>NC_064903.1:9613583-9924319 GCF_929443795.1 Astur gentilis
TATATTTTAAATACAGATATCAATTATTCGCATAGCTCAAAGATACACTTAAGCACATGCTTAATGTTATGGATGACTCTCTCAGAAATTGAAGGGATTACTTGAGTGCTTAGGTAAGCACATGGATACATCTGCACCATCGGCACTGGTGCGATCAAGTCTTGCTTGCAAGAGGCAAAATCCCAGCTCTACTGACATCCCAAACGTAAGACTACTTCTCAAAATCTTTTCATGTAAACAAAAGTCTGTTGATCTCATCAGGCATTTCATTTTCACTTGAGTGAAACCTGGCCTGCAGGATTTAGCTCTGCAATATTTTACCTCTCTTCATCTCTACTTGCAATCAGGCCATATAAAGCTGCAAAACACTCTGAGTGCGGATCTCCACCATGACTGAGGCTAGGAAGCGGTGCTAGAAGAATATCAAATACCTGATGCACCTTCATCAAGGCCAAAATACTCTACAGAAAGGCTGAATTATGACCAACATGTTTAACTGTCTTTGTACAGGTCATTTCAATTCTGATCATCTTGCAGCTAATAAGGTTTCCATTAAAAACATAGAGGATGATACGAGTGAACATAGTGTCACATTTAATAGCTGTATTGTTAGCAACAATACATTGAAAAAGTTTGCTAATTAATGGCATTTCTCCAGGTCTGACTTGCGCATAAAACGTCTCCCCGCCTTGATTTACGACACGTGCTCCCCGTGCAGCTGCTGCTGGCTTTGCCCGGTGGGCACAGACTGCGCGCTGGCCTTTCTCACCGAAGGCGTTGGGCTGTAGGGGCGCGGGATGGCAGCGCTGAGGCCGCTGCACATTTCACCTGCAGCCTCAGCGATCCAAGAATAAAAGCTCTCGTACGCTCAACCAAAAGCGTACATGCAAATGCACAGGCATCAGTAAAACGAGCCTGCGTTTGCAATGCCTGTCACTACCCAAGAGATGCCTTTTCTCCAAGCGTTACATTCGGTAGCATTCTCACATTTGTCAGTTGCTGCAGAGCTCCAGCAGCCAAGTGGGCACAAAGGCAGCTTCCAGCCTGTGGAAGGGGTATTGGATCAGGAGCAATCAGTGTGAGGTGTCACTTGCCAGATTTCCAAGTTACCAATAGGCCTGGGCAATGGGACCTGCTTATTTGACTCCTGTACCTGACTGCAAGTCAGGCACCGCTCAGAAAATATAATAATGCCAAAAAGGCTTAGTAATAATTCTAGCTTTGCTGTTTTCTCATTGCTGGATCATACAGTTCATATACACATGCAATGATCAGGAACATATGGACCTGCCTCAACTCCTGTAGAAGTCAACAGAAAGGCAGATTCTGGCCCACACCTGACACAAGGGATTCCAAATTGCTTTAAATATCTAAGTCTGCAAAAATAGTTCTATATTCATTGTTTTTGAGACAGGATCACATAATTTTCCTTCCCTCAGGAAACACGCACCTTTCTTCCTTAATTTTCCCTTTCGTTCCTAGAGTTGTCCTCTCTTTGCTGGAGCTGACACTATTTTTTAAAGCATTCTCTATTTCATGACTGTCAAACTATCCTTTCCATGCCAGATACATGGCAAAGTTACATATTCTTCAACTCAAAACAATTTACATGAATATTCATAAACTACCTGATGGCAGAATTGGCCCTGAGTTTTAAAACCATAAAGCCCACAGAAACAAATGTTACCCTCTTCCCTTTGTCAGAGATCCCTTGGATCAAGCATAGAAATTATACTTTTATGCAGTTGTCAAGAAAATGCAAAACCAATGCATGAAACATCTTATGTTCTGTTTATTAAAGAAGAGTGTCTGTGACGATACAGATATTCAGCCAGACTAGGATGTTGCCAATGTCAGTTTGTGATTTACTAGAAATTATTGATTTCAAATCTTGGTTTCCCAGGGCTACTGAGCATATCCCGTTATATAAATATGCATCCATTTGCTAGCGGCTGCAGCCTTGTATAAAAATGTGTGTTGTCTCAACTAGTGTCAGATTTCTTGAGCCAAAAAATAAAGCTCTGCTACCCTTCAGTGCAGGAATGAATACCAGCTATTGAGATACATTTCTCTGTCCATACTGTATCCGCACAACTTGCACAACTATGGCATCCATCCAGAATTATATATTTTGTCATTAAAATTAATATGGCACTGTCCTGAGAAATTGCACCACCCTCCCCCTCCCCAGAAGGGAATCACTCAAAAGGTTTCACAGAGCATCTTTAAATTACGAGACAGGTACAGCCTCAGACTTCTCGTATAGCTCAAGAAACAGCTTGAATTTGACTACTTTTAGGTACAGAGCTGTCATGAGCAAGTTACGCAACATGCAAGTGCAAAAGGATGGTGGGATAGTAACTCTCTGTTCATTAGGGCCAAGAGTGATAGTTGAATTGCCAGCATTTGTAAAGATTAGAAAGAAAGGAGAATACCACTGTGAGCCGCTGAGAGTTTCCTCTCAGCCTGTCCCCCTCGGTCCTGCTGTTCTCCTGCCCATCTTCTGCTCCTGGTCACCCAAGACATTCCCTGCACAGCGTTTTTTTCCATTTGGCCCTACTACTCCTTAAGACTTCCTTTCGGTCATTCTGCTGTGCTCGCACCTCTAATCCCAGCTGCTCGCTCCGCTGCCTTCCCTTCCCCAAGGGAAACGCTCCCGGGTGGAGACGGGTCTGTGTCTGACCTACTGCTTGCTGAATGCCGCTGCCGCCAGAACACGCCATACCATACTGCGGACTCATCAGCAGGCTACCTCCTCTAAAGACAGTGGGCTTTACAGACCAACAAAAGAATCCACGAGGTTTTGGACCTTTATCGTTCAGTTGTTAGCTGCTTATGAAAGTTCCATGGCATTTGTGGGATTTGGTGAAAGATGCTGACAATTCTGCTGCGTGCTCTCTCTGGTGCATACCCATCTCAGCCTTCAGAGCGTGGTTTTGTTTTTATATTTTTCTCCAAAAAAGGAATCTCTGTTTTACCATCACACTTCTCAAGTCACTTGCATGTCATAATGAGTTCTCTGTTTACTAAAATACAAAACCTTCAGGGCTGACAGCAGTGGCAGAAATGACAGAATCAACAGGATTGCTTTTTCTTTTGTCTTGTCACTTCACCCTCACTTGTTTTTGTATGGTGCAGAACAGATTAACTTTAGGAACAGCACAACAGGGTGCAGCCCTCCCATGACCAGCCAGTCTAACCTGTGCAAGAGGTACCTGAGCCAGCTTCCCTCCCTACCTTCTGCCATGGCTAGTGCAGCCGGGGCTGGCACAAGGAAAGCACTTCCCCTGCCCAAAAGGTAATGGCGATCCCCCTGCTCTGCAAGTCTTTGGCACCCATCGCTATTCGGAGCAGCATCAAGTGCAGTTGACATATTAAATTGGGAGAAGTTGCGTTTTGCCATGGGAGGATGGAAAAGGTGGGTGAATGACTTCCAGTCGTATGGGATGATGCCTGGCTGATGCCTACTTCATGTAAACAGTATAGCCCCACGGAAGCATGGTCATTTACACCAGTGAAGGTTCAGGCCTGCTCATTCAAAGACAACTTTCAGCTGGCTTGGAAATGAAACTCTCAATTCCTTTTAAGCACTCTGGCTTTTCCTAAAGCATTTGAAAACAACTTATTCCCAGATTACGGTGAGATCTTGCTCTTGCAGGAAAAAGAGAGCGAGAAAGAAAAGGAAGCACTGCAACTTCCCAAGCCACTTCAGTGCTAATGGCAGTATGATCCCGAATCAATGCAGAGGGGCTGACAGCAACAATAAGCATTAACTGCTGCAGTGAAGGGGGCTGTTTAACCTGGCTACTAAAAGTTATTTCTGCCACAGCTATTTGAACAAAACATTTGGCAATTAAATTAATTCAAGCATATCCTCTCTCTTCATGGGAAAAAATGCGGGAAAAATCCAGGCAGAGAATGAATGGCATCTAGATTAACGAGGAACTGCACAAAAAGAGAAAAATAATGGTTTTCTAAAACGTATTAGTATTACATTCTGCGGTAGCACCATATGCTAGTTTCCTAGATGCTGGTAATCCCGATGTATTTTTATCTTGGCTAGTACCAAGGAGGCAGCTATACAAGGCCAAGTTCTTCCCACATATCTATGTTGAATGCAGTTTACCTTCGCTCTGTGTTGTGAATCTGAACCAAGACAGCCATGCAACTGCTTAAGATCACGCCTTTATTTTCTGGCTGTATCTGACTTTGGCTTTTAAATGTCATAATACTCCATCTCTCGAGTCCTTGATGAAGCCTTTTTTTCAGTGATAGAGCCTGGAAATGTTGGACTTAAAAATCACAAGCCTCTACCACTTCAATTTAAGGATCAGCTCCATTAATTAGATGCAGCAGCAGACTATAAATTGCTCACGTTCCAGACAGAGGAGAACAACAAAAAGCCATTCTGTGTTAGTGGGGATGTATTAACATATATGTAGGACTTCATTCTTCTCCAAGTTGAACAAATATTCCTTAATCAGTCCTTAGAAATCACTTTTGAAGCTCGTGGCATTCTTCCATTATTAGACAGGAAAGAACAGCTATGACTATTCTAGAGAAAAGAACCACCGCTAATTAACATTGTTTAATTGGATGGATTTGAAATACCTATAGCACAGGTGACCCTAACCCTAGCGTGCTAGCCAAATTATTGTACTCCCTTCCCTGTATGCAGCAGTCATGCCACTCTGCTCTAGCTGCATTGCCCTCTGGACACTTACTGCAGATCTTGATAGGATTTCTGGTGCAATGATTCTGAGGCTTTGGGGGAATTAGCAGTCCTAGGATGAAAGCAATCCCACCTTCAGAATTCACCAGGATTCACACTCTTTGGAAGGCTTTTGTAAGATGCTAGAATGAACATGTATCACAGTTTCTGTAGGGACTATGGGAAAGTGTTTTCAAGAGAGCTGAATTGAAGTCAATGGCAATGAAACAGAGCAGCATGGAGCTAAGAGCAGTTTTCTCAGTTGGGGCTCACCTCTGATACAGAGATGATGCCAGCTAAGCTGCGATACAAACACGGTGGGTGCAATGTTCAATTATCACATGTCATTCCAGGAAGTTCTTCTGTCTTTGAATATGGCAGTTCACATCTTCAGTGTTAATGATCCCTGTTTGACAGCCATTTTGAACCTGTCCGAACAACCTGGCCAGCTGATCCTCTGGCTACCTCCACCCCAAGCTGGGCCTGCCCATGCAGTCTGAAGGGTCAGGGGGAAATAGGCAAGTGCAACTTTGGGTGTAATGCGTACGAGAGAAGCGAGGCATGACATGCCCCAGCAACGCAAGGAGACCCAAACTGCAATTCACCCACAAAAAAAAAAAAAAAAAAAAAAAAAAAAAGAGATTTGCCTTTGTCAGTTAGGATTCTGGGTTGAGAATCCAAGTGTCCCTGACCATCTAGTTAGCAATTCATGTTATGCTCATCACCATGGTATGTGACTCCCTGTGACCACATTGCCTCTTGGTAACTTTTAGCCACTCTAAAGATAGGTGTGGTAGCACCTCAGAGTCACTCTGGAAACCAGGAATACACGTTTGGGAGACATCTTTTATAATTGGCATGGCTGAGCTGCAGCTCTGCCTCAGGCAGAAGGTAAACTCTGTCTCGCTGGGGGTGGTGAAAGGAAATCTCTGAGCACAGAAAGAACGCGGAGCTGCTCGGAAGTCTGCAGGAAGGGGCTGGCACCTGGGGTTGCACAGAACCTCCCTGCAAAGCAACTGGAGGAAATTTTTTTTTCCCCAAGTGAGGAGCCTGTGCAAAGGATGTTGTTGCCCAAGTCACCAGTGAAATTGTAGGGAAATCGAAATCACCAGCTACAGGAATCGTTCTGCATTTTGGCAAGATCTGAATCTGCAGCTGTTTATAAAAATGCAATTAGTGGCCTGCCAAGCACTTTGAAGCTGTTCTGAATGCTAGAAAATTGTGATAAACTTATCTTTCTGTGCCTTCGTATCTTGTGAGCGATTATTCAACCAGTGGGTTGTTGACTGGAAGACTCAGCCAAACAATGATGGGGCTTCTAAACTATTCAATTATCTCTAATGAAGAAGGATCAGGGAAACAACCCTTAAACACCTTAAGCAGAACAGCAGTATAAACAGACAAAATGACTCTCAAGAGAAACCCCCAGACACTTGCCAAGGTTGGCTTTGGAGCCAACTGTGATACAAATGCATAAAATATTAGTTGCTTAATGGTTGTGAAGTGTTGCTCTTTAAAGGTTACCGTCTTCCTGTCCAGAGAAAGCTGCAGCTGAATGATGAATGAAGTGATCCATATATCTGAGAGGTTTTCGAGCATCTGCAACTCCCATTGGTGTCAACAGAAATTTTAGGTAACCAGGATTGGGCCAGTAAAACCTGACTCTGCATGATATTAAGAATCCCCAGAGCTCTCAGCCTCCTCGGCCCCCATATTTAGCTGATGGAGTACGTGGAGCGAGGGCTCCAAAAACGCCGGTTATTTGGATGCATGTTTGTGGTGGGAGACCTGATCTCTAAATCACAGGGACCAGGCAGGTGTCTGGAAGTGGACTTGGGAAGAAGTCTGTCTGCGGCTGGGGAAGAAGCATAGCGACCACTGCAAAAAGTGCAGCAAGACTGGATTTTGCTTCTGAGCAAATTTCTCTCTCCTCTCCATTACAAGTCTCACCATATACAAATAGCTGACTTGTTATTGCAGCTCAAAGGAATGAATGAGCTCAAAAGAATGTGAAGAGAATGCTACAATTCCACCGGGAAGAGCTGCTTCTTTTTATTTAACTTTTCCGTTCAGTTAATATTTTACTGTGGCCTTCGAGAGCAGTCTCATCAGTCTGCCTCCGTCCTGCACTGTAAAACTGGACAGTCATCTGAAGCGTAAACTCTGCACCTGCCTGTAGCTGTCTAGAAGTGTTTTGTGTGTCTGCATTTTTGAAAGTATCTCACGGTTTTGTTTCCTGTGAATGTGCATTCAGCCCTGCACACTCACGAAATGCTTAGCTGAGTTTGGGAGCATGTACATAGCGGGCCACGGCTGGGGGATGGGGACAGGGGAAAGAAAGAAGGGGCTGTAAGGCAGCTTGAGAACTGATACGACGCTAGTGTGAAACTTCTTTGTGAGGGGAACAACATTGCCAGGTTTTGGCTTAAAGAGTCTCAAACACTCTAGCAGCTTTAGAAACTTGAACATGTACTAGCCTCAGCTGCGCGCAGATAGACCGCTGAAGGGGAGCCTCAGTTTAAAATGGTGCTGAGCGCTCCCACAGCTTCTGAAATTCCAGGATGAGGCCTTAAAAATAACAACACGTTCGACCCAGCAGAGCCAGATAAGATCATAGACTGCACAGCGTAGTTTTAAGCCTGCTCTCCTAAACTGCAAAACCATTAAATATTTAGGTGGCCATATGCAAATCATTTAAATTCTGTTTCTCAGAAGCACACCATGTCATGCAGACACGCTTTGTGCCGAGATCCTCTTCCTAAGCTTTTATCAACTATTTATTTTAAACCTGCGAAGGACTTAATTAATGGCTGATTGTGGGCTACCTTTTTTTCAAGGGTATTTATACACGAGGGAGGAGGGGGGAGAAGTGGAAACGCAAAGACCTGGGTTTCTGTCAGAGAAAACTAACATAGAAGAAAACACGTTTCTGTGACCTTACCAGAGAAAACCCCAGGACTGCTCAGATATTTTCAGCCCCCTCCACGGGTAACAATTTGATAATTCAACAAATAAACAGTCCTTTATGTAGGAGCTGTCTCGTGGACACTGTGAGCACTTTAGAGACTAGGGCCCCAGATCTTCTTTTCTTAATGTCACTGTGAATTTGCTTGTGGAAGTGTATGACACCATGCACGGAGCCTGAACAGCTGAGCTCATGCTTCAGGCATTCTCCCAGGACCAGAGGGGGAGGGGGCTCTCCGCCAGCTTTCGGCCGCCTCTCCCCTTGCATTTACACACACACAAATCATGTTATCATAGTGAAAATATGTAAGAATTCCAGGAAGCAGAGGAAGTTTGTGTGTTGACCTCAATTTATTTTTTTTCCAGAGGAAGATCACTCCAAACGTTAAAAGGACGGTGGATGTTAGCTAAATTGATTTGCAGATATTTTAATTCTCATTGCAACTCTTTCTTCTGCTGTACTTTGTCTTTTAGGATTAATGCTGTTTGTATTTTATCCCACAGGGGTACTTTGACTGGGAGAAGGAAAATCACTTGGCGAGAAGCTCTGTGGGACCTATTTGGACACTAACAAAATTGGTAAAGGAGGCCCAAGTGCCTTCTGGCTCCTATTTTCCATTACAGTACAGTAAAATTGGGTGAGACTGTTTCTGGAGGGGAGGGAAGGAAAGGGTGGATGAAAGAATGGGCTAACACATTAGGCTTTTGCACATGGAGGCCTGGGTTTATACTGCTTTACAGTTCTGGGTTTGAACTCTTAAAACGCTGATCAGTTTGGCCCCAAACCCAATAACGTTTTTAAAAACACACTTAACTTCAAACCTGCAAGTGTCTTTGTGAAGACTGCGGGACCTTAAAAGTTAACCGGGTACCTGGAAGCTTAGTCACCTGGCGCTGGCTAGCCTTCAGCAGCTTGCAACATCGGACAGTAGTTTACACAACAGCTAATCCCGGACACCCTGCCTCTCTCGCTGCCACATACCATCAGCCTCGACCTTTCAGCAGTGCTCACACTTGTAGGGGTTTGCACACATTCAAACGCAGCCATCCCACCACATCTAGCGCACGCTTGCGTGTGGACGTGCACAGAGCCAGGGAAGTAGACCTCGAGTCCTTAAATCCTCGCCTCTCGCTTAATCCCATATACTGTGAACAACATGGTCACACGTAGACTTACACTTGTAAAATGGCAAGTAAAAATACCCCATGCTTCTTGACTGGCCAACAAGAAATCCAATCAGTGAAAATATTTCTGTTTAATTGCATGGCTCAGACCTCCCTCAGCCTCGTAACCGCCATTAGGAGCACAGGCTATGCCTTGTGCCTCCCAGCGCACCGGAGCCTGATGGTTATTCCAGCAGAACCCCACACCCTTTTGTGTGCTAGGGCCCACAGAAGAAATCATAGGCACCTTCGTTTTTTGTAAAATATGCTATGGCTGGCACGCATTTAACTTGCAAGATGACAGGGCGTTAATCCTGGACAAATCTTGAAGAGTTTGGTTTGAGTAGCTATCAGATTGCTTAAGATTTTTTTGCAAACTATTTCATTTCTTATGTTTCTCTGTTGCAAACCTAAGCTGAAAGCCTGATTCAATTTTAAATGAGCAAGCCTGTTCTTCTAGCTAGCAGGCAGCCTATGATGTATATTAGGGCTAGGCATCCCCACCCAACAGCTATGCTAAAACAAGTGAGGCCATCAAGACGAAATAGCCTGAGCAGTTTACAGTGTCAGAGGCCTCACTGAAATCAAGGGATCTGTGACAGTAGCCATCGGTGTAGGACTTGTCCCACAGGATTTATTTCTCTATCCAAGTTTTTCTCTATTGCTTTCTACAGGTTTTCCGAATTCACTTGTTTCGCCCTCCCCTCTGCTTGCCCCCCATTTTACTCTTTTTGTCACACATTCCAGATACGTACCTTCCTTCCCTACCTCACCTCTGTTGGGCTCAGGCAGAAGGCGGCAGAAAAAGTAGCATTTGAATTATATTTTGGCTTTCAGATTATTCAGACTTAGAAGTAGGCAACACAAGCTTGCTACTTTGAATGTTTTGGTACTCAGACTTTTTTTTTTTAAGCATACAACCCCCTACCAGCTGCAGTCTAGATTTATACGATGGGGAAGAACACAGTCGAATCAGACTGAAAATTAATCAAAGCAAATTCTGGCCCGCTGTTCCGTGTGTCTCAAAGATTTAAAAAGTAAAAATAAAAAATGAGGGGGCTTTGCTTTGGTAGTAAACGTTACAACAAAAAGGCACAACTTTCCCAAATATGCTGTGAAGAGAAGACAGATGCCTTTCTAAAGCTTCTTGGTATCTCCGGCCATTGCTGCGGATTCATGGCTGTAAGCCGACAAAACGGGTGCTGCTGGGTCTTTCCCAGCACTGCTCACAGCACAGGGACAGCATCTGACCTACCTGCTTTGGCTGCGCCAGCAGGGTCCGTCGCTCCTGGCTCCTGCACATGCTATAAACACGTAGCAAGTTCTGTGGTGTGTCCGAAGCTGACTACAGAACCCAGTTTGCCTGCCTCCCTGGCCATTGAGCAAATTAATTATCCAGAGGTTTTGATGTAATATAACCACACTGCCCAGGAGAGAGCCAGAAAAACACTTGCAATCTTTTCTACACAGAAATTCTTCCTATCACATTTCTTATTCTAAATTATAGAACTTGTGAATTAAAAAAAAAAAAAAAAAGCCATATACAATGATGAATTATAAGTAATCCCAAAAGGTGATATACTCTTCAGCTTTTGGGTGTATTATTATTCTTTAGGGATTAGAATAAGGTGAAAGTTTGTAGTTAGCAATCAGTAGAATAACATAGCTAGTTTTCATTAAGAAAGTCTACTTAAATAAACTTTTTTGGGGACAATCCTCAACTGGCAGAAACTGACATAGCTCCATTTAAGCATTTAAGTTACTGCAGTTTGCTTAGCTACATCTGCTGGGGAGCCAGGCTTTGGTTTCCTGGTGGGGGAGGGGGGAGATTAGGGGGGGTCAGTATTTTTTTTGAAAAATATGTACACGGGTAACACAGGTAAATCATTGTATTTATACGTAAGAACTGAGAAGATGCCAGAACTAGTAAAACACATCTATATCTAGCAGAAGGGCATGCTCCCATATTTAATGGCCTGTGTGAGATATTTTAAAGACGTCACTAATTCTTTTCAACATCTTTCTCAGAAAGACATGGCTGAATTGAACAATGTGTGTGATCAGGGCAGTGTTTATACAGTAAGGCCCCAATTCAGCAAAGTGCTGAAGAACACCTTCAGCTTTTAGTGCATGAGTGGCCTCATTGAAGTCCTCAGTAATTATGTGTTTTGCTGAATCAGGACCTGAATTTATTTGGGGCAGGAGGACTTTAATATCTTCCAAGGAATTATACTTATTAAAGGGGACAGTCTATAAATTAGTGTTTAAGTTAAAATCAATTTCTAGATAATACATATCCCTAAAAGACAGATTGTTAGTTTGTATGAGCTTTGTAACAAAACTTTAATTAAACCCTTTTTAAATAAAACCTGTCGTACATTATACTGCTAATTGACTTGACCTGGTACAAAGAGGACTCTGCCAGCTAGAGGAGACTAAAGGAGATTATTCTGTCTGGTGCTGCAGTGATTGTGTGTTAATAAAATTTATTTCTGCAGTCTTGCCCAACTCCCTATTGTGTATTCAAGAAATGTGTGGGCTCGAAGCCAGTCATCACAAAGCAAAAAGTAATAAAACCTCAAAAGCCGACTTTTTCTACCTCGCATTCTGCTGCTTTACTGTAGCACAAACTACATGGTATACTCTGCTTGCATGCATACCTCAGCTAGAGTTCTCTTTTTTCTTTCTTTTAATTTATTTTCCCAATTATGCAAAACCCTGCACCTTATTAATGTGAGCACTTTAACAAGGGAAGGACAATTATAGGATCCAGAAAGCTCGGTGATGAAATATTCTGGGTGTGGCAATCATATTTTATTGCCACTACACTGATTACATACAATATAACACATCTAGCAATTAGAGAAACATACTTAATCCTCCTGGCCTAGACCTATTTCACACAGAATTCATTTCAATGGGCCAATTTTTTCCTTTACCCTCATGCAAGTAAATCTGAAATAACTTCTTGCCAATCAGTAGAATCATTTGGATTGACATTCACATAGATGACAGCAAAACACGACCTGCTGACTTCACAGAGTTACTCCTGATATATGCTGGGTGCAATCACAAAAAGTAATCACAAGAACTTATGCAAAAAATACAGGGAGTAAACAGGAGGACTTGGAAGTTTTAATACGTGCTCAAAATTATGAATTAATTGGCACGAGAAACTTGTTGGGATAATTCACATGACTAGAATATTAATCTAGATAGTGCAGTTTGTTCAGGGAGAAGAGGGATGAAGTGCTGTCCATAGACACATTCACTCCACAGTGTAAAATGTGGAAAGAGATGAACCAGTTGAAAATCCCTAGCTAATAATAACAGGGGGAGTGAACGCAGGTGCTGTCACAATGGGGGGGTGTGGGGTGTCTAGAGTAAAGCCATGAAGAACAGATGGACGGAGCTACTTCTTTTGGAGGGCAACAAGATGAATCATACATCCAGTGCGCTGGGCTTGAAGAGGATGAAGGCACGTGGCAGGGAGGCTAATGGAGATACCTGCTGGGACACGGGGTATCACAGGACACAAACGCCACGCTGCCAATGTCTTGCTACCAAGGCTGGAGAAGAAGCAGCTGAAGGGAAGGCTCCTTACTCTTGATTTTAACAGTCAGGAGAAACAGGTTTAGAAATATGAAAATAGAAGGCAATCTGGGTGATCGCTATTGCGGAATGAGAAAATTCACTGCTCTGAAAGGGAAAAAGAACAGCAAAATACAAGCAACAGAGTTGAAGAAAGCCAGCTTAAATAAACTCAGAGAATTGGTAAGTAATATCTCATGGGGAACAAGCTCAGAGTAGTTGACAGTTCCTTAAAATAGTTCCATTAAGGGCACAAGTGCAAATTATCCCAAAGCAGCAAAACCATTAGAAGTGTTGTAAGAAACCACCTTAGCTAAATCATGAACTCCTTGCTAACCTCAAACACCAGAAGTGCATAGAAAGTTGAACCTAGGTTAGCTTACTGAAGACCAGGATGAAAGAAAAGAGAGCGAGTGTAGAGCCCAAATCAGGAAGGTCAAGTGAGAACAGGGGACACATCGGTGTGGAAAGGATAAGAAGAAAACATGCTGCAAACATACTTCATAATAAGAGGAAGATGAGGAAAAAGTGTTGGCCTGGTATTGAACAAGACAGGGAAAGTTATTGACAGGTGATGCTGAAGAGGTTGAGTGCTTAAAGCTTTTTTGGTGCAATCTTTACCAAAAAGGTCAAATGAGATCAGGCAGGAAACAGCGCTAGTGACAAAAGGGTAGAAACACAAGTGAAAACAGGGAAAGAACAGATTAAATAGTACTTAGATAAATTAGATCTTTCAAATTGGCTGGGTCAGATACAATTTGTCCTAAGGTATCCTACTGGACTGTTTGAAGCTCTCTCAGAGCCATTAGTGGTTATCTTTGAGAGCTTATGGAAGATGGGTGAATGTCCAGAAGACAGAAAAATGGCACATAGTGTGTTTCCTTACAGGGAGGGAAAAGATTGTAATGGGGAATTAAAGAGCAGTGAGTGAAGGTCAGTTTTTGGAAAAAATACGGAAACAATCAAATTATTTGTAACCACTCAGGAAATAACAAGGAGATGAGTAACAGCTAGCAAGGCTTTGTCAAAAACACAGATTTGTTAAACCAATTTAATTTCCTTCAGTGGGAATAGGGGAGAAGCAGTAGATAAATCTCAACTTTATTAAAGCTTTCCAGTATCAGCCTCCTCATGGTCATAAGCGAGCTAGGAAAAATATGGTCTCCCTCCACCTACAAAATTCTCTGTCAAACTGGAAGGATGTTGTTAAGTACATTTCTGCAGGCATCTGCCCTGGATTTGCTTCTGTGAAATACTTCTGCTGCAGTCTTGTTTGTTAGAACAGACTGACTTACTTTCTGCATACAGTAAAACTGAGAAGGGCTGCATGGGCAATAGCAGGCTACTCTGAGGATGTTTGCTTAGAATACAACGCGATTTTGACAGCTGGAGCAGTGTATCCAGTTTGGGGCAACACACTTCAGCTTCAAAAAAAGATATCAAACAGAAAAGATCTAGCAGAGAGCACTCAGAGCGGCCGGAGGTCTAGGAAACACAAGCTGCAAGGAGAACTGGAAAGAATGTTCTCAAACAGGCTGCAGAAAAGGCTGAGAAGGACTACATATGTAATACATATGCACATAAAGAAGAAGGGAGTAAGTAGTCTTCCTTATCCACTGTGGATAGGATAAGTAGTATTGGGTTAAACAGGAGCACCGGAAATTTAGGTTAAACATTAGGAAACACTCGGTAATAATATGGCTAGTTAAGCACTGGAAAAGATTGCCTGGGGAGGTTGCAGAGCCTACCTCCTTGGAAGTTTTCAAGAGCATGCAAGACTTACTTATCAGAAATTATGCTTTTAAAGTTGCAGATGCACTTGGATGACCTCTCAAAATCCACTTCACTTTACTAGGGCTACTTTTCCCCCCAGTTTGAAAGGATAATTCACTCCGGTGAAATGGAAGCCTTGCCTGGATGCTGGTATGGCACAATACTACAGCAGTGCCCATCCCAGCCCTCGCACAGTGTCACAGTCTCAGCAGCGTGCTTAAGCAGATGCTTCACTTCAAGCAGAGAGGCGATCCCTCCTGCGGGCATTTCCGTACTTGAACGTACGTTTCAATGCTTTATTGAACCGGGAGCTACGCTGGCAGCCTTTGCCCTGCAAAGTTGCAGCACAACTGTCCAAGTTTTTACCATCTCCTCTTTGCACCTGCGGCAGCGTGCTCAGCCTGGGAGTGCTTCTGAAGGCCGCAGAGGGGCTGTACTCAACGCACAGTTCTGCTCCACCTTTCCAGAGGAGATTTAACTTCTGGGAGCAAATGTAACCTGCGCTCCATGCTTTAGCTAAGAATTCATTTCAGAGGGAAACAGAAGGTACTGAACACTGTCATTAAAACCCAGAAATGCTGAAGCCCAAATTACAGTCTCATGTAGCAGATCGTGTCCTACCTACTACGCCTCCCGCCCTGCTCAGGAGCATCTGCCCAATCTGTAGGTAACGCACACTCAAAGTGGAGACGTTGCATCATTGGCCACGAGCCAAGAATTTATCCCTGGGATAAAGGCATTTAAACCCGGGCCTAGACACGTGTAGAACGCACCGAACAATACAGTTCTTGAATCTTTCCATTACAATTGTCTCTAGAATCTTGATCACTTTAAGTTCACAGTCGCAAAGTTATTCATGTTCCTACCACCCACAAAAGTCCCAGACAAACTTTATTCTCTCTCTACCCACTGAAGCCACAGTGCCGTAGAAAGCCACAGCTCCCAGAAAACGAGAAAGTTAACGTATCTGAACTTACACAGTGTGAGTTGACATCGGTGTAATAATAAAATTGGGGGTGTGTGTGTGTGTCAGAAGGCGGCAGAGCTTGTCTGCTGGTAAATGAAAAGCATACAAGAATCCTTGCATTCCCCTCCTGTACAAGCACTGATATATTTCATAGGGTGGCAGTTGTAAAGGAGGCGCGTTCTGTTACACAATGTATTTCGTTCAATTAATAACACTTATTTACATGCTAATAAAACATGTATTAAGAATATGTCAAACTAATTGTTTAATCACAAATCCTTCCCTCATTCTGCTTAGCCTGGACTGGATTTGAGGCATAAAGAGGACGCATTAAATATTTTGCTGTTTCAGTAGATGATTTTTCTAGCATATCAGGCCAAGTTTCTCAAACTTGTAGCAGGAAAGACAAAAGCCGCAACACATGTGCATGCACACACATACACACAGCAGGGAACCAGGAGCTGATGTAGCCACTGGCAGGATGTGTCTGCTCTTGATTTTGCAGTGCCACCCAGCCCTTCGCTGGGTTACAGAGTGGGGTTTTTTCCATGTTATTTTGTGTCTCGATGCCAGCACTGATGGTGGTGATTGATTGACTTAGCTGGTGCTGCAGGATTCAAAACAACAACACTGGCAGCAGCAGCTCAGGGAAATACGGAGAAAGCTGGCTGGGTTAATCCAAGGAGAGAAGAAACAACGCTGGTGATCTGCCAACTCTGAGAATCCTACAATAAATTAGGAATAACTATATTCATTGTTTTAAAATGAAAGATGCTAGCAGAGCCTGGCAGAAGCATTTTAAACACTCTGCACTGTGCTTCAGCCCGGGGGCCCAGAGCAAAAGCCCTTTTTCTTCCTGCTGAGCTGTTCCTCACACACCTCATCTCACCAGCTTCAGCACACAGACTCATAAAAGCCATCCCCTGCCTTTGGGGAAAAGGGGCTCTCTACCTGCCTGTCCCCACCGTGAAAATTTACTATTATTCACCTACATTGAAATGTAAGAAGCGTTCCTCACGCAAAGCCTCTCCAACAGCCGTGTCCCGTTCCCCAGGGTCCCCTCCCTCTCGCTGAGGATCAATGAGACCCTCTCAGACTTTCCTCCTGCAGCTCCTACCTCCTACCAGCACGACTGCTGAAGCCTTGCGCAGATTCTTTTCCAGAAGTAACGTTTCTCCTTGTAAAAAAAGGAGAGAATTAGAAGACGACCCTTGAGCTTTTTGACTTTGTTAATTTCCCCCCCAATTCCTTTATCGCGTGTGATCTTCTGTCCCCTTTTCTCCTGCCCCTGCTCACACCGCTGCTGCTGCCTCTTAATTAAACATCCTCATTTTGACACTGACCCTATTTTCATTTTATCTAACTCCCCTCTCACTCCCTACAGAAGAGGAGAGTTCCAGCAACCTGCTCCCCATTCTCTTTCTCCTCCCACTCAGCTTATACGAGTAGCTACTCGCCTGTTTTCCTGATAGTAATTCAGACTTCCCTTGGCTGCATTACGAAGATAAGCTGTTCCTTCTACTGACAAAGGAATTGCTAATGGACATGCCTGCTTTCTCATCCTGGGGACAGCGGCTGCTTCTGTCGGTAACTTTTTCCCCGGCACAAGTAGTTTTCCAGCATGCCCCATAAAACAGACCACATTTATGATTGTTGGCATACTAACAGGGTTACTGGGCAGCTTTTTTCAGGACAGACTTAACTCGCATATAGACGGACACAGACACGGCTCTGGATAGAGACAATGGGAGATTTACTATTGCATGTATTTGCACCAAGATTTGGTGGCTTTGTATGAACAAAATAGAAACAGAAAATAATTATTTGTTTGCCAACCCACTGAATGTAGGGGAGAAGCACAAAGTTTTATTCATCTCCAAGCTCAGCAGATGTCAGTGTATGAATGGCCTGATTTCAGTCTCATTTTTGGACTAATGAAGATTTAATATAGCTAACAGGGCCATGAGGTAATTCTGGTTTTGAACAAAAAGTGATTCCATATCATCCCATAACTTGTCACAATTAAACATGGACTAACTCCATGAATTTTGTTGGTGGTGTTTTGTTAGAACAGCTTCAGAGAGAAGTGATAGCTCAGTCATTATTCGAATGTCTGCTATAGTGGAGTCTATCACCACTGAAAGCCTAGAATAATGGCCTGTGTTATTCTTTTGCATCTTTTTCTATACCGCTTTTGAGGGAGCTGTAATTGAAGAGAAATGAAAGGGCAGCCAACCAAGAGACAACACTGCAAGGATCAGAACTGGAATGTGAGACAACATACTTTAAAAGCTCAAACTTTAAAACTCCTGCTATGTGTGTACTTTTGAAAAGGGTAACATCAATAGCAAAAAGAGAAACCCCAGCTATTTTTTCCCCTGATTAAGGAATAATCAAACTCATTTTTCTTCCAACTTCATGTTTATAATCTGATGGCCTCCTATGAAGGCATGAAAAAAAGGATTAATGCCTTCATTGGATACCTATTTTGAACTGCTGTTTTCTTTCGAAAATGTGATTAACTAAAAAGGTGAAAAAGAGACCAGTGGAACAGAGACATGAGAACACCAAGGCAGGGTGTTAAGAAGCAGGGACCCTACAGCAATTTACAAAAAGGTTGCAAACTATGAACTGCTATTTAGCATTGGGTTCTGCGTCAACTGGCTCTCCAGTTATGTCAGCGTTGCACCTCCTCGTTCCTAGGGTTTAGAGAGCTGAAATAATGCAGGCAGCATCTTCCATACTTAAGTTTCAAACTCCAATACTTACAGGATTGCCGGCGGCTTACCGTTGCGCAGTGACTGATGCACCAAGCTTAAAATTTCCTCCTGTTTCTACAAATATTAACAAGCAGAAGCTCTCTAAGGGCCTGATGTAAAGCTACTGAAGCCATTTTAAAGCCACTTAAGTCAGTGGGAATCTTTACATCTGTCTCTTGCACTCTTGGATTCTTCAAGTACTTATGTGCATACTTCATACTCGCATGAACAATCCCATTGAAGAAGCTGTTTGTCTTAACCACAAAAAATGGCTGAGTTTAAGAAGGCTTTAGCTTAAACCTGGCCAGGCTAAGCCCAAACTCAAGCTTCTCCCTACCCGAGACAATTCAACAAGACTATCCATTTCTGAAATTATCTGTGCCTGTGAAGATATTTGGGTATGTCTGTGACCAAGACTTAAAATGATATAGTCAAGGACTGAGTTTATTCAGAATAAGCTGGATCCCAAACATAGGAGTCATTGGATCATAAACGTAAGAATACTGCAGCTATTTCAGGCTGCAATAAGCAATGTTTCCTCCAGTGTACACCCCAAAAAGATTAAGTAAGTTTATGTTGCTTTTAATGATGGAGAATTGAACAAAGCGTAATTTGGAACCAGTTTTCAGTACTCCTGCCAAACTCTGAGTAAAACATCATTTACCTCCTAAGTGAGCATTTTTCTGGCAGTTTTGTATGAATTAAACATTTTGGTCATTTAAAGGAAAAACGTTAAGAATCTGGAGTGTTCTTAAAATAGCAGATCAGTATACTTGAAATATCTTTTCTGATTTCAGGGAACTCCCCCTATGCATGTAACTTGCTATGAAAACCACAGCTATTTTGCACTAATTTCAGAGCAAACTTACGAAAATAATATAATGAGGCAAAGCACTCAGCAATGCCAGAGCATGGGGACCACAATACTGTAATAGATGATATCAAGATGATGGCAAAATAATGTCACTGCAGTCACCGGAGACTACATTACTATGTCAAGATGATGGCAAAATGATTTTGACGCAAGTCTACTGAAACTCTGTTAAAATATCCAGATGATTGCAACATATCAGGCAAATTCCCCAGAGGCCGTGACTGATAAATTTGTGTTAAAGTATTTCAAATACACCACACTAACCTATGTTGCATGGGCAAGATCTTGGCTTGCTAATGCATTAGCCTGACCCCACCAACATCAGCTGAAGCTCTAAAAGGGAAGCTTTGCCTTTTGTGTGGAAAGTTCTGATGATGGTGGTATTTCAGAATACACAGTTGATTTTGTCTTCTGCGCATGCACAGCTATAGTTTGAGATTGCCGTGGCAAGATGATACAGCTGAGAAAACGAGCTCACTTACAAATGTGGCCTCATCTGAGGCTGAGCACTTCTGGGAATTTCTGCCATGGAGAAGCAAACTGTGCCCTGGTGCCCCAGAGGTGAAAATATCAGGTGGTAATTGAGAATCACAACCACAATAAGGCATAAGCTTTCTCGTCCTGGAGAACAATAAGCATGTCAAAGGTAGTAAAGAGTTAAGGTAGCTTTAGTATCTTCTCCCCATATGAAGCAGTGAGTTAATCAGCAAAGGGATGCCATCTTAGATGAACTCACAATTTACCCAAGGGGGCTTATTTTTTTGCAGTAGAGAAAGACTGCTCCTGAAAGTCACAGCTGAGCTCATGAACATTGATAGAAGTTAGCCGTGGAGATCCTGATGGAAGCAAACACATTTATCTGAGCAGATTACAGTGAAGAAATGTATCGATAACAAGTGATAATGTCTTTTCTACCTCTTATGCAAGCAAAACTTGCAGAACGTCAGACAGCAGTGCTCCCTGTTCTTGCCAGGGCTGACAGTCCCTTAGTTTTAAGAGCAGCATGCTCAGCAGGAACTGTACGTACTAACTGCAGGATTGAGCCCTCAGAAGATCATTAGAGCAATTAGTGCAGAAGCAGCAACATTCCTGTTATCAGAACTAACAAGAAGCTGCAAGAGCTGTTTCAACAGAAATAGTCGAGGCTGCTCTAATTATATGTTCTTTGCATAGGCTGGTGAGTACGATGATTTTAGAAACTGGGTTATTCAAGCTTCTGAGGTTACAAATGCTGCTGTGCCAGCTCCACCCACTAAGTAAAAGGTTGTACGCTGCAGTCAGCCAGCTGATTTGTTCGGTACAGCCACAACTCTAGGCAACTTAGAAGGTAAAACAATGCTGTTCAAAGGATAGCCGGTGATATTTAGAAGGTGGCCTTGCTAGACTTTTAGTTCTACTACAGCTATGTTTCAACAGCTGTGAAAAGTGTTTTCTGCCATTTTCTCGAGAAAGAAGATTTTACAGCCTGTTTTCTAATCTTGCTGCTCTGACCCACTTGTTCTTCACCTCCAGCTGACAATGCTGGGCTAGCCATTGCACTCAGCTGTGCCCTGGATCTTGGGCTCAGCAAGTCTTTTGTGAACAGATGGAGCTTGGGGTTCCTACAAATCCCATCTGCTCTTGCAGCAGCCAGTATTAGTAGTCCTTTAGGAAGAAGCCTAGGTCCCCCCAGAAATCCCAGTCATCTTTGTCGCTTTGCAGCGTCATTTACTGGGCCAGATGGACCAGTGGAAAATGGCAGAATGCGTCAGCTGCACGCCTGTCAGCAGCTCCCCCAGAACTGGGCACACCTGATCTTTCCAAAGGAATACAAGCGAGGTCCTTCAGGACTCACTCTGCCAATATGGACTTGTGGCTACTGCTGCCAGAAAGCTACCTCCCTGTAATGTGAATTCAGCTAGAGGAGTCTATATCTTACTGGTTAAGTGGGCAAAGAAGACTGATGAAAATACATAGTTTTCCACAACATTCACCGTCTTTGTTGACTCCTGAATAATTTTTGGATCAGATTTAAGGTCCTAATCCTAATTTACAAAATCTTTATTGGTCCAGGACTAAGGTACATCAAGACTTACACTCAGGTACACCTCTCCACACAGTTACACTCGCAAGAGAAGCTGCATTTAGGCAAGACGAAGTCTGTCCAAACTCCAAGAAACAGAGGTTAGCTCAATACCCTGTGGAAGACGCAACTAAACTGGAACCCGGCCTGCTTCAGCCCAGCATTTCTGCTCAGAAAAGAGGCAAGAAATGAACAGAGACAATGGGAGTGGAGAGAGCAGGAGGTTACTTTGCATGCAGCTCTTCAGCTTAGATGTTATCCCATGCTTACACCACAGGTTCAGGTTCGACTGGAAGATACAAGAGCACGTTCCCATTTCAGATTCCTGCCTCAGCTGTCTTGCTAGCCTGTGTCAAGGAGAGACCCAGCAACCCGCCATCGGCTCTCCTGATTTCACAGGAAGGAGCCTGGCTGCCTGGGCAGAAGGGAACCGATTTGGGTGACTGGGGTGCTCAGACCCACTGGGAATTCTCCTAAACAATTCAGTCTAGATGCAGCCCCCATACAGGTGACCTACAAATCCCAAGTTAGAAAGCCAGATCCTGTACAAGTGGCACAAAGGAACAGATTTTGCTTTAAGTGACCAGAAAAAACCTCCCTCGGTATGGGCATAAAGCCAAGTGGAAGTGATTTCTGTGCCTTTCCAATCTCATTAGGGATTTTAGCCAGGAACAAAGGGGTATTTGGGATGCTCTGCTCCAGTGATTCTCCATTTCATATAAATTCCATTCCAGTAGTGTAGACTGGAGTCATCTCATGATCATTTTTAAGTCATCCAGGGTCAATCAGCATAGACTGATCAGCACATAGGAGGTTATATGCATATAGCTGCATCTTTGACATCCTCCCCATTCTCCAGTGCTGAGTAGAATTGTGCAACTAGAGAGAATCTGGTAGAAATATAGAATTATTATTTTTTTTTTGTTTCCTATTAAGACAAAATTCTACTTCCAGTAGCACTAGCTGAACACAGAGTAATGCCATTAAATTCAGTCTTGATAGCTATTAAAATGAAATTATTTGGCCCTCAAAGCTCAAAGATGCAAATCAGTGGTTGAAATAGAGGTATCTCCACTGTAGTCACCCTGACACCCAGCAGCAGCAAGGAACTGGAACGTGAACACTGTTCTTTTAGCATGAAACTAGCTGTAGTAGCTCAATTATTTCCTTTATTTTTCTAGTGTCGCTAATATAAATCAATACTTTTCCATCTGCTGCCATTTCTAGACTTGAGCTGTGAATTCAAACCATGTATCGCCTTTCTAACCATTATGCAACCTCTTGACAGAAACCCATTATAAACCTCTCAATTTATTCTGCAGCGCAGCTCTGCTAGTGATATTTACATCTATAACATACACATCTCAGGCTCTTTTCTTTCTTGAAGCCTCTTTTATTGCATCACACTTGCACACTGTACTCACTTCAACCTCTAGCCAAGGAAAATACAGACAAAAGTATACTTCTTAAACATATTTCCGTTTTAACTGCAGACTTCAGTATTTCCAGTGAGGGGATCATAAAGAGCTGTCAACAGAAAAGGGAGTTGATTTCAACTTTTAATGCCTTCATGGTACAGGAGACTTGTTAGAGATCATGTTACTGCTGTGGATGTTGAGCTGTTTCAATCAGTGTGCAAAGCTGCTCCTTAGATGTGCAAGATATAGGCACCCACACCAGCTGCTGATCCCCTGCTACTTGCTTATATCAGACAACCCTACATTTTTGTACAAATGTATCCATACATTAGTTTCACAGCATAAAAGCAGCAGCCTGACAGGACCCCTCTCTTTTGTGGCAGGAGACGACAGGTTTCACTGCTGATCTAACAGGGCCATACTTGTTCAAAATCACACCTGCTTTCTTGCCAGTCCTACCTGCAGTTTCTGCTGGTCTTGAAGTAACGCAGGTGACGACCACGGAAGCAAGACCCTGCCCAAAGCAGACCATACTAAGTAATTTCCCAATACAGCCAAGATTATATATTTTTTTTTCCAGGCTAACTGGGAACTCCTCTTGAAATTATATTCTGCGTAGTCCACAGCCCAGTCTTTAATAGCCACACACATGTATGCAAACACTCCTTGCTCACACCAGTCACTGGCTAATTGGGTGTAACTTCAGATCAACAGTCAACCCACGCAGTAATTCTGGAAGTTTTTCAGCGAGGTTACGTGGGCAGAGAGCTTAAAATGGGGAAAAAGAAATCAGTGGAAAAACCCATATTGCCCGATGAAACCCCCAAATGGGCTCTACATTAGCAGTAGGCATGTCTCTGGGAGAACAGGGATCGTCAGCCACAGACTTCACCTTGCAGGAAGGTGGGAACTGCCATCCTGGATCACACCAGCTGTCCTTGTAGTCTGGTATCATGGACCAGAGGAAGTGTGCCTGTAATGGTTGATTATGGAAGAGCCTGCCCTAAAGGGAAATATTTCCTTAAGTCTCATCAGTCAGTACTTACATACGCTGTGAATCATAATCATTTAAATCTCTTAAGATTTTTATCCTAGTTAATATCACTGTAGATAAGCTCATGACCTCTTTCTGAGCACTTAATTGTCCTTTCTTGAATACTAGTAAGGTCTCAATATTTTGTTCCACCCATTACAAATGGGCTGAAAAAACCCCCACTTTGTGAGTATGAAGTCTGAGCAAATTTACTCACTGGTAAAGTTTTGTGCAAGCAAGACCCAGCATTGCAGGCAGATGGAGGAGAGGCTCCCACTCCTCCGACTGGGAACAACATGCCAGAAAAAGGGGGGGGGGGGAGGGGGGGGGAACCATAGCTTGAAAGAAAATATATCTTTCCATATCTTGCATGGCTTTTGGTTTTGTTATGATGAAAGGTGTCTTGAGAACTCCCTGATGCACCCTTTGTCTTACATTATTTTACATATCAGTATTCTGTCAGATCTAATTTGCCTGTTTCCTAAAATATTCTAAAAAATCAGTTTTTCCTCAGATATTTCCATGTGTTCTTAACAAAAGAGGAAGCTTTGTTTTCAAACAAAATACAGCACGACTCACTGTACTCACTGCTGCTTAGTGGTTCAGCTATAGCTACATCTTTAGCCAACTTGTCTGTTAGTTCGGACATAGCTAAGAATAGCCTCCCCTCTTGTGTGCTCTGCAGCTAGTTATTTCAATTGTGATTACTGAAGGGCTTAAGAACTTGTTTTGCTCTGTCCCATTTGACCAGTTTATAAGAGGGAAGCTAGACACACCAATTATTACTGTTTTATTTAGGGGGTTTTGCCTCTGATCTCGCTCAGTGTTTTAGTCACAACATTTTCTTAGGCCAAAGAAATAAATATGAGTTTATTTACGTAACAGTATTCTCATTGACTTGGGATTTTTCTCTCTTGTGTGTTTATAGCATAGTTCAGTCCACACAAAAATGTAATCTGTACACAGACTCTTGGCTATAGTACTAGTTGCTGTGCTGATGAGCTAGTCTGCTCTTCGTATGCATTTTATACCTTAGCACTATGGCTTGGCACCTGGTCGTATTTCAGTACTGTGTCCAGAAAGGAAATAGGACTGCACATGAAATGATACCAGAGCTACCCAAGGAATATTAGGGATGAGGTATCCAGTTGCAAGCAGGAACATGACTAAGAGATGAAATCGTATCATTTTGGTGTGGATGTGACTTTGCTGATAATCATACTGAACTGCTGAGAGTGTCCTGTGTCTACTAAAAAAAGTGAAATCCTGGTTCTGTTGAAGTAAAACTGCTGAAGTTTCTGAACACCAGAGCAAAATCAGACAGAGCTGACTGCTCATGCACTTAATAATAGGTAGTGTGTCTTCTCTCCTGAAAAACCTGCCTCTTGAGTATTTATAAAACATTACATGGTGTCAGAAGTTATCTTGAGCCAAAGATGGAGCAATTACTTCTTCCAAGTCTGCTGGATTTATGAGGGAAGCTTGCAGAAAAACAATGTCAGCTTAGCGACATTTTGAAACATTCTTCTCTGCCATGGGGGCTGCGGAGGAATCACCTGGAGAGCAAGCTGTGACACTGCTTGGGGGGGGAAGCTCAGCAGCCTCCCAAGCATAGACAGTGTGTTTGGAAGGGAGAAGGTAAAAAGAATTTGACACCGTGACAGGTGCTAAATAAAAGCCTTACAGTGATTAGGAAGAGCAGCCAGATAAACTTGCATAGAAATCTCAAAGCAGAAGGAAGTTAGCTTCAGAGTCAGTGGGAGATACTGGGGCGTGCCACCCATACATCAGCGGAGTACACACAGCGAAAGTTATCACGGGCACATATGCATTACTTTCAACAATTTCGATTCTTCCGCCTGCCAAAATACAGTGCCAGAGCAGCAAACATACAAGATCAGGTTTTCAGTCGCAACCTGGTTTCTTTGTGCCTTTACACTAGGAAAAAGGGGCTATAGCAGCTGGTGTAGCCAGTAAACAGCAGTTTTACTTAGCTCTGCCTTGGATAGAGCTGACAGGTTTGGCTCTGCCTCCTTCTTTAAGTTTCACTCGTCATATTTCCCTGGTCAAATGAGCCCCACTAGCTACTGTTGACAGTAACCCCGCAGAGACTCCCAGCTTGGCTGGAGCCACGATGAACTTTCTGCTTCTCCTCGCTGGGTGTGCCCTGTCCTGCTAGGGATAAAACGGCGCATTCAGCTGGTGCTCACCACAAGGAATAAATAAAACCAGGAAGGAACCGAAGGCTAGTAGAAGAGCCGTCGGTAACGGTGACGTCCGCAGCGTGCGTTTGACCCCGGTCGGTCCGTGCTGGCCCTGTGCCCTGCCTCGCTCACTGTGCACATTGTTCCAGCGTCAGCCCCAGGCGCCCGCTGCGGCTGGGAGCCTGATTGCACAAGCGAGTGCTGCTCTTCACCTCTGCCGTGGGGACACGCCGGTGGCAGCCCCCGCCAGCTGGACCTGGTGCTTGGTGGTGGAGCCTTGCGGGAAGAGGGCCCCAAGCTCCAGCCCTGCCTGGGAAGCGGCCGTGCCACCGTGGTGCCACATTACCGCTGTGCCACTAGCTGATCCAGACCTGGGAAACCATTGCAGGAGGAAGTTATTTATCTATTTATTCATTCATTTTAAGAAAGAGGAAAAAAATCCAGGAGAGTTTCACAGACCCAGGGTAGCATGCCAGCACCGTACTCCTGAATTAGCACCACTTGAGCAGGGCAATTCCCAGTATCGGCTGGGAAAGGGCAGGGGCAAGTGAGTGAACGTAGGCGGAGGGGAACATTTAATGCAGAGCCTGCCTGAATAAGTACCTTGTGCTGTTGCCAGGAGTCCCAGCTGTCAGCACCACCTTTCACCTGAGACCGCTGCCTCCCGAGCCAGCTGGAAGAAGATGGGTGCGGACAGTTTCTGATCACACTCAGGGAGCGGAGGGCCATTAGCTGCTGCCCCCCACAAAGTGCTCGGCGGTCAGGAGGCAACAGCTCCGCTGCTGGGGGTCACAGAGCAAAGGAGAAGGAAGGGGCCGAGGAGGAGAAGTCCCGGTAATAGAGATCCGTGTTGGCTTTCATGAGCGGTCCCCCACGCGCATACTGCTTCACCTCTGCTTGCAGCTGAGGCACTCGAGGTGTCACCCGAGGTAAGGGACAGCAAACACCAAGCTCAGCTTACTGGCCGTGGGTGCTTCTGAGAGTTCAAGAGAGCCTGCTCTCAGCCCGGCTGTGCCCTGGCGTGGGCACAGCCCACGGGTCCCTCAGATTGCTGGGTCAAAGCCCAACCTCAAAGGCACAAAGCAGACACAGCCTATAAAACCACCCCAGTGAGGCATGTCTCTCTTGTTTCTTTGAAGTCGGACAGATTTCAAAATGACTCGACAAAAGTTACGAACCACAAAAAAAAATAATCTTGAAAAAGATGGTTTAAGGAAGGCACTTTCAGATAACCCAACCTGAGACCAGTCTTCCATACCAGTCTTCCTTGGGAAAAAAAAATTAAAAAATGAAATCACTATGGAGGAAAATGGATCTATTAAAAATGTTGCAAATTGAGGAAGTAATCGATCACTAATACCTCGACTCAGGACCTGATTTCCTACTTGATAAATTCTAGATTTCATTATATCCTTAAACGAGTGCCTAACTCCGATTCAGTATTCTAGTTTGTATTCCAAAAAACCCACAAACCCAGATACGATGTGAAACTACTTACTTTTGTATGTACTTCCAGGCCTTAAAAAAAATTGGCACACCATTTTCTATGACATAGTTCAAAACAGTGTTTTATATAATTGCTGTATTTCAAAGGCATATGAAACTGAAAACATGATAAGAAAATGAGAAACGGAGTGTTTAACTTCAAAGAGAAATAAAACCTCACTTCCTACTTCTGTTCCACTGTTCTACGTTGCAATTAAATGACTAGTTTCATACACAGTACTGTGATTTATCATTAGTCAGAATGTAAAAGCTAACTTGTACTTTAGTAGAAAAGACTGCCCAGTTTGTAAAATTGTGATGCCCAACTGTAAATGTATTTGACTAATAAATTAAATCCACTCAAGAAAAAGACATGAAGAAAACTTCAAGATGAAAATAAGAACCAGGCATTAAGAAATAGCAGGTTAGAACAGCTCAAGACTGAATACATTAACTGAAGACCTACATCAAACTTCCATTTTTTGGTTAATTTCTTATAATGCTAAGCTGAAGAGTGAAAGTAAAACTCCAAGGCTAGAGCAAAGGTACCGGTGGGGAAAAACACATCAGTAATCAGCAATATAGGAACTACTCTACAGGGTTTAATTGTTCTTTTCAGGAGTCAACATCCCTATAATCTCCTCATTCAAGTTACACCCAAAAACCCCAAAACCAACCCAAACAAAACAACAACAAAAACCCACCAAAAAACCCATACCAGGAAAATAATCTTTTTTGCCCCTGCTATTCCCAGCCCCACCAAGGACTAGAGGGAAGCAGGCAAGCAATGGGCCTCCCCTGCTCAAAGCCTAGCAGAGCTCAGCTAAGCCAGAATGGGCTCACTGGGTCTGGTACCCAGCCGGTGGGAATCGCAACGAGGAGCACGGGGGAGCAGGAACCCAGCTGTGATCTGGATTCCCCGGCTTCTTCAGCGCACACTGCCTTTTATCCAGGGCTTGTGGCAACTCCACAATTAAGAGCTTAATGCACGTAAGATATACTTTGCAAGTGAAACATTATTCATTAACAAATCTGATTAAACTGCTAATGCAGCGAGTGCTAGCGCAAGTTCAGAAAGACAAATAGTCTCAGTGGTGCAGTGTTTGTGAGGAACGTTACCCGTAAATGGATTTTAACTATTGAAATTGGCTTCTGTTCAGAAACTATGAAAAGACACAATGGGGCACAGAACACTTCATTTAGCTTACTGTGCTTAATGTGAGGGGAAAAAACCTACAGATTAAGACTTCAGAACAGTAATACGCATAATTCTGCAAAGATAACTGTATCGTAATCCCAGATTTAAAAAAGAGACTTTTCCCCCCCCCCCAGCAACACTTTACTGATTATTAAAGATTTGTTGGTAACTGGTATTTCTTACTATGTGTAGAGCATTTAAAACTCATTCCATACAGACTAAGTCATGTTCAAACCCTGGATTCCACAAATGTACACTGTGGCTTTACTGCAGTACCGGTAAGATTGTTACTCTTTCATCCCTTCATAAGCATTGTGATATTTCAGATTGTGGAGGCAAGTTATTACAGGAGAATTTTAGCTTTTATCTTTTTACTAAAGGTATATTTTCACCACTTTGGCAGGACTAAAAAAAAAAAAAAGTTCCCGCTGGCCATGACAGACATCTGATGGCTTTCCCTCCTTGCACATGCCTACTTTTCACATTTTTTTTTCAGAAGCCTGGTATCAAATCCTGTAAGCAAGTAACTCTGAGGCTGATAATGCAAATAAACCAGTCTTCTCCAAGCTAATAGCTACTCCTGCTAGATTATGCCCCTGCTAAACGTAGGTCCAGTCTGAGCCCTTTGAGAGGAACCTATTTCTTTGCATTCAGAGAACAAGCCCTTATCTCCAGCTCTTCCATTCCGCAGTGAACAGCCGGGGAAGGGTGCGGCAGCCCACGGAGCGGGCTGTCTTGGAAAGATTGCCAGTGCCGTGCTGTACTGCCTTTCTCGGATCCCTGTTTGTTCGGTAGTAGGTGCGCAGCATTGACCTACTGAACTGAGCTATGCTAATATGGCCAGAACATTTCAGTAATTATTTCATCGTACGACTGAGAGGTTCTTTTATGAGTGAGAGCTCTCCTCGCTGCTGTACAATGTCAGCCCACTGAAATGCATATTTCCGTATAACCTGAAAAATGAGTAGTTTAAAACCCCCCAGGTGGGTTTTTTTGCTTCTCCCATTGATCTTTTATTTCATTCTCTAAAACTCAAGATGAGCCCCAAACCAAAAGTCCTGAGATCAACAGGAGTTTTGACTAAATCGGAGCTATAAGATTTGCCCAATGATTTCTAGAATTATTCTCGCAGCCTGATAAATATTGACAGTAATATGATAATGAGCTGCATTAAACACACTGTTTACAGTGGCCTGACACAAACTTTCCAATATAAATTCAGCATCTTTTCCTCTTATAGAAGCCTATTTCATACATTCAAATCTTGTTTGATGGCAGTCACAGAACCAAGCAGTTTAGAATTTCTGAAACATCTAGGGAGATAGAAATCAAATGGTGCTCAAGCTAGTTAATTAAAACATTTCAGAATCTTTCACCTGCGGTATCAAGCTGTTTTGTTAAGTGAAGAATTGAGAGACTAACAGAGCAGGTGCTGCTGCAAGCACAGATTGCCATAGAAAAATCACTTTATAGAAGCCCATCAGAAGTAGTGTGACTACAGGACCTAATAGAGAGGGCAGCGTATACTCATTGCTTCTCATTACCTGATTGTGAAATCTTTAGCTAAGAAGAGCTCTCCTTGAAGTCAACAGGGAGTTTCCCAGAGTAAGACTGCAGGATTGGGACCACACTGTGCCATTATGGTAGATATCACAAAGACCAGGCTGCTTATATTACGGTTTTCAATGGCAGCATCTGATCTGAAGCCAAATGAATTAATAGAACACTTCCCATTGATTTCATTGCAGACCAGATCAGGAGAAGAGTCACCACATGGCTGGTTCAGGATGAAACAGTAGAACGAAGCATCCTTGAAGCTGTTTAACAGGCTCTGTGTGTGTGTGTGTGTATATTCCATCCCCCCTGCCCCCCAAAGAATAGTAACTTTTTATTTAAGGAATATCAAATGATAGCACGGAAGGGAAAAATCTAACTTGCAATCAGCTAGAATAATGTGAATGTACTCCTGTTTGGTATTTCAGGGCATCATTTATTTATTTTTAATGGAAAAGAATGTTAGGTCAGAAGCAAACATCTGCACAGCGCTGTACATCTGAGAAGTACCCAATGAAGTCAAAGATGCTTGATCCATTTGTGCAGAAAGACTATGGCCAATGCTTATGATACCAATTGTTCAAGACCTGTTCTTCTGGAAGGTCTTGTGAGCCTTGGCTCTGGAGGACCCCCTTGAAATCATTGCCAATATATGTGAGCAAGAGTATTTGCCTCAGTCAGCAATTTCCAGGACAGAAGCCTTAGTCTGTATGATCCTTGGGGCAGAGTGTGTAATTTATCTGTATTTATACGATGTATATATACAAGGATGCCCTAGTCCTATCTAAGATTATAGGTAACAGCATAAAAACAAGCAATACATACAAATTATCTCAAGGCTAATGAGCAGATCATTTAAATAGTCACACATCACTCCTTTCCAGATAAACTACGAGGAGAGAAACTGGTGAAAACTTCAAAGGACTTTTGTGAAAACATTTACTTCAGGAAGAAGCCTTCCCAAACGTTTACTTTCTCACTGTGCTCTTAAAGTGCAATCCCACTTTCCTACTCACCCTAATAAAAGTGATAACCAAGATAAAGCATCTTACTGTGTTGAACCTTGTTTTCTCCCAGTGAACCAACCTCCTTCTGGAAGTTCATCTTTACTAGGATAGATGTTCTACCTCTTTCCCCTTGGTGCAGCTTTGTGTTAGTAGATATTTTTCATGTTGGTCCAGAAGACTCTAGTTTTACATGGGCAGAAGAGAGACAGATACTAAGAAAGAAGGAGTGCCAGAAAGATGGATGTGCAACAATGAAGCTTCTTTTTCTAACTTATCTGCGTTACCATAAATGAACCAAAACCACATCTAGCAAAGTATATATCTAGTCTCAACCATACTGCTTTATATGCATGTGTGAATCAAATGCGGATATAGCTACAGTTTACAAGAGTTGCCTTGTAACGTAAAGGATTTACTTTTTTAAAAAATAACATGGAAAGATAGTTCTACCTCAGTACATATTCTATGCTTGCAAATGCACTATTGTTTGATATGTGTTAACTTCCCAGGCTCCCTAGTATGCATTACTGCTGGTTACCATCCCTCTCAAATAAGCACACCAGTCAAGATGTGGCTTTACAGATGAACTTCTTTATTTTTCAGAGACAATCTGCCCTTCTAGTTCCCCCTCCCCCCCTCAGATGTTCTTTTGGAGATGAAAAGAGCCTTTCTCGAAGTAGTTTCCTTTCTATCTCAGTTCCTTTCTAATAGGAGATGGCTCAGTTGTAGAAGACTTCAGGAAGAATATTGAACTAGAGTCAGAAACTTGAGATTCCCTGTGTCTCTATTCCCCCACTTACCAACTACTACAACACTGAACTATTTTCCAGGCTTAGTTCATTAAGCTCCGTTTGTTGTATGGAAGTATTTTTATCAAAAGTGGTAGAGGCACAGATATTATTCTGTTATCACTGTCATTTTAAGACAACTCTTCGTGCAAGTTTTTCTTCCCTCTTCTGAAGGGGGAATGAATAAATATACCTGCCCTTCTAGAAGGATTTTCCTCAAGCAGTAAACCTAGACTTTCTGCACCAAAATGTCTAAGCACCACTATCCCATATGAAAGGGCCAAAACTATTAGATGGATGAGAAGCAATAGCAGATTCAAGCCTCTGTGCACATATAATTGGGACAAAGAGCCACACAAGTAAGGATTACACATTCATGCATAATAATATGTTCACCCAGCGATTACTGTGGAGAAAGCACTGCCCATCTAGATCTGTAACAGCTACCGTGCACGCACACAAAGCATTTACAGTCTGCCTTATTGATGAACAGGAATGGAACAACCTTTTTTTTTTAAAAAAAATCACTGAAGAGGACAAAAAAAGCATATGCTAAGGTATGATTGACAGCCGCCATAATGGACTGTCATGTCAAAAGAACTGCCTTGCTAATTCTCTTACATAATGAGCTAGATGCTAGGCTCTCCTTGCAAGTTTGATTGTGCACCCTTCCATCAATCTTACCGACATCTTGGCATCTAAAATACAGCAAAACCACTTAACAAGGGCTCTTTAAACAGGCAAGAGAAGGGATGTCTCTGTGTATTAGATGTGATGTGGAGGTTGCTATGGTAAATTTGAGCATGTGAACATTGCAGTGCAAAATTCCACACTGGTGGCTAGAGCTGAGGCTAGCCATGCCTCCAGGTTCTTTAAGCGTACTTGGACTGCATTATTTAAAGAATAGAAAGAATATGGTTCTGGTGCCACTTTCATAGTAGGAAAAAAGCGCCTTTGTCTAATCCTCCTTTTTTTGTGTGTGTAGGTCCCTGGGGTGTTGATGAGGAGTATCCAAAATGGATTGCAGTATGCTCTCTCTGCAGCTTTCAAATATGGGGGTCCATCCCCTAGACTCCTTCAGTAACTAAGACTGGAAATATATATGCATTTCTCCTTCTCTCCTTTTTTTTTTTTCCCCGCTTCGTCTGGTTGTCACAGTTACATAATGCTGCCAGTTGTAATCGCAGCTCAATGGCGTTGTTAGGCAACTTGGTTAGCTTTATTTATTGAATTGAAAATTGCCGTATAGGTGTCGATTATCTGCCCTAGAGTTCTGATGATTATAGCTTTAACTATTGGCACATCCTTTATTACCAGTGCTCTGACTTCCCATTTTGCTTGCTAAATTTACAATCCACAGATCCCCTTCAGCTGTGAACTGCTCCCTCCCAAGCAATTGTAGATTAATTGCCAGCTCCACCCCAGGGCCCTGTAGTGGAGGGGGATTGAACTGCACATCAGAGAGTGAAGTTTAGTGTATAAACATTTACTAGGATTTACTGTTCTCCGAGTTATTTCACGTTTTCCTTTTAGAAGAAGTTCCATGGGAAACCTACTGGTTCCCCAGCTCCACAGTGACATTTCTTAGATCTATTTTGTTCCCGTTTTGTTGTTACTACTCATTTATGATCACAAAGGCACCAAAACGAGTAACAGACTACAAGCTAACTGGTATCTCCATCACAGCCCAGCACCTCAGCAGCATATAGAAGCCACCACCTATTTTATCCGGTGACTTTGGAGCTGCTTATTCAGGGATGTTATTGTTTCTGCTTGTTCCATTTCTCTATTTCTTCTTGCTCTCATATATCGACTTTAAGCATCAGTTTAGTCCGTGCTCCCTACATCTGCCTTTTCCTTTTGGTCAAGGGACTACAACATTCTCCTCCACAAAGAATCATTTTTTTGCATGCGTGATTCCATTGTTCTCACTTTGCAAAATCAAACTCTTTGGTAGACGAGTCCTGGTCTGGCCGAGCACAAATGCTGATCTGACTGTTCAATACGATATTCACAATTGGAGTTATTTTCAATCTCCCCCAAACTTCCCTCTTTCTAGCACTTGGTTGGTTTCAACTTCCAGAGCTTTTGTGCAATTGCCCCCCAACTTTAGAGCCTTCTTTATAAACATAAAGTGTTTAACAGGACTTTTAACTTCCTGCAACTTGGAAACATTTTCCTAAGGCACCCCAGTGGCTCCAAAGATCAATCCCCTTCGATGTATAGCAGCTCTGGTAATAACAGCACCAAGTCTGTCTCATCCAGCCAACCTCTATAGTATTCACAGTCCAACGGCAGCCCACAGAGAAACAATTTGATACCTGAAGCATCATTTCCCTTCTCAAACAACTTTCGGTACAAAACTTGTTTTGCTAGGGTTTCTTACTCACCTCACGCTCCCCATCTTTCCTCTTTGTGGTTCCAGGCTCCTCCAGTGCTCTGGATTGCTTCCAGCCCCCTCCGAGTGCTCCCCCTTATACAGCCTTTCTCCCAAGCATCACCCAGTAGGCCTCAAAAGCTTTGCCTCCCGGCAAGACCCTCCCTTATTTGCCACAGCTGTTTCTAAATTAACACCTTGAATGTTCAATTAGTGGAATTGCAAGGTATTGAAAGCTTGTGGCTGTATCTTGTAAGTTTGTGGGGGTAGAGGTGACTTTCTGAAAGCGTGAACGGATGTGGGGAAGTTATCAAGTCCAGTTTTTTAACATAAAACTTTGTTAGCTGTCCATTGCTTCCTTGACACCTCTGATAAATGTTTTTCCAGTATTTATGTATGGATTTTTCAAAGCTGTATGTCTGTTTTGGCCACGCACTTGATCAGTTCACTTATGAACACGCTCACTTTATCAGCAAATTACCATCTTCTTTGGTAAAAAATTCATCCTCTGGGATCCTGAATCCTGCTCCAGACAATCTAGTATACACCAGAACTCTTGCCCATTCTGCACGTATCAGTTCAATAAGGGTGAGATATTTGCATAGGCTCTGGGCATGGAATTTGGGGTGGGGAGAATATTTATGTGACGAAAGCATGTGTCAAGGACTCTGTTCAGTTCCTGATTCTGTCTATCGCAGGCTTTCTTGGTGATCTTGGACACCTTGCTTTATTCCTACATGACTCAACTTCCTAGCTGTAAAATAATGAGGATAATAATCCGTTTGGAATGACCAGTGCTCATGAGGCTGTGGGGAAAGAGCTAAAGACAGGTAAGTAAGTAGAAGGATAAAAAGATCTTTTGTTCCCATAGTTTGGAGTAGGTTTTTTTCTACCTACCCCTCTTCAGAGTACTTGAAAGTGAAAAAAGGATTATATTTCTCAGTGGGCCAGATAGTCTCAGAGAGAGCATTTCTCCATTTTTTAAAGTATCTCTCATTTCAGTTGTCATTCAGGGAATCTTTTTTTTTTTTTCCCCCCACTTGTGTATCTGTTCTACCTCTAGCTTTGTTATCCTGAGTTCAAAAACATTTCCACTCTCACTATTCAGATGGTTTTGTGTTTCAGAACTCCAAACATCAGCAGTATATGACTTGTAACATGACATTTAATATATTTTTACATGTAAGTTTTCTCTGTGGGGCTTTTATAAATTGTTCCCAGTAAGGGCAATCTCTTAAGAGAAACAAAAACTTTCACAGCTATCTTGCTTTGCATTAGCATGTAAACCCACCTCTCTACTTTCTTGCAATGCTGTGGTTTCTTCTACAACAGTAGAGATTAATGGATATATTTTTTGTTTCTCGGAAAGATCTAATCATAGCATGGAAAGAGAAGAGAAGCCAGTGAGAATCCTCTGATCAGCCAACTCTCCCTAGATCAAATGGTCTCTGTTTGGGAACATCTGCCTTAAAAGATACCACCTGTTCATAAAAAAAAATACCAATAATAAAGTGCTCATATGTCAAATATTGCAAGGAATGTTTGAAAGTTCATAACAAATGTTCCTTGTAAAGTAACTAGGTTATAAGTTTAAGCTGAAAATAACATTCAAAAGCCAAAGCTAGTGCATCTGCTTCTGTGGTTGGTATGACAAGATGGTGCATGTACAGCCATGAGCACATTATAACATTTGATATTTTTCATCAAATCCCATTTTAAGGTGTGATGTGTTTTACTCCGCTAAAGGTCATTTTAGTTACAGTAGCATTAAGGGTTTTCAATAAAACATTTTAAATGCCAGTTATATAACTGCTTTTAAAACATTTAACAGCCACATTGGTTACATGACCTGAGACAAAGGATATTTTCTCAGCACTTTGATATATTGTGGCTAGATTATCCTTATGGGAACGTTCAGTTCCATAATAGCCTCAGGTCATCCCATAATATGTGGTGTAGAATGTTTTTTTCACCAAAACAATAATTGCTAATGAAGCCAATGGTGATGGAAGTTCAATGACATGGCAGAGGATAGAGACTGTAGTCAATAATAGCAGCAGACACTGGCCAGTACAAGAAGTTCATCAGCACTATTCAAGGACAAGAAGATGTAGCAATAAGCAATGAACACACACTGATCTGTGTCTCAGCGCTGCACTGTACATTAAAGAAAAATAGCTCAGGTAAACAGAAATTCTTTCCTCCCCTGCATCTCCAAGAGCATTGCACCATTAAAATATGATCTATAATAGGATATAAGTTATATAGAATATAATATAGGATATCTAGAATATAGTTTCAGGACTTCATACCCAGGTGTACCTGGGCACATACAGAGTTATACCACCCCGCACCTCTCCTTTAATGTTGGGACAAGGGGATGCTGTGAGGTGAACAAGCTCCATCTGATGTACAAGAGACTCGTGCCAGATCTTATTATTGAGGGTAGACAGCTATTTCCTGTTAGGTTCTCTGGAGAAAAATATCACTGGAGCAGCATTTTCAGCTGTGGCATCTCCCCTGCCAGCACTCTCTGATTCTGGATCTCATTCCTAGGCCCAGCAACCTTTTTGACTCAGAAGCGAGATTCCACATGGCAGATCATCACGAGCCACTCAACAGGACACACTCATCTCTGTTTGCCTCATTTTTTTCTTACTTATCTCTTTAGATTTGGGGTTCTTGTGGTTAAAGCCACATATTTACATGTGATCCTGGACTGTGTAGCACGGCTGGGGTTGGCAGGCGGTTCTAGCCATGCTTGTAGACTTCTGCCTCCTCAAACCAAAGCAAGCGGCTCTTGATTGGCAAACTATTTCCAAAAGCCAAAAAATGTATTTAAAAAGCAAGCTTTCTTAAGCCTCCCCCTTTTAAAACACAAAGAAAATCTTTATTCCAAAAATGAAATAAAAATGGTGTATCACGTATTTTCTCCTGCTTTGAGCGGGAGGTACTAGATGACCTTCCGAGGGCCTGTCCAGCCTGAATTATTCTAAGAAAATGTGTGTATTTCTTGAAAAGCAATATAAGCAAAAGACACAGTGACAATCCTTTTTCACAGCTCCTAGGCATCATGTCTTTCTCAGTGACTTCAGGTTGTAATGAAATTAAGAAGTCACTGTGTTTCAGAATAATATCTTCCACAGCCAATTTTATCATGAGCCAATGAAATAAATGTTTCCAAAGTGAACAGCTGGCATCTCTTTTCATAAAAGATTCCCTTTTAGAACACTATTTCCAAACAATATTACAGTGGCTCCATTCACATGGCTATAGTTAAGACTGTGTCAATACTTCTCTTATAAACCTTGTTTTTCAAGGGTTTATAACTTTACAGCTGAGCCATAATTAGCTGGATTTGAGTTACAGCAACAAGAGTTCAGTCTGTCTGTGAGGACATTTTTGCTAATATTAATAAAATCAGTTTTAAATCATAGAAGAGTAAAACATAGTACTTTACATGCATAAAAAGGATTCTTGAACATTAAACAGCTTTGATTTTAAAAAAGGAATTTTGACAAGTGATTAGAATATAATACAATCTCCAACTTTTTTGTCCTTTTAAAAGAGAAAAAAAATCACTTTAGAAAGTCAGTTTGACAAACATATGGAAATTCAAAATCAAAGTGGACGGTCTCTCCTTAATTTATGTTGTTATGAAGAACAGGCACAATGGTCTCATTAAAAGACACAGAATCAACCAAAGCTCATATTCTCTGGCTTTTCTCAGTTCTTACTTTAGTCTTGCTGCCATGCAAGCATAGTTTTTAATACTTGATATAATTTTGTTCGAGTATTTTATGACAATACCAATTTGCACCCTGCCTGTGGTTTTATGGTCACTTCAGTCTTAGCTTTCTGCACTCCTTGTTTCCAATGCTATTCTTAATTACAATGCAAAATGAACACCTCCTGTTTCCCATTCCAGTCATACTAAACTGTACTCCATTGTGAGCCCAACTCACCCTTTTAGCATGAGTCAGCTCTTCTGTTCATGGAGCTCTCCTGACTGCATCAGGATTGCATGTCAAGGAGAACCGTATTTGGTTCACTCGCTGTGTATCTTAATGGCAACGTCTACTGGATATCCCAAAAGAGCTAATGAAATCCCATGAAATGAGGCCAAGTAATTGATGTCTTTATGCAGAAACTAATTCGTTAGTAAAAACTTGCCTTTTGTATCATAAATTATTCTGAAAAAATCCTTGCAATGAGAAAATGGAAAAGATATGCCAAAGTTGGTTACTCAAAATGTCTTTTTGTATTACAAAAGAAATAAATATGACAGTGTGGAAAGCCAGTAGCTCAACAAAGCCCTAGGATGGCTGCTTTCCAGGAACTTCATTCCTTCACTTTACCCCTCCCCAGCTCTTCTCCTCTGTGGTTTTGCTTTGGACTTCAGTCTCCTCCTCTCTCCTGTGACAATTTCCATGTCAGAGTCCTACGACCACCCTAAAACCTTGCTCTTCCTAACCTTTAAGTTTCTAGGTTTACCCCTCCCACAATGATCATATTTGAATCATTCCTTTTCATGCAGACCTTGGGCTCCTGCGCAAAACTGCTGAACACTCATTTCTAAACCAAACCAAAGAATCACCCAGAAGGGCAGGCACTGCGTGTGACAGACTCACCTGCGACCAGCACAGATTCAGAGAACTATATACTGATGTCAAAACCTTTATCATTGACAGCAAAATAATGGTTTGAGAAAACCTATGCTCTGGTTCTCTGCAGTACCGCTGGTTCTGTTTCTGTTTGTGTTCCTGTTGCCACCCCGCTGAGACTTATCATAATAAAGCCCAAATGCCTCACTAGATCTCAGTCAAGCTCAAAAGCAAGTCTAGCTCATGTTTTTTATAAATTTCTTCTGCCTTCCCTGTCTTCTCTCTGCCACTCAACTGAGCTAGTGTGCTCCCAATGACTTTATGGTCCTAAAAGACCAAGAAAGAAGTAGTGAGAGAACTAAAAGTGAGAAAATACTTCCAGTCACATACGGGATGGGTATAACCAAGGACCTCATTCATAGACCTTCAGAACTGACCCTCTGCATTAGTAAAACCACATGACACGCCTTCCCCTTTCTTCCCTGTGCTATGTAGGCACTGTCAGTGTTTTCCTCCTTCTTCCCTTACCAGTTAGTTCATACACTCTGAGTTTGGTAACATAATCTTTGTTAAGCTAGGAGACTTCTAAATAGAAGGATAATGGGGTGATTTGGAAAGATGCCTATTTTAGCTTAATATGTTACCTCCAATGATGCTGAACAGGGTGACAGGGATAGACTTTCACCATGGCGTTACAACATTGTGGAAACAAACACGAATCTTTAACGTTAGAGTACAAACAGCAATCACAGAGCTCTCCTTGTTATCCTAGCTGACTGATCTGTACAATAATTGCAGGCTAGAATGACTGTATCCCTCTCAGGCCAGAGTTAACTGTATTATACACTCAGAAGCTTTACTGAATTCTGTGGCCATCACCCTGCACAAAAACATGAAGTTAAAATTGTTTCTTCGAATTCAAATGGGATCAATACCTCTCAGGAGACAGATGGGGTTTTCTTTTCTACACTGAAAAAAGAATCAGTGTCTGGAGTTCTGGCTCAAAGTATTCATTCAGCTACAGAAAAACACCAGGAAAAATCAGCAGAGAGTGGGCACCTGCTCTTTTCCTTGATCAGCCCTGGATCTTAGAAGTTGATGTTTTATATAAAGGGAGCTTGCTGTTGCTCTTGTGTGCTGCTTTTTAAACGACATAGTCTGGCTCAGGCAAGAAGGGCATGTTTATTCCTTTTTGGAGCTTTTTCATTTTTACTTGTAGCTGAATCCTCTAGGTCAATTGTATCTGCAGGGGTGGGAGAGGAATTTAATTGCTTTTACTTCCTACCTTCATCTCAGGGTGACCAGTCCATTAATAATGCACAGGAAGCAACTAGGAAATGCATGGTAAATTAGGGATTAATTGATATTTGGAAAGATTTCAATCCACATTTGAAGGAAAAGGTTACGCACTGTAGTCCAGCTCTAGTTACTATTTGCATTTCATTATTTTATTATTTCTTACAGCCCTGCTTCTTCTGATTTTAGATCTGTTTTCCCCTTTCCTTGGCTAAGCAGGCTTTTACAAAAATTTCCTTGTTTGTTTCTTGCTAGAGATATTTGTTGCATTTCAGATACATGCCACCCAATATCAAAGAAATACATACATTTCTCTGTATTTTCCAGTAAATATGTTTTTTTCTGCACTGACACCACCCACAGTTCTTTTATGAACAATTTGACTTTCCAAAACGTTATTGATTTCTGTGCTTGGAAGTTACAAGATTAATAGCTTTAGAGGCAAAAGTCCTTCAATCCTTCCACTGAATAGGTGCTGCAGGCTTGCTTCAATGCCCGCTGAGCTGCTTCAGCACATCACTTTTAGTAAGAAACATGAGCAAGGCACTCCTCAAATCAACAAGGCACTAAAATACAGGAAACAGATGGGTAATTCCAATGATGTCAGGGCAGGAAGGTATGATTTAGTTAGTTTGAAAATGACAAGCCTGACAGCTCAACTTGTTTTGCCTGCGTTGTCCCATAGAAATGATAATGACTTCAGTAAGTTCTTTAGCAGTTTTAAAGGCTGCAGAACAGCTAATATTGATACCCATAAAACCAGTACCTACTTGGTAGCAGAACTTGACTCTAGCTGTCAGGAGCAAGAGACAATGTGAAAGGAACAGAAGACCCAATAGAAAAGTTATATTAGATTCTTTTAAGACCTTGAGAAATTCACCATCTTTTCCCAATGCCAGTTACATTAAAAATAGACTAAAGTTAGGAATATAACATAAATGTCCACTTACAAGCGCTTTGATAATGTTAGGTGAATGGGACAAAGACCTTTTGAGGACCCCTGGTGTTATAGCAGCTTTTATGACGGTATTTGAATTTGAGAGTAATAGAATCTTCTAAGCAGCTAAAGCCAGACTATTTGGAAGAGTTTCAAGACTGCTAAATGCACACTGCAGAGAGACACTGACGATTGTAAAATTTTAGTGGCCATCTCAATTTAGTATTAAAATGTCAGAGGAGGTAGACCTGCATTTCGTATGTTGTACCATGAAGTATTTGGAATACTGATCATTGAAACACTTAAGTTCTAATAAACTGCCACTCTGGAAGCAGAGCTAGACTAGTTACAAAAGTATGTGAGTAAAGAAACAGTGACGATGACTCTCCTTTGCAGTAATCAATTTGGGATTGGAGAAGTTCACCTCCCTGTCACTCAGAGGTAGTAAAGGTCACATCAGAAGTGACTTACATAGTCCTAACAGTGAGTGTTTGGCACCCCAAATGCAGTTTGTCTTTTAATTCCCTCTTTGACAGACCAAGAAAAAGGGAAAGTCATTGAAATATAAGATGTAGCTCAAGAAGATGCTCTGGAGGAATCTTTGCTCACCTTACCACATCAAGGTGACAACAGCTGCTGAAAATGCCACCTTTTTTCTACTGCAGGATATCTCATGCCAGGCCTGAATTTTATTCAAATATCCACTGTCTAATGAGTAAGAACAGTAAGCAGCATATCCTAGCATATCCTATATTACCGTATTAAATTAAAAATATATGGTATTTACAACTATTGTTAAGAGCTGTTTTCAAATCCCTTTAGTGTTCTTCATCCATAGATGTACTTGGGGAATTTTGCTAATTCTGGTTTTATTAACATATTTGGTGAAGGTTATCTGAGTTTCGTCTCTTAATCTAGGAGACTTTGCAAGCACTATTTGCTGATTTATCTGCTTTGACTGATTAAATAAATGAAGAAAGAATTGTAAACTCTAGTGGTGTCACAATGGGGTAGTTATGCTTTATTTTAATTAAAATCAGAGTCTAAAAAAATATTTTATTCAGTGGCTATCTACCTGGGCATGCTTGGCCTAGTTTCTTCAAGTACCTAGAGATTCTGCTGAAGTCTTCATTTGCTCAATCTGCCAAATCCACAGATGTGCATTCTGTGTACAGCTCAGGCTGCAGTCACATTTTCAGCCAAAAGAATCTGAATTCACTGGTCACAAACATTTGTGTAAGGCCTGTATTGCTTTTATACAAATCTGCTCTTTCTACCTGTGCTCTGCTTTCCACAACTTCCAGGCTCTGCAACTCGCTGTGGTTGCAAGCTTCCCCTGCAACGTCCGAGGAAAGAAGGCTCCACGAAACTTCCATTTCTATTTTACTTTCCACTTAATCTCTGCAGGAGCCCCGAGATAGTCATGTACAAATCTCTGGCCCCAGTGAGTTTTCTGTCAAAGAAGAATGACCAAGAATCACAAAAAACCAGTGAAACTTGTGAAATCATCACAGCACAAAGCAATACAAGTTCTTTCAACCAGAGGAATCAAAACTTAAATGGCATTAACTTACCTTTGGTGAAATTCCCAGCTACATGGTTTATGGCTGTGCCTCTGTTCTTAGCTGTGCCCAACATATCATGGGTTCGGCTGGAGGAAGCGATGCTTCTTATAATTACCAATCAAATAAATAAGAGTTACCATCATGGCTTATTTTTTATTTTAGTTGGCAACGATCTCATCACTCTCAGAACCAGTTACATATTGCCTCGGAGACCAACAGGTTACCTGGATGTTGCTAGGATGCACCATTTGCCTAATTCTCTCTCCTTTTTCTCAGCCACATTGCCCGCTCCCTGTACCGTTAAGCCATCTGGACATTGGCCAGGTTACCCTTACACTGGGAAGTCCTGAAGTAACCATGTGGCTTACATTCCTTCTCGTAATGCATTGTGCTTATTTTGAAATACTGAACAGATAATATATGCATATGCATTTATTTTCCCTAGATGGCCTGTGTTGGCCTTTTGTGGGAAATGTTGCAAACAGACCACAAATGAAGTTGATGTGAAGCTGAGAAAAGCAGGCATATAGGGTTATATATAGATAAATTGAGAGGGGATGTGAAAGGCAGAACATATCTACTATCTAAACTTATATGCAATCAATGCAGCTCATGTGATTGAACTGTATTAACGTCAGTAGTGAGCAGTTGCAGTTGGGAAGCCCTCATTGGTACTGAACAGCAAAGGGAAATGGAGTGAAGAAACTTGAATGAACTGGGCTGAAAAAAAAAGTAGCCCAACTACCCTTTCCTTCCTAATCATAATGTTTTAATACAACAGAATAAAGTGGCATATAAAAAGGTAATGTGCATTTTCTTCAAGAACTTGTTGAAAACTATAATACAGTATCTTTGTAATTTACTGGTAATACATACACAATGTAAAAGATCAGGAGCAAAGAGTACTATCACTATATTTAGAGATAATGGTGCTTTTCTTTCATAGGCTTGATATAAACTTTGATTACATAGCATTTCTTTAATTTGCTGCTATTCAAGAAAACCCTTAGAGCACTGCAGCAAGCAATGCCTCTCTTTTACATTTGCATTTTTTAATTTGCATTTTTTAATTTCCCAGACTACAGCTCCACACCTACACAGGCTTCCCCTGTGGGAGGGAAGAGAATATTTTTCAGTATGAATGATACTGTTTCTCTTCTCAAGTAGCTGTAGTTATTAATTCCAGAGATTTAAAAAAATCACTTTGCTACTGTATCACTTAAGTGTGGAGGTTTTTTTCTAACTAACATCAGATGCCAATCTATTGCTCCACTGGTACCCATTTTAAATAGGGCAGCCAAGCAAAAAGTTCAGACTGCTCAAATGACTAGCTGTCGTTCTCAGCAGCCTGCTCTTGCATTCCTTGCATACCCCAAAATGCCACTGAGTGCAGGAGGAGTTTGGTGCTTTCAAAGGAAGAGCCATTATGTCCATCATACGTCAAGCCCCCCACTGCACACTAATGACAAGAATCTAGACCAGGTTACTCAGCACAGCAGACCTTAGGATCTCCTCTTTAGTAGCCAACAGGGACCAGTTTAGTAGATGCCTTTAAGACATGTACTAAACTCCACGTTCTAGGTTATAGAGTATTTGCCTGTGATTTGGGTGGTCAGCATTTTAAACCCTACTCTGCCTCACTTGGATGGGGACCTCAACCTGGACCTCTTTCGTCTCTTAAGAGTGTCAGGCTCTTCTCAAGACAGAAAGGTTATGACAGGAAGGTCCTGTAAACCAACGGTTATATCACTCACGTGGCAGATGACGAAGTAAGTTAGGACATCTCATCAAGTAATTCTTTCAACTGCTGGTATTTCCCTGGGTATGCAAATTGGAGCAGTGTCACTGGAAGAGACTGAAAGAGCCCACAGCACTCAAAAAGCCTGCTGGGCAGAGCCCTTTCTGAGATATGGGAGACCTAAATTCCATATGCCAGATTTGGCAGAGGGACATTTAGCTTTCCATTTCCTAGAAGATGCCCAATTAACAGAAGAAAAAATAAATGGTCTCTGCCTCACTCTGCTCTGGTGGGGAAGGGTCAACTTCTTTTGGGTACCTACCTTCAAGAGAAAATTCAGAATCCCAGGTGACACCTATGCACTCAGAGGCCAGGCGGAAAGGCTGTCCTTCCCCAGGGCATCTCCTCCCGTCTCACTCACTAACTCCCCTTCAGCGTGCTGGCTCCTGGGACTGCCATTTTTAAGTACCCAGCCTGCCTTCTGCTTTGCAGGCAGAGTCGGTGCCTAAGTTGGGTTTCTGTATCTAACGCAGAGTCGTTGCTCTTAAAAGCCTGGGACGCTAAATTTGAGGCATGACATAAAGAGGGAAGGCAACAAGCAAAATTAGACCTGGAAAAGAGAGGGCAACAGCAGGGCAATGGCTTTGTTCAGGAATTTTAGCCAAGTACTAATGCCTGTCTACTGGGGAGTGACTGTCTCCAGAACAACTCCATCCAGAGGCTGAGGCAGCAAAACAAATTATTTATTTGACTTTCTCTATCCAGGACCTTGCAAAAGAAAATTTACAAACACAGCATGTCTTCCCAAGACTGAACGTTTGCTCACATAATAAGGTGGGAAAAAAGAACTTGGAAGACTTTATATAACAGCACCATCTCATGACACCTGCCATAACAATATTTTATTTGTCAGTCTTTTCTCATCCTATGTCTCTTGAAGCTTGACTAGGTTACTGCATCAAAGGGAAGGAGTAATAGTATCATTTCAGATAAAAGAAAAAGAGAGAAGTATGCTGTACACAATCTGCCCATCATGTCACCTCACAGTTACATTAACCAAAGAGGCAACACATCTATGAAAAATACACAGCCACATAATACGGCAATCCATGTAAACTAGAGCTTCTTCTCAGGTATGGTAAAAAATGCTCCGTTCTTATATGCTACCTATAATTCAAAATGCTTTACACAGATTAATTAACATAACATACTTTATGCACATCAATACACTGAGGCAGAGAAAGATTAAATAAATGACAAAGCACAAAATTTAATAGACACAGGAAGTGGCAGAGCCATAAACAACATAGAAGTCCTGGATTCTAGAATTAAGAAAAAAAAAAAAAAAAAAGACCTATTCTACTGCAACTATTTCCTTTCCTTTCTTAATGTATGTGTTTCAGGCAGCAAGTTCTGCTGTGCACAGCATTGAGCACATCATCAGCTCTTTGCAAGTATTGAACTGAACTGAATAAATAATATTAGCTATAATCCCACTACCATGTCCTAAACCACTAAATCTATTGAAATTTTAAACCTTCATATTTAACTGACTTTAGTAAAGATAATTCTGAAAGCTGCACTATCTTGGTACTACTAATTAATATGTAATAATAATAATAATAATCATGACCAATAATGCTGCTCTAATAAGGATTTAATCCTACAGATCATTTTAATGAAAGCACTTTGATAATAACGATTATTTATTCTTACAGTGCATTTTTCATGCTAGCAACTTCAAGTACCATGATGATTAATAAAGCAAAAGAAAATGAGAGATACATAAAATAACAAGCTTATGAGACTGCCAATGTGCTGATCTTATTAAGTAAACATTAACAAAAAATAAAGCTGTAAAGGAAATTCTCTTGGGAGAAGGGAAAAATAAAAAAATAAACAAAAAACCCCTTGAGGCTATGTCAGCAGGATTGAATTGACCTGTGTATCAATGTCATTTCTATTGTCACTCTGGCAAACAAAATAAAATAATAAATAGCACTTAGTGAACTGTGGACTAGGTTGTCAGCTGGTATAAATAGGTGCATTGGCATTAATCTAAAGCAGCTGTGCATCTGGCCCTACAATTTCAAAGGGCTGCATAGACATAAGAAAATACCTAGTATGTCTTGTCCATGATGACTTCAATGCACAGCAGAGGAAGGATACGTACTGTCAATGTTCACATATCCTGGTGATAGTTGGTATATATGTGTGAGCTACTTAGCTGGATTAGGCATACTGAGATCTGCTAGGGGCTTTTTTGCCTGCAGTGCCTAGGATTTAAGTTCAGTAGAGGCGCCTGTTGCCTTCCTCCTCTCATCTTCTCACTCCTGCAGGTTAAACCAAAGGCTTTGGTATGACCCAAGGTAGATTTCCACTGATATTCATAGCGGGCCAATAGAAAGAATTCACCTGGTTCAAAAAAATCCCCCATAAGGATCAGTTTAGCCTACAAAGCATTGCATAGGCAGCATTTTGCCAAGATAGCTTAGAAAGGAGATCACCTGGGCTGGCACAATTTATAGCAGCAAAAGAAATCTTTTGCAGGACGGTTCATGTAACTAGAGAAGCCTGGTTAGCAATACAGGCAGTGTTTATACACAGAACTTGATCCTGCTCAAGAAGCTTTTACTGATTTGACTTCCCTGGCAAAGTCTTGGTAGTACAGATCCACCTTAAGACATGTATTCAACAGCAAAGACCTCTCCTGGAAGTATAAATTACTCAGGGGCGAGTAGCTTTCTACTCAAAAAAGTCCCCTGACTTTGTTCCTATCTGGCACAGATCACTCCAGTAGCAATGTGAAACCAGAAAGAAACGGATTATGGGAGACACAAGAGAGGAGAGCATTCTCCAGGTGGAGGTTTACTGGGACATCAGATATAATTGGAAATCATCCACAGTGACTTGCTCATGGGCTCCACAGCAACGTCCACATGCTGGTGTCAGGGAAGTGGAGAGGGGAGCACTGGCTTTAGCAGGAGTTACATGGCGGTATCCGAACCTGAGGTGTGAGTCTTTGGAAGAAAAGCTGAAGGAACTTATTGCAGGGGAATTCTGCAGTTCTTCCTCTTCATCATCATATTTACATAGGCAGTTTAGGAAATGATTGCACAGAGAAAGATATAAAAGAACAAAAAAAGATGCCAGGTAAACAGAAGCCTACTGATAAAACAGAAGCCCAGCCCATGGTCAGACAAACTACATAATGGTAAGAAATAGCTGTCGTGTTTTGAATACACACTATATAAACACTGTCTGAGGTTCATGGAAGTACTGAATGGAACCAACTATCTCTTTGTTAAGGGGATGAACGGTATTTCATTCCAAATAAATATCAAGAGTAGCCTCCAGCAACAGAAAGCAAATCTGAATAGGAAGAGATCTTAGCAGATCTCGTACAGGCTTTCTACGCTACCAGTAGATCCTTCTCAAAACTAATTTGTGAACAAAGAGAACAAAGGGCTGGATGATTCTCTGGGGACAGTCATATTTTCTAACTCAAGAGTAAATTATGTTGAATGAGAATACAAAGTCGTAAAACATAATCAGGCCATTAGCTAGGTAAGAATTGTGGGGAAGATACAGTGCTCCACAATGAATTCCTAGTGTTACATATGATAAATACAGACAATAGAAATCAGTGGGAAAATTCGGCATGCAGTGATTTCCTTCCCTGGGCCTCCTGCAATTTGCAGAACTCTGCAGAATTTCTCAGGCTGCTTGGTCAGCTTTCTCTTTTGCTGAAATATACTTGGATTTCAATGCTAACTACCACTGCTACAAAAGGAGGGTAGTTATAAAAGGTTGATTTGCAAAAATATTTATAAATTCTGAAGCTTTCTATTTTTAGGTGTTCAATTTAAGGCTTCGGGTGGCTGCAGACATCTGTCTTGTCAGAGATTTCTCTATGGTGCTAACAGAAGTGAAGCTGAACAGAAGACTTAGATTCATCATGAAGTGGGAACTGGGACTTAGATTCTAGAGAAAATAGAACCCAGAGGAGAATCATAAACACACGCATTTTCTTTGCGTATAGATGTTTCTATTATTCCTAGGATTATCAAATAAATCTTGAAATAATCATGAGCCAATTTGTGCAGCAATGGAAATAAACAGGAGTTTTGCTAGGGATTTCCAGCGGGATCAAGATAGAGCCTGGCTGTAGTCAGTAAGAACTCTCAGGACACCGGCAAGCTTGTCTGTCTGTTGGACTCTGCTGTTGCTCTTCAGCCTGATGTGAACTTCTGAGGCTTGTGTTCCCTTTCACTTTGACTGTGTTTCAACAATGTATAGCTTACTATCATCCATGCTTAACCATATGCTCCTGGTTAACAGTCCCCTGTTCAGTCTGTCAATGTGCTCTTTCTCCTCAGTTCTTTTTCATTTTGGTATATATCAGAATATCATCTGAAGTAAAATTAAAGTTATCAGAAGCCCATTTGCTCAATGTTTGTGTTAAGAGACCAAAGTCCGAGACTTGAAAGGGAAACTTTCCTTGAAGGATTATCCCAAATAACATTTCACAAAGGCTGGAGAGTATCATGCACAAAGCAGAGGTCATGCAGAATTTCTCCTGGAGTCTCATCAACACCATATTTGAACAACAGACCAAAATCCAAGAGGGAGGAAAAGCCTGCGTGCATGTCAGTGGGATGATCAGCATGCAACATGTGTTGGGTGTGTGAAAATTCTGCTAGCTAGGAGAGGGCTTTAGAACAGCAGAGTCTAGAAATGTAATTATTCAGGCTATGAAGAACAGGAGGTGCTAGGAAGTTGTGGAGTACATGGAAAGGCTATTAATGAATAGCAGCTAGAAAAACTTTTTGAAAAAATCACCCTGCTTAAGGGAAACCGGGTATGAGAGAATCAGATTGTTAACACAAGTCTTGTTCAGTCAACTTTGAAAAAATAAAGCAATTGGCCAAATTACAGGTTGTACATGCTGGCACTGCTCAAAGGACCAGGAAATGAAGGAACAACAGGTATACCCTGACCAAAAATACCAGCACAGAGCTAAATGGTTACAATTTGGAATCCTTAACGGGGTGAAACAAAGGCTGTAAGGGACGAAACGCAGCTGTGTTTCACCAGGTAAGCAGTGTGCTTCTGCCATCAGCAAGTTGCAGGGTAGCCCAGGATTGCATAGAAGACAAAATTACGCTCAAGAATGAGCTGGTAAAAACTGGGAGAACAGCTTCTTGTCTTGGATCCAACCATGTGGTTAATGACATGGTTGGTTTTGATCAATTTGATTTGCATGCTGCAGTTTCTGTTAAACAGAAAATCCATCACAGGATATAAAATATCGTTTTGTTTGTTCTTAAGATTTCCATTTTTCCTTTTCTAAAAGGTTCAAAAGAATCTTGCTCATGCTATTTTGCTCATACCATACTTGAAAGCACTAAAATGTGAACTGTTTGTTTACCCTCAGGGCAGGTGCTCTGTAGATTATCACAGTCAAGCTTTGTTGTTCTGCCTTACAAAGTCTTCAACCTTGACCTACGAGGTTCTTCTTTCCCATTTCCCCACCCTCCTAAAAAAAAAAAAAAAAAAAAATAAAATAAAGGGAAGACAGAGATATCATTCTTTATTCTAAGCTGGTGCTTTGTCTTGCTTTAGTAAAGCCTTTGCCATACATACACCTATACAACTTCTCTAGTTTCCTGTACTTTGTTACTCAATACTGAATCTAGTCTGGGGCTGAAATCACTGTCTTAGTATGGGTAGAAAATTAGAAGCGTAGAGTCTCTTGGGGAATTCAGCAGTGTTAATTGCATGACTTGGTAATACTCAGGGGAAACCTTCCAGGGGACATGGAAGGAAATAACGCTCATATATCTCACTTTAATATGAAGGGAACCAGAGTGCTCATCTCCCTGCACAATCTGTTGACAACTTTACCCTTACATTGAATGATGACACACAGGTGGAATTATCTTGTTCCATTAAGGATCTTTAGAAAAACATATATAACAGCAAAAGCTGCAGAGGTGTTCTCATCCCAGACAAATATTGTACAAATCCTAAATTCTGGAGTTATTTCAAAAGAATAAATCTCTAAAAGATAGAAAATGTTTTCTATTTATTGGTGTGTAGGGAAAAGTAATACAGTAAATTACTGCTCCAGTCACCTACCCTGGTATGATCTGGGATACAAGATAAAAATGCACACTGCAGCTCAAAACAGGAGGTGCAAAGGTGACTTTTGAAATCCCCTGATCCCAAGCTAATTGCTAGACAGTCCCCAAGCATAAGTTAGAGCAGCCTTCAGCATCAGCATCTAAACATGCCTTTTGTTCCAGTCCAAAGCCCATTAGGAACCATGCCCTAATACCACAGGAGTATTCTCTGGGAAAAGAATTAATAGGTTCCAGAGCCACTTGCTTCATCAGCCTGGAGAAAGCCTTATTTAACTCTTTGCATAACTTCAGTACTGATAGTTTTGACCACCTCCTGTGAGAATATACTGTACTGGCTGTTATTCATAATGTAACATTTCTATAGTATCTATTTCAAATATCCTCCTAATAATCAATGAGTGGCTCTTACAATATCTGAGTCTGTGAAAGTTTCTGCTTTTTTGTTCCTCTGCAGAAATTTAAAATCCATAAACATCCATTAATCTCAGGCGGTGGTCTGTAGACCTCAAACTGTATACAGTAATCTTGGAAAAATTTTCTCACGCCCAGATGGACACTGCCTTGAAACTTCTGACTAGGTTGGTTAAATGGCTAAAGCATAGATATATCCCAGATGCTACCATGGATGTTTGTCCTGACTAGTCATTAAGCTTTGATATGCGTAGATACTTGGCATCAAATTACATTTTCTTAAAATTTTTACCAGTGTAAATTTGATATTTGTGAAAAACCTTTTTCCTATAAATGCTGAACTGTGGCAATTATCGGTACATGGGCCACTAGGTTTACACAGAAGATTCACATATGAAGAAGGGAGATATTTATTTATTATGAAAGACAAAAATATCTTCCTGCTTTTCCTGCAGTGTCAGAATGGCAGACAGGAGCAATGGGTTTGATTCTGATCACATGAGATCACAGCTTGCAGGAATGAGTACATGGGTGTAAAAATCACATAGGGCTAAAAGTAGTCTGCAGTAGATCTTGTTCTAAAATGAGACTTTTGTTGATCCTTGGATTTTCAAATGAGTCAAAGACAGTTGGAAACTCCATTCCTAAAAAATGTAGTAGTGAGATGTTTCATGCTTGTAGGTTCCTTTGATAAAACCTGTGTTTTGTCCTAGCTGCAATAAAAAAAAAACCCAACCCTCTCTGTTTGTACTTTGGCTATTCCACATCCTTCTCCAGTAGGAACAATATTGCAGCACCGCATAATCAGGTGGCTGCCGGCTGGGCACCACTGTGCTCAATATTCAAACCCAGATATTATAAGCGAAAAGAGAGAAACTGTGTCAAGGAAATCTCCATCATCTGTACCCTGTAACTTAAAATCAGAGGCCTCAAGTGTGTTACTTTTAAATTCTTGCAGGGTTACAGGCCTACAAAATAAATCAGTTCTGCCAATTGTGAAACACCCTAGAGCATATATTGGAAACATTCACTATCTTTTAAAGTGACAGATTAAAATCTCTAGTAACAAAGTTTTGGTCCTTTCCTTAAGCAATCCGAAAGCAATTCCACTCACACTTGCAGTGAAGGATTTGGGTATTCTGAAAATCTTCCAGCAAGCCACAGCAGCCTGCTTCAGACTGATTCTGATCTTACTTGTACCAGCAAAAAAATAAATGTAAGTATACCGTATCAGAGATCCTTTGGTGCAGTCCAAAATTAGGCTCCAGCTGCAGACTTGTATATTTTTATGCTCAGAAATCCTAAGTTTGGCACGCAATGAGCTCTGCTGGAGGGGACTGGGGAAGACTGGTACTTGGGTACAGTAACTCAGCCACACAATCCAGTTTCTACTGACTCTTCCATGCCTCCAATGTTTTGTCTCAAATGCTATCAGCATGCCAAGGCAGCATCAGGGACACAGAATCAGGAGTACAAAGGCAACTGTAATGTCTCACTAAGCCATTTACAGAATGATAGTAGATACCTGCCTCCAAAAAATTTGAAAGCTGTTTAGATAGAGCTGCCTCTTTGCATGGTCAAGTGGACTCCTCTGCCTTGAAGTGAGCGAAAGGTCCTTCCTGACTACAGACAGCATATGAGACTGTTTCCAGACACTGCTTGAGAGAAAAGCTCCAATTATTTCTAGTGCTCTCTGCAGAAAACACCTAAGAAAAATCCTCAATAGCTGTGGTGGCCACAGGCTCCACGGTCAGCTTACAGCAGTGCCCGGCACAGCAACATCTGCACTGAGCTCACCCGAAACAACAAACCTGGCTCATGCCTGTGGGACTGGCCCGGCACCAAACTGCTAAAAGAGTGAAAGAACAAATCTGGGGGAAATTATTCTTCAGTATAATTTCAGTTGAAAGAAGGTATTTCTGAAACTGGGCAAACACTAACTTCAAAATCAGGAGTTGAAGACACCATGATTAATTCGGTCTTTCTGAGTTTGCAAAAGACTCCAGGAAGTACAAATGACTGTCTTTTTTGCAATGGACTAGCTCTGAAACCTAGTGATGGCAGTTAGAAAAAAAGTTTAGTATTTAATTACCTGATAGGACTAGTAAAAATATTCAGCTAATATGTCAACCCATAAATTCCATACAATCTCCCTCTGCATGTGAAATCCACATGTGCCATAGACCTCAGCTGTGTTCTTCACTGACTTTGTTCATGACATTTTGTATGACACAGTTATGCATTTTCAACCCAAAACCCAGTTGAATTTGCAGTACAACACTGCAGATGGAAAATGGGGAGGATGGACAAGACATTATGAGATACACTGAATATCATATTAGAAGAAAAAACATGGTGTGGCCCCTGCTCTGACTACATTATTCATTTTCATATTTAATTCATAAAAAACTTGGTCTAATTTCCACAAGGTTTCCAGGCTCTTGCAAATACAGCCCCAGAATCTTGACATCCTCCTGCAAAATTCTGGTTGAGCTGGGTACTTAAAAGTAAAAAACCTAATTTTAAAGACAAAGCCCAAAGCCCCAATTACATACTATCTTTAATGTTTAAGGCTATTGTAAACAATTTTGGACAACAGTCTTGAAAAAGGAAGTGGCTGTCTTTTCTTCAATCATCTTTTGAAAAGGGCCAGATTCTGTCTGATATGTAACACCATGTAAATCAGAAACAATCTGCTTGAAGTTAATAGAGATCAGATTCCAGGCTCATAAGCTTTTGCACACTGAATTTAACTATCTGTCATGCCTGCGAGGTTACAGCACAGACCTAAAAGAAGGTATGGTGCAAGATCAATGTTAAGGAAAGAGTTTCATTTAAAAGACCATCTTTTCCCATCAGACATGATAGGAGATTTATTATTCCAATATTATTGTTGAAACTAGAAGAGAGAGAAAAAATAAACAGGAACATATATTTTCATTTTATGACTGTGAACAACATTTCATACTGTAAACATATCTTGGTCTATAACATTTACCCAGTAAAAAAAATAATTTCAATACAGTCCTTATTGCTAGCTCGGCAGAGCCTCCCCAGAACATTGTGTTAATGATTAATATGAAGTCAGTGGAATTCCACAGTTGCTGAGAGTCTTGTGCCCAAGAATGAACTGCATTGCTAAATCAGCAAAGACAGTTGTCAAGGTAACCTCTATGTAATCTATTTAACTGGCTCCCAAAACACCAATCAAGGTCAGATAACGCACTCAAGCACCATATGAACACACTCATACGGCATAAAGCTTTGTATCAAGACAGCAGGGAGGAAAAAACCTCATTAGGAAGTAGGGGGAAAAAAAATAAATTCAGTTTTGAGAAGTGTTAATTGGGATTGCAGTTAGCTTTGTGGGGAAAGCATGCCGCTCATCTGAGTATGTTTTATCTATAGTAGAAGTAATTTCACTCTAGTTCAGTTTGAATGGAAACATCCTTCTACTAGTGTTTAAAAAAACCCCAAACAAAACCAAAAAACAACCCAAACCCCCTCAACCCACCTAAAAGGTAAAAACAGCCACAGATAAATTATTAATTTCATTTATTGTTTTATTAATGCAAGACTGGCATCTACACTCTGATACAGAGTTCTCATTTTGTTTTGCTCTGCAATAGATTTTTGTGTTACTTAACAACAAACGAAATGCCAGCAGCATCTCAGGGCTGGTGATACAGCTCCCCACACAAGCACAGTTCCACAGGTCCTGCTCCCCTGCTGCCTCTCCCCTCCCATGGAAACTTTCCAGTCATTTCTGGAAAGGAGAATGATTTATTTGGAGTTACAATCTGATGGGTAGTTTGAATTTTAAGTTGTATTTACTTTCTGTGCATTCACAGCTCTACAGCCATAACAAGGGCTGGCAAGAGTCACTGGGGTCTGAACTGATTTTTATTCCAACAATTGCTGTGCATACAAATCAACATCCTTTGCTTGATATTTACTGCTTTGCTCATCCTGGAAGCAAAGAATAGTAAGCATTATGAGAATTAAAAATGTTGTCTGTTTCCCTTGGAGCCTCCATACCCGTGTCCTCTGCTGGAAAGCTACAGTACTCCGCAACTTCTTACAGCCTCTACTCCTCAATGAATCTCAACAAATATCCCTATGCTGCTTACAGTAAAAGTACATACCAAGGGAGCTATTTCCTTCCTTCAGTTATACAATGTCAGTATCACGGAGCTGTGCTAAATCAGGACACTGCTCCTGTTCCACAAAGATGCCAAAAGGTCTTGCTGTAGAAACGAAGAGCTAAAAATAACAGCTCCAAAATTGCAGAAGGCAATCACAGTAAAGACTATATAAACATCTGTGTTTAGACAATATTTTTGGCCAATGTCATCCGTACCAAAAAAATCAAAATTCTTCTTTAAATGCAAAATGGCTGCATGCATCATACTTTAATGAAAGAAGAGATGCATTTCTGAGAGCTGAGATTCACTAGCAACTCTGCTTAAGTTGTAGACATTTAGCATTTCTCAGGGTTTCCTCTTTTGTGACAGTGTGTGAGATCCATATGCCTGTCTGGGATAAGTGCAGGATCCAAGGGCTATAAAATCATGTACTAGTTTAGGAAACAAGGAAGACAACTGCACATTCTACTCATCCCCAGTGTGGGAGGGTGCAATGGTGCCACAAGCTGCTGCTTATCATGTTGCTGCTGAAGGCGACCATGTAGGCAGAACCCACAGCCCTCACAGAATTACCCCAAGCACTGCTCTGGATCCACTAGGCCCAGAATAACAAAGCTGCTAAGGTGCCTCCAACCTGCTTGAGAAAGTCAAGCTTCAGGAGAAGATAAACTGTGTTGCATGTCACAGCACCTCACCTTACAGTCGTAGGGCAGATGTGCTCCATGGTGCACCCACACATGCTGCGCATCGTGGTTGTGTTCCAACACATGCTCTTGAGTTTCCATCTCAGGGAAACAAGGCTATGGGCTGGGTAGGACTCAAATCTCGTCCAGATGTGGAGTCAGGATAGATGCAGCATGAACCACTCCACACACCCACCTTAAGGATCCAACTATTATTCATGATGTTATTTTGCAAAATAACCATCACCATAAAACCTGAACACATTACCGATATTCAGGAATTAATCTTCACCACAGACCTGTTAGGGACAAAAAGCTATGGGCTGGATTTTGAGATCAGGAAGCTGAAGAGGAGACAGACTAAGTGACTTGCTCAAGGTCAAACAGGATGCATGTGGCAGAGTCACGGTGGGTGCCAAGAACCCCCCAAAACCAGCCCAGATGAAGTACCATGGTCTCTAAAAGAGCCACTTGAGAGCTCTGAGCACCCACGAAACCTATTGATTTCAGATTTCACTGAGAGGTAAGAGCACTTGGCGCTTGTCAGGTGTGTTAGCATAAAAGGAAGGAGCTTGTATATCTTTTCAAGCTCTAGAGACTGTGGCTGCTTTCAACAAGAAATTAGCAGCTTGTCTCTGGGTTTTGACATGTCAGACACAGAGGGGAGGACTGACAGCTAATGAAGCTCTGAGACAATTACAGTAAGTCTCCCATGATGAACTGAAATCCACCCCTGCATCACTGGGCACCAGTATAATGACAGTTGGACTACCCATAGCATATCCCCCTTTGGTGCCACTACAGACACTGATCTGACAGTGCAGATAAAGAGGAAAGAGTACAAAAATTGAAGGAATGCTTATTTCTAAGAGACTCTACGTCAGAAGATGCTCTATACAGTCAATCAATGTAAGAGTGTTTCTTGTCCCAGCAAATATGTGATAAGCCAAGTTTCAAACCAAACAGGACTGTAAATATCAATATTTATTGCGGTGCTTGAAGTAACCTGGTATTTCAGATCTCAGAAGGTGGCTCTGGATTCACAATGACTTGGGCATGTGCCTTTGAATGTGGACCTAGGTTACTTTTGAGGTAATTTGGTTACATGAACAGAATCCATTTAATTTCAATCAATACTCTGCCGCTGTACCTTTTCCTTTTGTGTGTATTCCTTTCTGTTTTCTTTATTAATTCCAATTAGAATTGTAAACATGATCTGTACCCAAAACGCTCCTCTTTGCACCCATAAAATTGAGAACTTCCTACATTTCTGGGAAGTTTAATGCAGGCATAGACAGCAGGTAACATCAGTTGCTCTGTGAGGGTGTAGTACAGCCAGTGTAGGCAATGCTGGCAGGAGATACCACTCACTCCCTACCCAGAGATAGGATCATAGAGTTCTTGCGGATGGCCAAATATAAATATGTATATGGAAGATAAAGCAGGTTGGTTCTACTATCTAGCCACAAAGGTAATTTTAAAAGCCATGAGTAAATGTATATGAAACCATCACACTTACTGCACCATCTCTGTTCTGCAAGTTATTACAGTAAAATCACGGTTACAATCATTTCAGTCAGCACTCCCCTTATGGAAGTAATTTCTGGAGGTCACAACCTGAAAGCATATTTATATCTGAGGGAAAACATCATGCTTGCAGGTTTTTGACACTTTAAAAAACCAAAACAAAACCTCCACAATCAACAGAACCTATCTTGAACAATACTATTTGTTTAATAAACAGAGTTTTAAAAAGAGGTTTCTGATTTTTTTCTATTAACTTTTAAAACTTAATTTTAAAGGTTTTTGCTTATTCCTAATGCCAATCAAATACAATGGAAAACACTGAATTAGTTTGAAATTGCAGGTGTGGTTTTTATATGTGTCTCTCACTCGCCCACATCTGCATACACTTCAAATATACTGTTAGAGCTGCATTCAGAAACCTTGAAATCTGGAGGGGAAGGGTTCCCTACAGACTTGGCCCCCATGCATGGCATCAGGACTGACACTGTAGATTCTCACGTCTCCAAAGGAGCATGAACTAATCCATGCACTAAGACAGGATTTACAAGACGGACTGTAACAGCTCCTAAGATAGCTGTTACTGTCTCTGTGTTGTTAATGTGTTTGCAAGATTAGTATTAATTACCCAATAAGGGATATATCTGTTCTGAGAGCTTGTAATAAGTCCTTACTTAATATTAGATAAATAACATGCAAATGAAAGAACATACTGTATAAGCAACAAAGTATTTAATTATTTGTAAGCATTTGCAGGGTCTATAATAAATAAACCAGTCTTTGCAGGATCTATTATAGGTATAAATTTATATATCTCTCTATGAATAGTGATTATATAAAGGATATATTCAATACAGACATTCAAGGTTAAATAAACAACGCAAAGGTGCTATGAACTAATGATTGCCAATACCCTGAGACTTAGATACCTTTGATTCACGCTGTTTATCCTTAATATAAAGAATGGTGAGCGCCTGCCTGCCCACCCCTCCCTCTCACTGACTTCACGGTTCCTGGCTCCTCCTAGTTAGTATCATATTCTGAACCTTCTTTAAACACCCTGCTTGATACATGAGAATTTGAATATTTTTCTCAAGTAAAGAAGGGAGAAAAAAAAAAAACCTGAAAGAATCAGTCCAGTGTAAAGTAGTGTCACTTCACTGAAGCCCACCGAGCAATCCTGACTTTTACAGGCTGGGAACCCAGCTAGAGACTCTGAACCCCCCAGCCAGCCACCCGATAACAAACTGCCGATCCACCAACCAGCAAGAAAAAAAGTTGCTTTTCCTCCTACCATTTATCATGTTCGCTCCCCAACTACTTTTAAAGTAGCCGGAGGAGGTGAGCATGAGGAGATGAAGCTGGCCATGCCAGGCTCATGCCAAGCACTGGGTAGCACCGGCGCGGGACGGCCGTGCTGCTGGGTGCGGGTGCGCAGCCTGGCGCGGGTGCAGCGCTGCTCCGAGCGCCTGCGGTGTGTGACTAATCAGCCCCCACAAGGCTCACGCTTGTTTATTCCACTTAGATTCTTCTGGTTCATATCAAAACACAACAGCCAGTTACACTAATTCATCTTCATTTTCTGAAGTAAAAAAACAACATGGCAACTCAGGCAAATGTTTAGATAAAAATGCTCTTTTTTATCTCTTGATACCTCCGCGACTGAATTTTCCTTCAAGAATAACAGATGGCTTAACTGTACCAGGTAAAGACTTTGCACGACTCGGTGACAAAAAAAAAGGGTTGTACAGGGTTTTTTTTATAACATAAATCTCCCCCAAACCCACTCCCGTAAACAGTAATAAGAACATGCAGGGCTTTTTAATTGAACATTAAACTCAGAAGTCCCATTACATTCACAGTACAGTATCCAGTTAATATATCCTTTGGGTTTTTTTTTCCTTTGTCCCACCCACAGAGATGTTACAAATTGGATTTAAATTAAATTTCATTCTAAACACATATATTCAATCATAACAAAACAGTGACAAATTAGCTTATTCCATTTAAACTCATTGTACGCTCAGCCTGAGTACCTCCTGCTCCAACCCAGGGCCTTTTTCCCAAAGGTCGGGTATTTAAAGAACTGACGCACAAACGTGTGTGTAGCTATTAGCAGGGGAATTGGTTTGATTATTACATGAAACATCAGATTGAACTGCAGTGTGTGTTTTAAACTGTGAATATGGAAATGGTTTGGTTTTATTATTGCATGAGTAAAGGGGTATAAACTGATGGGTACAGAGTGGTACATAGGTAGGTACAGCTGTTCTGGAATGCCTACATTTATTATCCCCTCTTTCTTAAATACAATATGATATAAAAAGAAACCTGACTGGTAACTTCCCTTTTACCATAGTCTGTTATATATCCATTGAAACACCATTTCCCATTAGCTACCTTTACTGTACAGGGATAACATGTAATGAGATTTTCTCGTTTGTTTTTTTCCATCACGGCTGGGCCCTTGCTAGCCTTAGCATTTAAAGGAAGCCAGAATGGGTCAGGTGTGGAGAGAACAGAGCAAATTTGATATCCCTCCTGAGAGAACTTGGACACTTTCCAAATCAATCTGTCTCGGGAGGTTGAGGGGGGGCAGAAAAGCAACAGGCATGAAAAAAAAGATCCTGAGTGTTACCATGGCTAAACATCAACTGTGGTTAGATCAAACGCTTGTGAAGCAAAGGATATTGAAACTGCTATTTGTAAAGGAAAAAAGCCATCATTTCAAAATTACAGTGGAATGTGTTTAGAAAATAAACACTCTCAATTTGCTCTGAAATTTGTTAGCAGTAAACAAACTCACTTCTTTTACCAGGTTTATGCAGTCTTTGTGCATTGTGGATATTTTACAGATAAATCAGGACTCATTATTGTAACGAATTTCCAAAAGTAGTAGGGATGTGGTGTCCCTACATGGGGATGTGCTTTAGCTATCTATTGGCCTAGGGTAGTTAATCGCAACTGCTAACAAACAGGAGAAAAAAAAAGAGAAACAATTAAAAATCTAATTGGTTTGAAGCTTTAAATCCCATCCCAGCATGCACACTCATTCCTCTACATACTACCCAAATCCTAACAAACCCTCTTCCCTTCTCTCTGTGGGCCACCCAATGGCAGCTACAGTCATGCATAAACTTGCGGCTTCCAAAACTCAGGCTCCAAGTTTAACTCTGGATTTAATCCTGCAAGATTTAATCCCAGCTGTCATGACCTTCCCTGAAGATGCTAACAGCCTCACAAGAAGGGCTCAGCACCTCATTGAATTAGCTATGAAGGAACATTTCTCTCTCTCTTGGCATCAAAATGCTGAAATCGCAGCCAACAGGATCAGTTAGCAGTCTTTCCTAATACATATGTATTTTCTGTTTGGGTCAGGAATAGACTTGGGTCTACTGGTGAATGCCTTCACCAGCTCACCTGTCCTCAGCAAATGACCAGCACAAATCAAAGAATGCAAAGAAGTCAGAAGTCCCTAAGACGCAGTTCATTGTATACCCTTTGGCTGATCAAAGCTTTCACATTCAATCATCACATGAAAACCAAAGGGCCACTTTTTCCCGACTTTTCATTCTGCAGCTTCAGTTGGATGTAAACTGACGGGTATCAGCTGAGAATCTAGTCCGCAAACTCCTCTCTGACATCCACTACATGCAGAATAAATCCCTAAACCAGGACTTTATGGTAACTGACTGCTAAATTTGGTCCCCAGATGCCAATGGATGTGACTGCTGTGAAGTTCTTTTGTACCTTCACAGCTGTACCAGACTCACTGCCCACGTGCAACAACTCCTGGCACTAGTAGTCTTTCCTTTTTCAAACTAAGGAGAGCTACAGAAGTGCAGATTACTTCTTCACCAAGAACTGTTCACAGCTACAGTATCACAAAGCACATTCCTTGTTCTGCACAAGGCCTACTGAGTGGTGTTAGAGGCTGTACCATCTGCACAAAAAATACTTCCACATTATTACACACTATAAATCAAATACAACTGTAGGAAAGCAGGCGGTCATAAACTAACAGAAAAATCAGACCTATAGTGCACATATATTAGACTAGATCCACTCATCATGTTGCCCAGGGGTTGAATGCAGACAACAGGACAATTTATTTGGGTTGCCTGTGGCTGACAGGTAACAAGCGTGCACGGGCCACTGGGAGAGCATGCACGCGTTCTGGATAACAAGGCTTGCATGTTCCAACTGGTCTGACTGGGAAATAACCTTCCCGCAGTCCTCACTGCTACTTGCCAGCTGGGGTCCCAGAAAAAAGTAGAAGGAGGATACCCAGGAGGAAGAACGCTTATGTTAGGGAAGAGAGAAGTGGGGCACCTGGGGTAGATAATGATGCTGAGGTAGGCGAGCAACTGCAGCCAGAGACAAGGGCGAAGGGATGTCTCAAGGAGGTGAAGGAATTGATGGGGGGGTGGGAATCGCAAGCAGGGAGGAAGGGACTCCAGTGGAGTGAAAAAGGAAAGGTTGATCCTAGCATTGACAAGCTAGAGCCTCCAATAGCCCATCCACTGTTTGAGGCCAGGTGTGCTGGAGGAACATCAGGCTCAGTGGGAGCTCTGCCTGAGCAAGGATCTCAAGCTCACACCTGTAGAAAGAAATCTATGCAAACAGTTTTTTTAGTTGATTGGGAGGGGTGTTTTTTTCTGGTTTTGGTTGTTTCGTGGTTTGGGGTTTTTTTTGTTGTTTTGTGGGTTTTTTTTTATAATCTGGAAGCTTGAGAACCACCAGCAAGATAAGGACAAGAGCCAGTGCTACCTCTTCTGGGGTAGGAGAATGGTAAATCTCTTAATAGGAAAAATGACCTCTCAGAAGTTAATGGCTGTTGCAAAAACTATTAATACATTCTTCTTCTTTGGGTTTCCCTCAAGGTGTGAAATACAAACCATAATAGTTTTTCCAAGCAGCTCCCTGACTTTTACTGTCAGGGAGCGGCATGAGCGGGGCTGCTCGCTGAGGGCCGGCCAGCCAGAAGCTGTGAGACCACAGCACGGGCTGGGTGCTGAGCACCAGGGCACAGTCCCGCAGCACCAGATCCCAGCAAGCAGAGCAGGGCAGCGACAGCAACGGGTCCTGGCGACAGCCCAGTGAGCCACAGGTGAACAGTAGGTTACACGCCGGGTCCAAGGTCAATTGAGGAAATCCAGGTGACAACTCAGGAGCAGGGCTGGGGCCATGCACACCTACACCGCAGCTCTGGCAGGGACTGAAGCCCCCCCCAGTGCTGAGCTGCAATGGGGTTCTTGGGCCATGGGCAGGGGTGTCAGGGAGGCTGGGCAGGGCCACTGAGGACTGTTAGCGCACCTGGGGTCCTGACAACTATCGAGGGTGTCAGGCCCCTATCTGTCAAATCTACCAACAGACACACGTGTAGCATACTCAAGCAGCAATGCCAACAGCACATCGTATCCTAACATTGAAAGGAGGACTTAATCCAGCAAAACTTAATTGACACAAGTGACCCTTACTCCAAACTACTGGAACTGCTCCGGTGAGCACAGGTTGCACCGGTAAGAGCCGGTGAGATCTGGCCTCTCTTGATTCTGAGGTCAGATCCATGCATATTTTAATTAAAGGACAGAAAAGGAAGCAGAATGGTATGAATTAAAAAGTACTGCCAGCAAAAGCCTCATCTTTTAAATATTCTTTAAGACTACTTAAGTATTCCTGCCCCAAGGAAGTAAGTGAGATTATTCATATAAGTGAAAACTACTTACACAAGCTATGGTTTGCAAGACAGTTTACCAATTGCGGAGACAGATTTCTGCAACAAAATCCTATAAAATACACAGGACCATTCACCGCAATTTTTTTACTCTCAAAATAATAAAAAAAATATCACTGACTGTCTAAAATTGCAAATTGGAGGCAAGAAAGGGAAAACTGCAACAATAAACCCCCTGCCAATGCTGTTGATCTAAAAATTAGTTTCCTTTAAAAAATCCTATATTCACTCTTTACTTTCAGTTTTTAGAGCATGATTTCAAATAAAAAGAGACACTTCAAATAAGCACCAGGAGTTGCTCAGACACACAGAAATGTGTCTGCTTACAAAACTGCTTACAATGTTAATGATAAAAACCTTTCCTGTTTGTCATGGCCACGAAAACCACCCTGTTTTTGGAAAGGATAAGGTCCTTTATGATGTTGATAAAGCACTCCTCTTGGAGAAACATAGGGTACCATCAATCAACAACATTTGTCTTTGGCTTCTTTTGTTGACATCCCAATATTACAACAGCAAATCATAATCCTAGCAAAGCAAATAGGCTCTGGGGAGAAGCAGCTATAAATTGGGCCTGCCTGGATCAAATGAACTCTATCATGAAGGTCTGTTAAGCAGAGTGCTTTACTTTCTAGCAGAACATTCAAATTGAAAAGACATAGGCGAATTGAAAGGAAGAAGCAGAGTTAGGAACCAGAGAGCCAAAGTAATTTGGTTTTTCAGTTAATTAGTAGCAGATCACCCTGATAATCACTGTTGTGCCTTGTTTTTCTTCAGCAGTTATTGATTTCAGTTTACTTCAATATTTTTACATTTTTTTTCCTCAATTTGGAAGATTTCCTTAAGTGCAAAATTCAGGCTCAATCTAAGCAGACATCACTCCATTGCTTTAATGAGCACTAAGGGCCTGTCTACATAAAAAGGCTGCTCCAGATTAAACAAAGCCTGTTATGTAAAACAACTGAGCTACATCACTGAAAGTGGCAATACTTTTATTATGGTTTAAAGTGGGTTCATTGTGGTTTAACTCAAGGTGACCATGCATCAGTCTAAATGAAACTGAAAGTTTCCCTGGCACTGGAAAATGCAGGCAAATAGAATCTTGCACCAAAATATGCAAGTTCAACTGATGCAAATTTGTCATGCATATAAAACTGAAGTCTTTTTGTTGATCCTTCAGTCTGTAACTATTAAGCCACTTTTTTCTTTTTTTTTTTGCTTAATAGTAACTAGTACCTTAAAACAACCCTAATTTCCACGAACAGATTAAATGGTGTTTTGTTATCATATGAAATTATGATTACAATGATTCTTCTTCAGTGTCCTGAAGCATGCTGTGTAGCTCAGTGTCAAGGTTCAGTTTTGATCTGGGTTACACCTGTATCAGGCCAGCAGTAGGAACAAGCTTGGGCACATTAGTGTTGAGCTGCTACTTCCCTTCCACCTAGGACAAGTGCGCAACCGATCTGGCAATACATGTAGGGCAGCAAGACCTCAAATCAGGAAGGGAGCTCACCTCACAGAAGATTTTACTGAGGCTCACAGATGCCAAGGGTATGCGAGAGGTCCATCTGAAACCCAGGGCACAATCTAGAGTTTGACTTTACCTAAATTGCTATGATAAAAAGGGGCAAAGTAATAAAATAAAATAAAAAAAAATAAAAATAAAAAAAAGGAACTAATGCTGCTACATGGACATGCTGCATAGATACTTTGATGGTGATATGACATCTCTGTAGTTCTGCAGTACAAAGTTCTGCTACATGCTTGCTCTCACAAATGCATTTGTTTGACTTTCATATGCATTTCAGTATACACAGGTAGTATATTCAAAATCCAAACTTCAATCACATTTTTATTATTAGCCATCAATTCCAAATTAAGTAAAAAATACTCCCATGGACTGCTGAGATGTATTTTTGACACAAGGAACAGGATCTAAAGGCAGATAGCTTAGCTTCTGACTCAAGTTTTCACACTATTTACAATAGCTTTCCCAACTGCACAGGTGTCAAAAATAAAGCAAACTGTATTGTGCAGAAAAAGTAACTTTGACAGGTCTAATTTACTGAGACTGATTCATGTGACAGCATAAACAAATCATTCTTGTCAAAGTCTATATTGAAAATGGAGTAAATTGATCGTGGAGTCAAGTGCACTAGTAATTTCAGTGAGTATTGTGATTTCGTTTGTAAAACTATTGCAAAGAGGAGAAAAACCTGTCTTTCAGAGCTGGCTTCAATTTTTGCACTAGTCAGAGTAGTAAAAGAATATGCTGTTTAAGAGCATAGTGCTACTACCAGCACTTTTCCTGTGCAATCCTGTTACTGTGTATTCAGGGAAGTAACATGAGAAATCCCCCGAGAGCTTTTGTACAAATACACAGTGGAGATCAACAAGAAATCCTCCGAGTGAACAAAACATTCTGTATGTGTTTTCTTACTGCTTCTGTAGGAGCAGAATGTTGTGACTGATTAAAACACCAGCATACCATTCAGCTTCTTACTGGAATTGTTTTTTATGCTGAGGAGGAATTAGAGAAACAACATTGTGAGAATGGGGTTTTTCAATGTAGCTTCAAATTATATAATCTCTGAAGTAATTGTCTTCTTCCTCTACAGGGGAGAGGGCGAGTTCCTGGGAGTATACTTAAACTGACAGCGTCTGAGTTTCTTATCTGGGAATAAAAAACAGGGAGATGTAAACTTTGTGAAGATAAGCAATAGCAAAACTCGTGTGTAATGTATCCAGTGAAGCTAACGATCCTCAGAGCAGAGAAAGTGAAGCCAATAAGTTATGCTAGACAGGCACTTACAGAGGTCTTCTGGGGTCATGTTTACTAATCTCTCTCTCACTCTCTGTCAGAGTGTTATGAAGGAGCACAAAGCATGCAAACTACAAGGTAGATGAACAGTGAATTATTCAAAACAATACCTTCACACTTTATATAAAAATAACAAACGTTAAATCAAGAGTGCATTTAACCAAAGGGTGAATTTTAATAACCCAAATCCTCAGTATGCCAAGACGACAACAACTGGGATGTGTCTTGCAAGAATAGTTTTGTCCATTTTGCAACAAATGGATTTAATAACATGCTCCTGTTTTCTCCAATCCCGTGACTTGGTACAGCCCTTTAGCTTAAATTCCAGATGACCCCCCCTCTTTTTTTTTTCTTCTTCCATACACGGAAGGTACGAAATCTTTTGTTCATATTTCCAGGGGAAAAACAACTCTGTCTCAAGAATATTCACCTTTTGTGTTCATCTTTAAGCTCCATAAGGTCAACATAAAATAGGGAAACAGAGCATTAAATTTCTAAAATCAATAGCATGTACATAAATTGACATTCATTACTTTACAGCGATTTCCAGTTTCTCCTTGATTGATTAAAGCTAGGGGTTGAAAATAAGTGCTTTTCCCCTGCCTGGAGAAATTCCCAATTGTCCATGCTGTGAACCTTCCATTATGAGACATGAGACAGCGGTAGCAGTACATGGTTCATTTCACACCGCCACAAAATAGACTTGTCATTCCACAATCGAAAGTAAGGAACCTGATGGAAGAGCAATGTGTCAAAAACTTGTCAAAAGAGGCCTGCGCTTAATGACAACTGAGAACAAGGAAACCATATCTTGAGGTTTACACTGGCTAGCTTTCACATGCAGAGAGTAGAACAGAAAAATTATCCTGTTAATTTGTTATATGTTTAAATGTGATATTGAATGGCAATTCATATTTTTCAAACTAATTAATTTTGATTCCACATTAATTTAGGGAAGATAAATATTTACAATGCAATTAAATTAGTTAATTTATAAAAGCAGAGGAGCAAAAACATTTGAATAAGAGCTGCCTAAATTAATGCTAAGAAAAAAAAGATATTTTTCTCTGCACTAAAAATGCAGGAAAGCTAATGCTGCATAAAATGTCCTGTTATTAAGGGTGCTCTATACTAACATGATAAGTATAACAAATTGATCTTTTGTATGAATTATGTTAGACCCTGAGAAACGATAATGTCAAATTCTGCGGCACAGTGGAGCTGAACCAATTAGATGAGTAGATAATTTGGCCCTTCATACTAGTAACACATCGTTAGTAGGAATATCTTCAAAGAAAAACATGTATTTGGGGAATACTTTGCAACTAGGTGATGCTTTTTAAATGTTTATACGATGGAGATGGGGATCTAATTTCTTAAGCCTCAAACACTAGGAAGGCAATTCCATAAGGTGTGGATTATAATCATATTGAGATGACAATATTGCCATTTTTATTAATAGTTACAGAAGCACATGTATGTACATATGGTGCGTATGTCTGGGATATTTTTTCCATGGATGGGCTGATTAATGATGGGCAAAGCTTCAAAGATTCACAAGGATTCATTAGGATTCGGAAGTTTGGCTGCTTACATCTGAAGCTCTTCAGCTAAAAGGTCAGGCTAGAAATACCACTAAAAAGGACTTAATGTTAGGTTTACAGTACATCTTGGTCTAGCATAGACTGAACATTGTGGAAAGGCTTTCTTTCCTCACAGTGCTTTTTTGCATTTATTCTGCTGTCCGAGCACATGGAAAACTTTTGAAAAGTTTATCGTAGATCCTCAGAAAGGCTTAAGTTCACTTCCTCAAAGCAAAGTTTAGACCAAATCATATGCCTGCCAAGTCCCTTGACCCTGTAGGGACCTGCACAGATAGCAAGTCGGACTGCCTTGAGAGATCTACCGGTTTCACAACTGCCAGAACGGTTCTGTTTAGCTGTGACCCAGGGAGGTTCCCGCCTGTCTCCTATTTGGTCACAATCTTCTGAGTGTTTGCAATTTCCCTGAATTCAGTGCATTAGAAGAGCTGTAATAGCTCCTAAGAGCAAACCCTTCTAGGTAACTCACATGCAGTTTGTACAATTCCATTTTCATTTCTTGACCAAGAAATATTCAAAGGAAGACATTCACTGAGCCATATGACATTACACACATTTCTAGAGTAGCCCGCTGTCAGATACACAGCAGAAATCCACAGGGACAGGGGCCATCTCTCAGTCCCATGAGGATTATTTTGTCCACGTACCACATGATCCTCCAGCAGCAAAGGAGGGCTTCACGGATGAGTAGAGTAGGTGAAGGACTTCTCAGGGGTCCCTTCTCTCCCAGGGGTACCAGCACATTTGCTTGCCAGAACAGTCCTGTTATCCTCATTAGTCTCCCACAGAGCACAAGTCATGGAGTCAGGTTTCCACTGGCCATTTGCAATCTGTGGACTTCGCAACACTTTTCTGGAGCTCAGAAAGTAAAGAGCAGAAATTAATTTTATTCCTAGTGACCCAATTACTTGGCGGGGGGGCGGTGTTCATAGAAGCCTTGAGGAGAGTTGCCTGCACTCATGAGAAAGTAGAAAGTTTGTGTAGAAGGAAGAGCTTGGGCAGGAAAGGGACTAGATCACCAATTCTGAAAGCAGCCAGCTTTAAATTTTGTTCAAAAGTGGAAGGATGAATAAAGTATACAACTGGTAGTCCACAACAGTACTTGAGGAAACAATAAATAAATAAAATCAATGTTAAGGTAGCAAGTAACCCAAAACTGCTCTCTCAAAATATTTTCTAAAGAATAATTATAATTTCAAGGTGAACTGAATCCAAAACTCAAGGCCAAAAGAGGTCTTGGACTAAAACAAGCAAGCACACCATGCTTTCTTGCACTGTCTGCTACCTCTCTTTCTGGGAAAGATTTTACCACCTCCCATCTGTGTTAGGTTAGTATTAGCCTCTAACATGCAGATCCACTGCAAATACACCATGAGATGGTTGCTGTTACTGAGCACCACGGGATTTATAGGAAAACCCAAACACAGTGTTTTAAAAAAAAAAAATTAAATTGGAAAATGTGATATGAGGGAAATTAGGAAACCAGCTGTTTAATTCTGGACCTTTTCTATAAACAAAATTTCACAGAAATAACAAGACTCACAAGATTTGAACCTGCAGGCAAAATTATAATTTAATTTCAATAATACTAGCAAACACCTTGATTCAAAGGTGGAAGGCCATTCCATCCTTTATTCAATACTGAAGAAACTGTGGCTGCAGAGTGCTAAGAGAGCATGCGTGTGTCTGTGCGTGGCAGAGGGGAGGGCAGCAGTAATGTTCTCGCTCAGTCTCACCCTCCCCAGAGCATTTACTCTGTCCCTGTTTTGAGAGCCATCTCTTTCTTTTTTCCTCCTGCTACAGAGACTAAACAGCATGTTTGGTAATCAAAAAAACATAAAAAATAAAATCCTTCCATATTTAAAGGAGAATGTGCTAATTGAATAAAGTGATTATTTTAAGGGTATTTACAAATCCATTCAAAAACCATTCACCCCATCATGAAAAAAAATTCCTCTTGGTGTCGGGAGTTGTCCTTAGGGATATACCACTATAAGCCTCTCAGCATTGCACTGCCAATGTCTTTGTTCTTGACCTGACCTAAAAAAGCGCTCTCTTTATGAGTCACAGAGGATTTATTTTCTGCCTTAGCTTAGCCCCAGCTTCTTTTAGGCAGAAAATGACAGTTTTGCTCAGTTGTGGCAAATGACCTGCACTTTTTATGATGTGGGTGATTGTCCACTAGGATCTACGCTGAAGCCACCAGTGTAATTGAATTCAGAAGCACAACAGCCTGGAAATACTTACTACAAATACCACTCTTGGGGTTGGCAGTAGGTTTTGGAGTTCCCTCCTATTTTGCTAGAGATATTTAAGCCTAAAAATGTAATTTATCGGAATATTTTACAAGGTATTCCTTTACTGTGCAATGAAATACTTCAATTGTGAATCAGATCCTTAGCTCGCACAAGTCACATAATTCCCTATGAAATGTACAGGTTTATCTTAATTTACGCCAAGTGAGGGTTTGGTTGTTTGAAAACTCTCTCCTCTCCCAAATTTTACATGTTAATTTGTCCCTTGAATCAGCTCAGAACAAAACCCTACAGTCTATATACTCAGTTCTGTAACTTGGAAGGGATTTCTGTACGTCTGCAGGAAAACATTTTATGATATTGTCATTAAAGCTTATCACTATGTGCTTTACAGCTTATAGAAAACTGTGAAAATACATTTCAGGATAGTGTTTATTTGCATAAAAAACCCAAAAGCCCTTGTCCAGAGAGGAGGCTTAAACACTACCTACTCCTACAAATTCAAATCAGTTACTTAAGAATTGCCTCTCCTAGATTACCCAAGGAGACTCTTTCCTTAAAATGATTCCTCTTTGCAGCTTGAGTCCAGGTTATAGCACTGTTTTAAGACATTGGACCTTGGTCAGAGACACCTCTCAAAACCTTTCAGCAGCGCAGGGTAGGTGTCCGTATCCATAGAGGGACCGAACACAGCAACTGCAAAGAGACCAGCATTACTTCACGTTTAATACAGTTATTCTAGGTGCATGCAGTGTGCTCAGGACATCCAAAACCTTTATGATGGTGCTAATAAGATACTGTAATTTTCCTAGAATTCCTTCTGCAAAGCAGAAATACAGTTCAAATTCTTTCACTGGATCAAGATTGGCTGATGATCACTGGGCCAGGACTCTTCAGCTAATGAAAGCTTTGCTGGTCTATGGCAGTTTACAACAGCTGAGGAACTGGTCCTATGTTTTTCAGGCTTTTTGAAGATTGCACTTGCTCTTCCTTTGATTTACTGAGTATTTTTGTTTCTATTCTCACTTAATTCTTGCCCTGAAAATTTTAATTTCCAGCTCTTTGTAATCAAATAAAAACTTCATTATCTAAGTAGTATTGGCAGCTTTCAAAAAATGTAACCCTAATGTCACAGTGTTGTAGTAGACAATTTAAATTACTTTTTTCCTTTAAAATTCTGATCAGATTCAAGAGCTTCTAGTGACAAAGAAAAGCCTGAAAATAAGTCAAAACCATCTCAAAATACTCAAAAGCTAGAAGAATATTATTTCTAAATCCTTGTGATTTTTAAGCCAACTTTCAATTTGAGGAGGCTGAGCAATCGATTTTGTAGATATGGCTAGTTATTTAATTTTTTTTCCCATAACTAGCAGAGATTAGAATCCTATCAAGGTTTTACAGGGCTGTGTTCTGTATGCTAAGTAAACAATGCAGTGCTAACGCTTCTTTCCCCTCTTTCAACCTTCCCATTGGTTTTACATCCTGACATTTAAAAAAAAAATGTAAAAGTTAAATGTTACCTATGTATATATGGAGGCCATTTACTCCACCATTCAAGGTAAAAGCACGCCATTACCATCTGAAATATTAAATCACTTTCCAATTCATACCATGTGGGAGTTAAGTTTTGTACAGCAAATGGATTTCTTGCTGATTGCCAACGATACTTTCAAAAAAAAGTCTGTGTAATAAGTGGAGGACTGGACTGTGGAACCTGCGGTGCAGCGAGAGGCTTGGAGCTTCAGTCTTGCAGATGCACAGAGTCGTCATCTGCCATATCTCCACTAAAAGGTGAAAAAGGTAAGAGTTTAGCATGATGGGACTTGTGGCGTGCACCTTTTCCACCCACATTGCTGGCTAATAGCTCAGTTGTAGCCCACCTTCCCTGTCCAGAATACCTGACAGCAGGATGCGTGCTGCTGGACAGGGCTGTAGGTAGCATACGTTGTCTCTGCTGCATCTAATCCATCCTGCCAGCACTAACGAGCTCCATTCTCTGCTAGGGAGCTGAGCATGGTTGGGCTGTTGCCCTTGGGTGCGCTCTGGAGCTTTGCCTAAATCCACATTTTAGCATAGGCTTGTGCATAAACAACACTGATGAACAAGCTGGGACTTGAGAATAGGCTCAGATCTACATTTAAGCAGTGCTGTAGACTGCCGAATACTCAGCTTGAGAATTCAATTTAATCTTGTCTGGCAGCAAGGGGTACGCACAGATGCACAAGGGACCCACTGACTCAAAAGATACTGGAACCCACAGTCCCACTGAAGTCAACAGAAGCTTTGGATTTGAAGTTGTTTCTATTCTGTAACTACAGGAGGTTTTTAGATATGCAAACCAGAGAAGCCCACAAACTTTCCATAACAGGTATGAGAAAATTATAATACTACTCTAAGCACACCTTCTTAATTCTGTGTAGTAAGTATTACTGTGTCTGCAGGAGCAGGGAGTCCCACAGGATATTCTTTATTTCTAAGGGTAGTTCCATAGACCTCTCCAATTTAAGAAGCCTGTATGCCCAGATGTAAGAGCAAACATTGCTCTTTATGGGTAATGTTTGCTAAATGGGGCTCTAAACAGCTGTCTGCCTCCTTTTTTGTTCTTATACACTCCTTACAAGCACATGTCAGACGTCATCTAGTCTTTGTACATTTCTACAAAAAACACATAAAATCTTTTTGTTCATTGGATCCCTTTGCTTAATACGACATATACCAAAGCTCTACAAAGTCAGCTGTTTGATAAATTTATTGTCCCTTCAAAATAAAGTTCATGCATACCCGTGAGATGTTACTTTCTTGTGAATATGTGCATTAGGAAACCGACGTCTGATAACTTCAGTGTAAAGTAAATGTTCCTTAACTAACAACATCAGAGACAATTTCCAACAAGATCTTCTAGGAAATACCCAATTCACTGGGCAAGGATTCATTTTTGTATCTATATTATACCATTGATGTGCCAAACAGGAACAGAATTGTCTGCACTGATAGAATAACATGCTCTACCCTTCTTATGCTAGCCATTTGCTTTATTTTTCTTTCATGCTCTCTGGGCAGATAAAGGGCATGATATTAAACTATTCTGCCATCTCGTCATACGTTGTTGGTTACTACTTAAAATATAGCAGATATAGTTTCAAAGTGATATGAGAATGCTGTCTAATAACTAAGCACAATACACATACCTTACTGAAGGCTATTTGTTTAGGAGAAAACATTTCACACATTTGTGTATTATACAGAAGCTGCTTTAATTAGGTTATTGTATTTGCCTGTCACATTGTACTAGCTCTGTACTGCAAATAGTCTTATTAAAGAGAAAGACTGTCTTTTCTATGACCAAGGTTTTTGATATTTAGAGAAAGATAAAACAAAAAGAATAAACTGCCTGAGCATTTCTTTGACATTCTGACACACTATTTCCTAAGCTGATGCTCTTGAGGTGAAAGCTAAAAAAAGCAGAGAATGAAATGCTTTGCCTTTTCTACTCCCTAGCCAGTAATAAGCCCTTTCATAATCAGGAATAGTCAAAGATATTCCACTCCATCAAAACCAAACACAAGTCATCCCCTGCAGAGCCAACAAGAATTTTCAATTTTCCACCCTTTTAGTACAGGTGCTTTTTAAGAGTGACTTAGAAGAAGACTACTCGGTGCTCAGCCATCTGGTCATATCCAAACCCCCAGATACTTTGTCTCAACGGCTATAAAAGAATAGTTTTAAGGCAAATGAAAAAAAAAAAAAAAATAGGTGCAGCATTCTTTATTGTGAACTGTACTGTGACATGCTGCTCTCTCACTAATTCAGGGACATCCCCTCCTGAATTCTAAAGTGAGTTTCATCCAAGTCCTTCATTGTTCAGGATGGTGGCCACCAAGGGATTGAAGCAGAAAAAATGTGAGGATCTTCAAGGCACCATTAGCAGCTCCATTTTCTGTTCACACACATGCACATACCACCACAGGAAGAGAGATTCTTACTAGAAAAGACATTCTTTCTTAAACTCAAAATGAAGCCTCTTGCAAAAAGTGGTTGTAGTTGTTCCAACTTGGATTAATGTTCCATTTCCTCCAATATGTCTCTGCATTCACTGTTCTTATCTGTCCCCAGTTAATTCTATTTTCACAGTTTTCTCCTCATTTTCTCTTTTACCGTCTTTCTCATTTTTAAAACATTTTTTACTATTGATTTTCAACCCTAATTACAACCGCAACTGTGCATTTTATTTTCTCTCACACAGCAGGTGAAATTTCATCACTGACTACAATGAACTTGCACTGATGACAAACACAGTGGACTACAACTGACAGCAGATCATTTATCAGCTTCTACAATCAACCCATTTGAAATAAATATAAATGCATGAAAGTGAAACACACAAAAGGTTCATATAGCAGGTTGATAACAAGTTTCACCAAAGAACAAAGAGAAGTACTTTTTTACCCAGTACACAATTAAATTGTGGAGACTTACTATCACAGGCTGTTGTAGAGGTAACCTGTAAACACATTCAAAGACAAAGTCATAGAGTAACTCCACTGGCTGCTCTGACCATGATGGATCAAATACTACCTCTACCCAAGAACATTCCAAACTAGTGTTTGCAAGTCTGTCTCTATTTGTCTTCATTCTTCCTCTCTTTCCTTAAGTATCAGATACTAACTGCTATGGTAGAAAGAATATAAGATTAAACGGAACCTTAGTTTGACCCAAGTCTCTTTTTCTGTTAACAATAAAATTGCAATGTAAACCTTTTGATTTGACATTGTTTACTGGGGAGTGGTGGGAAAACATCTTCCCCTCCCCCATTCTGCATACATTCTGCACTGGCCTTACATGATCCAGATCCACCCCCACCGCTGTACCTAGAGTCACTTGCACATGAATCTGCCATGTGAATCATGCCTAAAAAGCATACACTACTTGTTAGGCACTGAAGCGTACAGATAGAGAGAAAATGTGTTTTGGGGTTGTAGGGTTTGTTTTTGTGTCGTCCCCACCCCCAAGTCTATGAGTGGATGCCTCAGTGGTTTGTAGAGATCAGGCACACAGAAAAAGTGTTTTCTCTCTTAATGGTTTGGTATCTCTAGAATATAACCAAGTTTCTCATTTTTTTCCTACTCACTTGCATAGTTCAATATAACTCAGCCATACTGTAGACATAGCAATGAAAATAAAGGACTTATTGAAAGGATTTTTTTAATTTAAGACTGACAGAAGCGTCATATAAATGTCTGATCCCAAAGTCAATAGCACAGATCCATTTACCTTGGCTGGTGACATCAAACTTCAGATAACAAAAACACATTAATTCCCTTTCTTGAAAACATTTACAATTAGATCTCATGTACACCATAGTAATTAATGTAATGACAAATTACAGTAATGGCCATGTTACACTAACCTACCTATTGCATTGAACGTCTCCACCAGGCACAGAGACGTACCTGTTCTTTGCAGTACCATTCGGGTTGTTTCAAATTGTGATCAAGGTCAGCCTCATCTCAGCAGCTGTCTCTTGAAACTGCACAATATATAAACCTTTTTCTAGAGAGTCCAGTGTAGGAGCAAAATTAAGCTTAATCATGCTTAAGATAAAACACATACTCTTTGAGATGTCTTGTTCTCATGCAGAAGCAGCTTTAAGACTAACACTTGGTACTCTGGACTCACTATTTAAAAAGCACTGAAAAGTATGTGCCATCTTTCACAAACACAAGGGACATACAGGAAAGATTCTGAAAAGCTGTAAAAGACTACGTGTTGTCTCAGACTGGCTTAGCAGAAATAAATCCTATTAGCTTAATATGTACACACATATGCACAGAAAAGAGCAGCTTTTCTTCACAAAACATACATTTTCTCAGTTGCTGTGCAAGTGACTGCCTGCCTAATAATAAGATAAGTTAGGCAGTACCCTTATTTTATGATCTCCATTTATCCTATATTTTGCACTGCACACTTGTAGACACATGCTTCAATTAGTGTGAAACAAATGGCATAATTCCAGATCCAGTAAACCTCAGAGACCTATATTGTCATGCATACGCAGCATGCGTTTACTACTACGTAGGAAGCTGTATCTCTTCACCTCCTCCTCTTTTTCAAAAGAAGCCACTTCAGAATAAATGGGATAAATAACCCCCAAGCAGTACTACAGCAGATATTTAGAAATCACAGCTAAAATAGACCCTCATTTATTTGTAGGCAACCTTAGTGAGGTGAGCAGTTTTAAGTGCAGACAAAACTTGGTCTCACAAACTGTGACCCAACTGAACAGTGTGCAAAGCTGCCCACTGCTAGTGTTTATGGTAGGAAGAGACTCCCTCTTCCCCCAGGTTTCTGTAGCAAAGGGAAGAGAGACTTTCCAAACTGATCAATACCAAGCAACATCTAAACCAATTACACACCACAGAAATGCTCTGAAGTTCCTTGGGAAGCTCTTCAGCAGCAGCAGCAGCAGCATACCCTGGACAGGCCTCATCCTGCCAGGCTTCACTCCAACCTGTTTTTTTTGTTGGTTTGGGGGCTTTTTTTGTTTGTTTGTTTGGGGTTTTTTTTTATGTGCTTATTCCCCTTCTAATCAGGATTGCAAAATCTCCCTACAGTACAGTACTCCTCTGCAGCAGCCCTGTGCCTACAAACATGCTCATAACACATATGACACAGACCTACACAGCAGGACATCGCCTCTGCAGTGTCTGGCAAATGGGGCCAGTTACTGCTTCCTCAGCAGGGTGGGGGGGACAGTTCTGTACCATGCTCTGCCTTGATTAATGTAGGAACTGCTCTGAAAAAGTGATGAATCCACTTTATTAGTTGAAGGCACGCTAGAGACTTCCCCATACAAGCAGAAGCCCCGTTACAGTAACTATGCCCACAGAGCATCCTGTTCACTTCGCCCTCAGAAAGAGAACAAAGACAGAGAGAAAATTTTCTCCAGTCAAGCTGAAATCATTTCTAGGCCGCAGTACATTTGAGAAGAGCAGTTGTAAGGAGCTTAATGGTTGTATTTTGGAGCTGCATCATCCTAAATAATAGCTGCAAGGAGCAAATGTGAGATCCTCAGGAGCACAGAAGACTGTGTATAGCAGAACCTTTCTTTGTCCTATAGCTCGCTCCAGGAAGGGGGCAGCTGGGTACGGCTGGAGAACTTGGTCCTGCAGGAAAAACTCACTGCTGTCTGTGTTAGGGCTACTTTGTCCAAGTTGACCAGAGGACTCAGCCCTGTATAAAAGAAATACTGAAGAAGCGTTAAATTTTCAAACAAGTTATTGAAACCTCACTATGATACTGACACTAGCCTCCCTAACTATGTGGTGTGTTTGAATATTAGAATTTGCTTAGTAAGATGGAAAAAAAAAAAAGGAATGCCAAATAAAGTGATCTCTAGGAGCTGAGCACTGAATAAATCCTGTGTTTTCAATTAAGTGGTAGTTTTACAATTAAAGTATTTGATTTTCATAAAGCTGTTGCAGCATGTCAGAGGAGCGGAGGAAGAAAAGGTTTGGGGGTGGGAAGTCACAGAAGGAAGCACAATACTTCCCCCTGAAGAAGTCTAACATTCATTTTACAATTGATTCATTGAACAGAAGCATCTTGCCACTGCAGCCACCCACTTAATGATGACAAAGCACAGACACCTCAGTCATGATGGCACAGTACAGTCAAGCATGACATCTCAGATTAGGTATGGGTGGCTAATGTAACTGCCCTGACACCTACACTCTGAGCTTTGCCCACCCTCTTACCATATGAAAACAAGTCACTTCAACCTCAAGGCAAGGAGTATAATAAACTCATATGTATTCAAACAGGAGATTTATGTTCCCTTATGGATCGTTAGGAAAATGCTTCCTGACACACTGCAAAGTGGGTTATGCAAAAAGAAAACATTGACATTTCATATAAAATAAGTAAATCAGGGCTTTATCATAAATATATAATTTCATTCTTTAAAAGCATCCTAAAATTCAACACAATGACTGACATTATTCCAAGGAATTCAAGTAATCTCGAGGAAATTGTTCAGCTTTCCTGTTGCTTGTGAAGGATGCAAGAGGTTAGGTTTATTTAGGACAGAGATGGACGTGTCAAGTCACGGCACAGGGTGATTTGGAGGGAAATGTTAATGCATTAACTCTAACTTGTTTTTATATTACTGAATCTCTCTCCCCAGCCCCCTCCCCCAAATATGTAAATTGGCAATAAATGATTGGCATTCACAAATGTGCCTCCAAGCAGGTTAGGGATAATTAGTAAAGCATGTAGACACCCTGTCCTATGAGCCAATTGTGACAAACCCACAAAATAATAAATCTCTATTAATAGTTAATGATGTATGTCCAGAAGAGCCTGGTCTTTGGGCTCTTCCCCTTTAAGAGTATTGTTACCCTCTTGTGTTTCAGCTGGTCAAGCTGAATGCCTTCCTCCCCTTGTGCTGGCCTGCTTTGAATCTCAGCCAAGATGAAGTAATTGAAAACTACCAGCCTGAATACTTCAGAAGTCTATCACGGAACAAGATTCAACAAGCCTCTTCTCAATTTGTAAATATGCTGGAATATAAGTAGTAAAAAGGCTCCAATGTCAAACAAGTTTAAGCATTAGCTGTGTTGTTTTATGAGTGCTACAGTGGTGCTTAATACTTTATATATTAAGCCCTATTAACACTGTGAAGTTACTTCATCCCTGTGCTCCTCACACTGATTTGCCATAGATTTTTAAAGAGCAAATTATATATATATATTTTTAACCATTCAAAGCATTCCGTTTCTGCAGTGGTGTATATGTATTGATAGTTTTAAAGTCGTATTTAGAGGCCTAGGTTCGCAAAACACTGTATTTCTAAAAATTGCCTTCCTATTCTGTATTATAAGTTGACAAAAAAAAGTTTTAGAAAGAACTTGTGTTTTGTATATTTTGTTTCTAACATGGTATATTACCTATGTTGGGTATATACATATTCATTAATGATGACCCATTTCTGGGGTTCTTGGAACATATCAAAATACCAAAGTAAAACGTAAACAAAACACAAACCTTTGCCATGTGGAGAGAGACCAAGAGTAATAGTGAGAATTCAGATGACATTACAATTCAGTGATGAATGTTCTCAAGTACTCCTGGTTGTTTGCAATGTACTGCCTCTTGATGTCCAAACATTACTGACAGGCCAGTTAATTGGACTGAAAAATTACCTGCTCCCAAATTCATCACTGTTAATAGCTTTGCATCTTTATTGTCTTCACAATTAATCTTCTTACTAGCAGACAAGTTGCAACAGTTAACTCTACACACAGTGGGTTGTAATCAGTGGTGCTACAAATTTGAACCAAAACATCTTAACCCAAACTTCTGGGAGGTATTGATCCAAATCAAAGAGTAGCAGCTTATGTCCCTCCCTAATTATTTGGAAGTACAGCTGGCAGACTATTTGTAATACTTGATTCCTTCTGGCTTACACAGAAACTGTGTCTTTTTAATTTGATCTCAATGCAAAGCCATAATTTTAAAAGAGACTTCAACTGATTTACTGTAATCAGTGGAAGAGCAGTGCAAAGAACTCCTAGATGATCAGATTTTAACATCTCAGGGTCCCTCTTAGAAGCTTTCACACCCTCTGTTTAAAAAGAATAAGAAGCCTATAAAACCCAAGCAAATGTTTCTCAGTATGGCCCCTACCTTTGTCAGACAAGGTTAGTGAATCCCCATCCTTTCCTTGCCTGCCTTGCTGTCTCTTCAGACAGATCACTGCAAGTCACCGAACCCTACGGAACCATCAGAGGTAAAGAGCAGCTGAGGGTTTGACAAGTGCCAGAGCATTAATTAGCTCAGAATTTCTGAATCTCCTCTGATCTAATGAAAGTTACTCAATCACAGGATGATGTGGAAAGCCTAATATTGGCTTTACATTTAAAGCACAGAAGTGGGAGGCAAGAAGCACAGGTTCTAGTCTTACTGCCAGCACCTGTGTGCAGCCTTCAACAAACCATCAGTTTTCATTGTTCATTTTCTCTGTATGTAAAATGGAAATAATTGTGCTCATAGGACTATCCTTAAGCTAACTTCACCTCCATCTGAGAAGCACTTTGGGATCTTCAGGTTAGAGAAACCACTGAACTGTGAAATATAATTTAAAAATATGTACTTCACTGGTTGTGCTTATAATAAGTATTCCCTGCACCAGTGTAAAATAGAATTTTGAGTGTGGGATACCAAGTCTAGATAATTTAACTGTTGCCTTGAAATGTAAAAATGTTCTTAAAGGATTTTTCAATTCAGCAGATGACTGTAAAGCAGCACTTCAAACAGCTTTGCCTAGAATATCTATTATTAGTAAACAACTATGCTCTACAGGATTATTTTGCAACATTTTGCATTAGGTATACTTGAAGTAGGCTTCTGAAAATAGAGCTTCAAACGTTAAAAGATAGTACGTGTGTACGTGAACATACTTTTACATTTTCTACAAACTTGCATTTCTGTTTTAACAGAAACAAAAGTCATTTCAGCAATGACATTCAATATCTGACTCACTTTTATCCTCAGTAAAGGTGACACATTGCAGGAGAACAAAGCACAGAGCCAGTTGGGCTTTGGCTATTTCCTGTTTAGTCAGAAAGAGCTGCTGGAGTTGTGTTTATCCCTAGCATCACATCAGCAAACAGCAATCCTCCCTAAAGACATCTGTCCAGTCGGTCCTGGATGTAAACTCTGAAAAGTTTTCGTTTGTATGACTCCTATCAGTTTCAGGAAGTTTTATGTGAGAAAGAATAAGAGAATATTTACTGTGTTAGGATTGTGAATAGGACTGGATGACTGTCTTAAGATTTCTTCCTTTCAAACGTGCACATATTTGTCTACTAAAATCATTTTGCTTAGTCTTCATTCTGTATGGTGCACTACAACTTTTGTGCTCATCTCAGTGGTTTTATCTAGGGCCTTTCTACCCACGCAAATGGCAAATATTTAGTAAATATTTGTTGAAGGCTTCAAATATAATCTACTTCTCATTGCATTATAACCTCAAATTCAGGCTGTTAGCTAAAATAAAAAGGTAGAGTCTGTATGCAGTCACCAGTTTGACTGAGTGAACTGGGGCTGAAAGCAGGTCAAAGTCATAAACAAATTCATACCCTCGGCGTAAGACTAAGCCTCAGTCATTAACAAGAGCAGAACAACACTTTCTTTCAAACCCTGAGAAACTGAATTATTTGAGTTTGAATTCCTAAAATGAAAGTGTTGCCACATGAACTCATCTGCATCAATGGGGAGAAAAAACCAACAACAATCCTCACCCCCAATAGCATCCTCCTTATCTCACAACTTTTATTAGCGAGCTCTCCTGAAGTCTTTCCTCTGCTGATCTGGTTTCCCCACTCAAAGGGAGACTGAACCATACCAGGGTGTGTAACAGAAAAGATACGGCAGCCTCATTTTAATGAGCTAAACCCACTGCTCAACAGTTTACTACTTTTTCAGGAACGTTCTGTTACTAGTGCTTGGCTCCAAAAGACTCATACTGCTATCAGAAGTGCTAGTAGTGGACAGAGACCCCAATCAACATAAGTAAAAGTAAATATAAAGGTCAATATATTTTTTTTTGTCTCCTCGTGAAATCAGAAAGATAGACAAGTCCTATTTTTTCCAAAACTACACTTTACAAGTCCTATTCTACAATGACTCTCACATGTGCACTTCCACCTGCAATCAAGGAAGTTCAGTATGCATTAGGATTGCCCTTACTTCTTTTCTTCCCAAAGAAAGGGAGAGACAAATCACCACACAGGGAAGACCTGCAGCATGCAGGGGCACTAGGTAGGCTATGGTGAACCTCTGTAAGGGTTTTCTCCATTTTTTGTGCTGGAAAAGCTCCCAAGACATTTCCTATGCAGCAAAGATTTAAGAAAGCAGATGAATTTTTGCCTTTGCAGATGAAGAATGACAAAGCTACCCAAAGATGGGGTAACATCAGATTAGCATCAATAACAAGAATGCCTTTACCTTGCATATCAGAAGCAGACAGCATCACACATGAGCTCATCAGGCAGGGCAACAGCCACCAGCATTCCGGTCTAAAAACCCTCTAGAACAAGCTGTTATTTTCAGTCCAAAAATAGGACACAACTGCCAACACCACCTTTCTTCCCCAGGTTAGGCAGCAATACTGACCTCTTTATAGCAACCTAAAAATCCCTGGCCATAGAGTTTTCTATGCCTTCTCTTCTGCAAAAGCCCCCACTGCATAGCCCACTCATTTTTCCAGGCAGGAAGCCTATTTAATCCACCAAGTGGGACTAAGACCTTAGCTGATTCTCAGCACCTGCGCCATTTTACAGCCTTGGCCAGCTGTTCTTCCAGGGCTTTATAGATCAGGAAACTCTGCTATCCTGCTCGTCATATAAAAAAGAGGATATGTTTTCATAGTAGAATTACCAGCTTTTGTTGTACTTGGTCAAGCAGTATGCTTAGAGAGCACACAACCCAAACCACTGATAAGTTATTTGCTTTGTACCAAAGCAAGCTGAGAAGAGAGAAGCGGAAACTGTCAGAAATTACCTGAATCAGGCATACAGCATTATCTTTATGCAATGTGACTTTGTCTCAGACTTAAATAGGGCACAGCTGAATTTGTAAATAGCCTAGTATTCACCCCTCTGTCCTTGTGTAAATTAAAACATGAACCTTTTGAACGACAATTCTGGTGTCATCTGCAGTCTTTTTTGGAGGCTCCATGTGGAGCCACCTTGGCAGGTGACTGAGATCTTACCAACTCCCTATTTTAGGTCAACTTCTATCCTATTATTTTACATCTTCCCTCCCCCTGCTAATTCCCTAGCAAAATGGCACCTGCCTTCGGCCAGATGGACAAAAACGAACTGTCTACCCCAAACCAACAATAATATTGTAGATGTTACAGATCAGTTTAGGAATAGCTGGGTTTAATTAATCTGTTAAAGCTCGATGTCATCACTGATACTAAGACAATACAATATTATTACATAGTAGTTAAAATCTACTACAGATACAATCTATACGGTGAAGGAAAAGCCTAATTAAAAAAAGAATTAGAAGAGAGAATGCTTGGAAAGTATCAAAATATGATACGCCCACGTGCTCACAAACTCTGCTAATTTGCGCATGTGATGCAAATCCACATACAAACATGCTTCTACGAACAAGGTGACATTGCTGTTGTAAAAACATTCCATAGTGTGCTACTGGGAGTTTTTTATGCTTATTTTTTTTCCATGGATATATACCAAAAAAATATTTTAAAACTGATACTTATTTTAAATTGATACTTATTACTAAGGCATTCCAAAACTGGACATGGTCAGGACTGCTGAGAAATAGTATATAATACTTGATTTAACAGATTTTTGCCAGGAAACGTGTTGGAGATGAAGGCAACTAGGAGCCAGTGACGAGATATGGTGACATTGAAATAAGGATGTATCTACAGAAAAGATTTTTATAGATACTTATATGAGGTTTCTGCAATACAAGTGCATGATTTGGTGGTGGTTTAAAAATTAAACTAGATAGCAAATCTTTCCTTTGCTACCTTTCAGAAAGCCTTCCTTGTAAGTGGAACACTACATTAGTCATTCTGGGTTCAACTGCGACAGAAACTAACCTGGGCATCTGCAGTGTTCACTACTAGCTGTTTTTATGATCTTGTGGATGTTTTTTGAGTTGAGCATTAATTACAAAACATTGCAGTATAAATAGGTATGTATTCTTGGAAAATTGATGCAGTCACCATTGCTATTTGTCTTGCTGTCCATGTTCCAGCCATGTTCAAGGTCCCATTTGTACCTACAGAGGAAAAGGTATGTGTCTCTAGCAGCTTCCCATCCAGGAGAGTGGTTTTGTGGAGAAAATGTAGGCCAAGCTTCTCTGCTAAACTGTATTTATTTTATTGTTATTTGATTTTCCCATGCCACGCATGTCCTTGTTTTGCCACCTGCTGTATCTCATTCAGCATATAATTTATAAAACTCTGGAAGAAGGATGGAAACAATTTTCTTGTTACTGTTCTGTACAATACAAAGACAAAGTGATCCTGGGCATAGATAGGAATGAAGCCATAGTATGGTATCAATTATTATATTCCTCATCCTAATTTTGAATTAGATCTAGAAAAAAATCTGACCACTTTGGTAACATTGAGATTCCTCGGTATTTTAAAATGTGCCCATTTGTATTTGCAGTGTAAATTGTCACTGCCAAGAACAAATGGTATCTTGTAGTTAGCGAAACAGGGGGGATCAGAAGGCTGCTGCTCCTATTTAAGTCATTTGGAATTTTGCCATTGGTACAACAGGGCTGAGGTTTCATGCTGGGCTCTAAATGTGAATGACCAACTCTGTGCCAGAGGGGAAGCCACATATCCTTTTTTGTCTTGGCGGGCTCAACTGCAAAAATGGGTAAAACCAAGACCATGCTGCACAAGTCACACTGCCTCAAAGGTGAGATTTCCTGGAAAAAAAAATGGGTCTGACTCTCCATTTGCTACACAGCCATTTACTGAACAGTGATGTGTTATGACTGATTTTGGTGCAGATGCAAAAGAGGGCAGAGAAATGGATCTAATTATTTTTTCAAAAAAATAGGACTTCTAAGCTTCCACCCAGATACGCGAGATGCCATGTTTCTGCTGACCATGCTTAACAAACATGTTCTATTTGCATTTGTCTGTGCCAAACCATGAACACTTTAAGCAATTCTAAACTAGTTATTTTTCTTTTTCTCATTCATATGGTGACTTATGTATGATTTATAATATTTCTACTGGGAAAGCTTCATAGGCAAGTAAGCTTTCCCTTGTGAGGTTTTGCACATTACCATTTGGAGGCATCTTTTTTCTTTTACTATGGTAATATTTCCTACATCGATTTTCAACTTCATCGTTACTGGAAATTGTCTAGGTAATAATTTTAAAGATGTTAAAGAGCGGCTGGTATTTCATGAAAAAGCCTGACAAACATTCCATAAAAATTGTGCTGGTGATAATTTATCAAAAAGCACACTTCTCTAATGCCTCTTCTTTATTACAGACTTTGCCACCTGAAGTTACATGCTTAATTTCTAAATACATGATTGGCTCCAGTTCTTCTTGTTTGTATTCTCCCCAGGAGAAGATGCTGAGTCTGACAGAGATAAAGAAAAAGAAACTTCTAACATAACTAGTCCTTTATCATGTTCAACCCAAGATAAAGAGCCCTGAGTTGCAACAATCTTTCAAGCTTTTTTTTTATCAGGATCCTGTAAAAATCTCACATTGAGACTTCCCGCAAATGGAAAAGAAATAGCAGTTTTATTGGTACAAATGCAAGATCGTCAGGCTCAGCTCATGTAATGCAATGAGCAAAAATGAGATGGCAAAAATTAGGAGCATAATTTCCACTTCATTGAAGAACTTATTTCAGAAATTTTCCACTTGTAGTTACCCTTATTATTTGTTTTCGGTCACCATTAACACACTAGGCGTAAAGTATTCAAGTTTTTTCCTCTCTATATTTTTTACCTAGCTATTACTTTCATAGGTACAACAAATTAGCTACATTTTCATTCAGTTCTTTTCATTAGCACATTGAGTTTAAACAGAAAGTATTCAGATTACATGGATTAATTAGATGTTTTATTAAAAAAAACCAGGAAAATGAGTTGCAGAGTATAATATAAAACACAGCAGGCTTTGACTTTCTGCCTGGAAGCTGTTTAAAAAAATAATAATAATAATTAAGAAGGAAATGAAGAGTACACTGTATTCTATGCATAAATCAGAGATATTAAAGGCAAATATTTGCTTTTAGATTATGATGAACTCAGATTTATACCAAAAAATGGACTTGAGATGTTAATTTAGCTAAATATGAGCTCTAATCAGTCATTCCTCCTGCATCATCTTCCATGGCTATGCATAATAATAGTAGAGGTGTTCATACTGTAATGCAACCTTTCACTGTAAGCTAGGGCCTGAGGATGTTTTCTCCCCTTATCCTTGAATCCCCTTTGCACAGCCCTAAGCCCCATCACACATTTAGAAGGAACAGTTCAAAAACTAGATGGAGTATAATAAATTAATCTGGACTTAGTGGGTGGATAAAAGGTCCAGCAGGGGTTTGTTACAGACCCTGGGGACAAGAAGAGAGAGGAAAATGGAATATTGCACAATGACATTAGTAAGGCAAACAGAGATAATACTCTGTGTGTGCGTCTGTGTGCATGTGTCTGCCTGTGTCTACAGAGAGTGGTGGGGGAAGGGTGGCATCAGTATTCTTAGCCTTGAATCATCTTAATGTAATAACGATTGAATACTGCTAGCCTACTTCCAGAGATTCAGGGAAGGAGTGTTTCTACATCTGTCCTTAAATTATCACACAAAACCGAATCACGGACACAGGAACTCCTACAGCAAAAAGAAAACAGCATTAGAAAGTCTCCATTCTGAACACCCCTACTTAGGAATTTGAAAACATCTTTCTCTGACCAGACCACTCACAGAAGGAAGGTGTGCGCAGTCTGGATTCAGTTATTATGATAAAACTTTTTAATAGGAAACGCAAGAATGTATTATTGCCCTTTTGAAAAACAGATAAACACACGTGTTAAATACCAGGAACCAGGTTTGTTCTTATATGTACGCTTACATATACTACTAGTGCCATTTCAATGTTGAGAGCCAAGGTGGCAGCTGCACTGGGTTTAGCCAGTGTTATCACCTTTCCAAGGCAAGATTAAATGACAGGCAATAAAATTGCTTGTGCCCTGCCCACAAGTTGTGAAATGGGTTCTCCCTTTCACACAGGCTCGGCCTTGCTACATGCTATGAACCACCCTCAGAAAGGACATCAAGGTAACATCACAGAACGCAAAGAAGCACACAGCAAAATGGAGCACAAGGAAAATAAAGAACAAGGCTTGAATGGATGGAGAATCTCATTGTCAGAAGCCTACAAACTGACAGGTTTGGGAAAGTAATTTCTGATGATCCATTTGAAATTTGTACCTAAAATACTAAAGGTATGAATGAAATGTTCCTGTCTTGAATATTCATCAAAACCTGACATGCAATATGCACTTTGAAATTGAAATGAAACAAAACTTTAATGTAATTCTAAAATATGCCTAAATACCAGTTGCTCCTCATTCCCTTTTTCCACACCTACCATAAGCAAGGGCTTGCCATAGCTCACGCAACAGAGTTGGGTCATTACACAGTATATCAAGGAATATAGATGTCGGTGCTTCCCATTTTACTTTTTCAGCAGGATTCTGGACAACATCTTTAGATGTACACAAGGACAGGGAGATATACATTGGGAGCTTCACCCTCTGCTGCACAGAGGCCTGAGAAAACATAAGTTAAAGTCCCCTCTACCACTGCTTGCAATGGGCAGAACCAACCCCCTCTCAGTTCTCCTAGAGCTGTTGAAGAAAAGTGGGGACTTCAGGGAGAAAGCCTGTCAGCACAGCTGGAGCTCCTCTTGGGCATCACTCATATTTTCCTCATGTCCACTCTTTTCTAACACAACTCCACCAACATAGCTGCCTTCTGCCTTTTGAAGAGGAGTTTCCAAGTATGAGCCTAGTTTTAGTTTGAAAACAAATTTTTGTACACATTCTCTCAAAAAGTACATCTGCAATGAAATCTTTGGAGTGCAAGAATTATGTGTGGTTACTGGCTTAAATCTGTGCTGGATTCCCAATGGTCTATTTTTATCTCATGATCTCAGAGCAATTTGGGATGTTGCACAACATCTAACAGTTCTGATGCAAAGAAATGGTAGCAATACAGTTTTTCAAGTTAAAAATCTAGATATGATGCTGGACGGGAACATCTGACTGGCAAAGATTTGTGGAAGAAACAGCTGAAGAACAGTAAAGTATGTTACCCAGAAAGGTATATTAGCAACAGAACAAAATTAACACTTGGATGTAGAGGAGAGAGCTAAAAGTTAAAACAAGCCCAATGTTATCAAGTCTTCAGCCAATATCCTAGATATCATCCAAGATTGGAAGATATGTAATTAACTGGACAGTGAAGAACATTTCCAGGACTTGCAGAGAGAGTTCATCTCGAAGTCATAGCAACTTCCTTCATCTGCTGGGGCTGCATCTGACTATTGCCAGAATGTACTCAGTGCCAAATATCTCTATTCCTGCATAACTCTTATTCACAAAACACAAAAAGAACACAAATAACATTTTTCCTCTCATTTGTTTGTAAGTATGTTTTAGATAAAGTTATTCTGATAGCTTAAGACTCTTTGTTCAGATTGCACAAGCTATTTGGTGCCAGAGTTATTTAAATCCTGGGAAGAGGTATTACAATAGATAGAAATGATGTATGAATAGGACATAAATGATGATGATGGAAGGGCTGATTTAATAAATGGAAGCTTTAAGCTGAAACCGTGAATGAGAAGGCACTGCATCTACAGCGCCACTGATGCAGAACATGGGGTCACGAGGAACTGAGGAGAAACACTGCATGTTGCCCTGCCAGGGTTTATCCCTATGCTCTGAAAACTGGACACACTGTTGGGTAAGTTACTAGAGCTGCCAACTTGCAGATGATACCTAAAGCTGACAACCTAATCATGTGTGGCATTAAAGATCCTGTGACACTTTTTGTAAAAGACAAGGAATTAGCTATAGTGAACTGGCCTAATTTCAGTCTGCATAATTACATTCTGCACACCTATGATTCCTTTGCAGTTTCTTAAGGGAAAAAAGACTGTGTTCTTCCCTTGCTGTAAACCTTTTCCCTAGAAAATCTCAGATATAGCTGTAGTCATCTTGTGCTTAAGTCTGATATCAAACTGTTAAATTTGCAATGCACTTTGAGATCAGTTATTCTAAAACGTAAGATTATTACTGCAGACATCTCAAAGGACTATATAATCCACCCTGTATGTTCCAATAACTAGGCACAAAAGGGTAAACTGAGAATTTGGTTTCTGATTCCTCCCCCTTCTTTTCCCTGCCCATTTCTATGCTTTTGAAACTGAAGTCATAATGCTGTCGGAACATTTTTTTAGTGGTTTAATAAACATGACATGCTTGCACTTGTTTTGCATTTTAATAGCAATGCAGTGGCAATAAGACACTTCCACAAATATAATGCATGCAATTATATAGGTTTTTAAGTGCTAACTTTTTGTCAGGCATATATATACATATATAAACCCCCTTTTGCTCAAAACCTAAAAATTCTCTTTTGTTTTTTACTCTTCCCCATTACGGCTGTCTGACTGTTTGCCTTTCAGGTGGAGTTTGACAGGCACACACCACCTTTGCAGTTGGAGCTATTTGGAACTATATCTTTATGGCTGTATCACTGTAGCTAGCTCCTGTGGGAACTTTTTAGTGCACCTGAGGAGTGCCTGTGGAAGTGGTCACACTGTTGATCTGACCTTAATTTTCCTTTTTCTTTCTTAAAGACAGTTTCAATGAGGGATCTGCTCCCCAATTTGCATTATATATACTACTTCAGAGACAGTTCTGCTTGCGTACATTTGTATTTTGCCTCCTCTACCTTTTCTTAACTACTTCTGTGCTGTTTTACATTCCAGTATATACACAGAAATGTAACTTGCTATGTACAAGGTGTGTCAATCCACTGGAGTATGCTGTCTTTCAATATGATGTATCTGGTGCTCATGACCAGTAGACGGGTGTGACAGAACATTCTATCGCTCAGTAGTGACTGCGGATAGCATCAGTTCTTACGAGCAAGAACGGCCAAATGTTGCTAACACATGAAGTTTGGTTCAGGATTTTAAAGTCCCAACGTACTTCAATGGTCTGTCCAGGGTTTTGGTTTGACCCATTTTAAATACCTTCTGTCTATTACAGGAGTAGACCTTCATTAACCTGCCCTGAAGTTCTCAAAAATTAAATTAAATCTCACTAGAAAAGATTCAAGTAGTAAAGTGGTAGCTTTAGTTCTAAGGGTTGTAACGTGTACCATGTTAGTGCTTCTGATTTTGGACCGTCAGCCCTCTCTCTGACTCGCCAGGCTCAGGGTTACACTTCATTCATTTTTATTCAGAGGTAAATTGCATGACCAAGAATGAAATTAATTCCAGGGCCTGGCTCGAAGCGCATTATAATAAACAAAAGGGCTCATGTTAACTTTAGTAGAGTACATACAGTGTTTACTAGAGTACTAAAGTTAATATAAGCCATAATACATACACATTTTTTAAGGAAAAACTTTAATATTCCATGACATACTGACAATATTGAATTGGTCTATGTTTATGCTAAGTAGCATAACTTCCTTTTATGTTTCAGATGTTAATATCCATAGCTTTACAGTATAACATTGTATTTGGCTTCTGCATTAGGTTCAGCTAGACAGTTACCCTGACAAACACTATTAAAGGTTTTTTACTTACAACCTAAAGAGACTATAATCAGAAGTTTTCTGCTACATACCTTCACTGGTGTAGGAACAATAGGCTTGAGCAATTTACATTCTATAAGAAACTGCCAAATGACATGAGGTAAAACAGTAACTCCACAGAAGGATCTAATTCAGTGTACTTACAGTGTGCTAGTATTAGTTATTAGGTTATTAAATCCTCTCTAACTATAATCTGAAGCTTTTCATAAATAGCTTTTTGCAAAATGGATCTTATCTAAAAATTTAATTTATTGGATGTTTACAGGCTTAAAAAAAGTGATTTTACGATATAAAACCAGAATTACTTCCTTTTTAAATAAACCCAATTGGTGCTGTAATTGAGATGAGCGTGCTATTTTTTCACACAATAATCTGATATGGGACTTTCTTTTCTCAAGAGACTTGCTTGATCTGCTCTTTATAGACATTCAGTCTCTGTAAATATGCTTTTGGTTTCTTTATCAGTAATAGTATTAGACCTGAATGCTTTAGTATACAGTATAATGGGGTATTAAAGGGCTTTCTGTATATGTTTTAGACAAGCTAGTCTAATAGAAAGAAATGAACACACATTGAAGGATATTCTTTACAAGTAGACAGTACCATTTATAAGGATTTTCTTCTACCATTTAGTTCTTGTATTTTTAGAGAAAATCACATTGTTTTCTTTGCCTTTTTTTCTCTCTGTCATTGTTTGCCTTTTCTTCCTGCTTGTACTTTGCTACCTAACCATCTGACTATCTGTGTTGCCATGGGAAGGACTGTAATGCCATAAATTCAGAGAAGAGAAGTTCCTGTGTTCCTTTTTTCCATTTTATTCTTACACAATCATTAGCACAGATTAGCTCCTTTCATAAGGGTGTACTGGCACTAGAGCAGGACTGTAAAATATTCCGTTTTGGAAAAGATACAGCAAAAATATTTTACACGTTTCACAGAAAGGCACCAACCTACACAGGCAAAAACTGCTGCTTCCCAACTTGTAGATACCTGACTGTTTGAGAACTGAGCCAAATTATGGGCAGTTATCCATCTAGTCTTACAGTAGCTAAGGTGAATTCTGGAAATGCTAAAAAATGGAGGAAAACCCCACATTAAATCACAAAAAAACCTGCTGGATGCCTTAGGGGATTTGTAATACAATACAGAGATTTTCATTTTTAAACCACTGGTTAAATCCACCACAGGCTAGTAGTGATTGAAATTTGCTACCTTCTAAACTCTGTAAAGTGTGGTCTATCTAAAAGGAGCCAGTAGTCTCAGCTCAGTTCCTGGTGCCAACTCCTTCCATCAGAAAAAGGAGAGCTTCCTTAATTGGTACTAGCATAGATAAACTCGCTTCGTGGGCTCAGTGGAAAGGCAATGGACAAAACAGCTACCAAGAGCAGTTCTCCAAGTACCACAGTGTAAATAACCAGTTTTGTTCAACAGACACCCTTTCCAGCCACAAACTAAATGTCTCTGGAAAATGGCCTCCGAAAGTCACATCCACTGAAGTAAAAACGAATGTACTACTTGAATATGGCAGAGGCAGAATAACACACCGTAATGCAATCAAACTTCCTCAAGAATACCTCTACAAGTGTCTTTACATATCAGAAGAGGGTCCCCTGCATGCCGTTCCCTGCAAGTGCCAGCTGGCATCATCAGCGCATATCCCCACATTTCTGGCAGTTACAATTCAGAATCAGGACTGGGGGCTCAGGCTGAGTTCCTCTGGACACATTTCCAAAGCTCCAACAGAGGCAAAACCAAATCCCTAGCTGGTAATTTGCAATGAACATAATCTAGCCCTACTTCTGCAGTTGTATTAATCATCCAGTGTTGACATGGGTAACAACTTATTTTGACCAGTAAACAACAGAAATATGATTCAGAAGATACAGGGAGCAGACGTGCAAAGCTTAGAAAGCCAAGTGTGAAGAGTCACTGTCCTGACTGCAACCACATGTTAATCTCACATTTGGCTGATGGCTGTGTGCTGAGCTACTCTGTTCAATATTTTGTGTGTTGATTGGCTTGTTATTCACTTCTGCCTCTGTTGGAAGCCAGACTAACCTGTGGGGGAAGTGTTGGAAAACAATTACAGTATATTGAAATGGTCATAGAAGTACAGTGTACTGCAATACTTTACATAATTTATTAGGTGTTACTACATTCACTGGCACTCACATGACAAAGATTTTAACAAGACCGACAAATAGGACAACATCTGCATTCCTGTAAGAACATTTGAGATGAAAACTTAAAATTAAACCAAAAGTGTACTTATTACAGCGCAAACACTGCAATCAAGTGGTCTGCCTTGACTCTCAATATATTATGTTAACACAGTATGGTTGCAAGAGTAAAATAGAAATGTTCACTACAGCAGCAATTAATTGCTTACTATTTTTGAAAATTAACATTTAATATACTTTTCCAAACCAATCCAGTGTTACTCTGAATTTTCATGCATCATTTCTTTATTTTTGTCCCTATTGTGCACACAAGGTCAATTAACTGGCAAATATAATTATTTTACAAACATAGCAAGCTGCAGCTATTATAAATAACAACTTATTTGCATATTTCCTTGTTTCTGAAGAGAATGGCAACGCTATGGGTCTGAAAATATTTGCAACTGTAGCAGAGAGAGATATTATTTTTAAGTAAATATTCTATTTAAGTAAGTATTCTAGTAAATAAGCTATTTCTTAGATTAAAATCAGTAAGTGGAAGCTGGGTTGCAGATTTCAGAACTTGCTTCATTTGCATCTTGAAAATGGAATGGAACGGAAAGCTTTCAAGCTTTATTGTTCAACTCCGCAATTCTGTTGCTCTTTGTAAATGAAACAGAAAAGAGATGTATGTGAATATATCACACATTTCAGCCTAAATGAGCTTTTCAAATTGTAAATGAATATCATTGTTTGTAGTCACCTTCATAGTATTCCTGAAGTTGAAGCTGTGAGCTGAATTCTGACAGAATTTTGTGAAGGATTTGGGAAAACGTGACTCACAAGATTTTAATACTGGCAGACAAAGACCCCTTTCTGATTGTGTTTTTGATTTCCAGGGTCTCTTTAAGTAAAGAAGATATTAGAGACTGAGGGACAATAGAGAACAGCTGTAAGGTTGATTTCTTTTAAAAGGAGAAATCAAAGGGCAGCACTTCTAATGTGCGCTATATATGGCAATCTCTTTGTCTGAATATTGAAGAACTGGTTGGTACTAGCATGCTGTGCTGAAACTGCATGGCTATAGAGGTTTTCCTAGACATATTTCTTGATGACAACTGCATGCTGTTGGATTTGTTTCAGTGACTGTGAATCTGTGAGCCATGCATATTGTGTTCCATTTGCCACTTCACAAGAAAAAATATTTAGTGAGTTTATGGCAAGCAGAACACCTCATTTATACTGATTGTGGTATATGGGGTGATTTGTAGATTCATGCATGCTGAGCTTCGGGCACGCTGGCTTTCAGGCACTTTGAAAAAACTACATTGGGTGAGTTTGAGATTTATCCCCCAGCCCCAATACAATTCATGTGTTGGGGTGCTCCTACTGAGACCTACCAATGGGAGCTGACAGCTGCATACAGTGCACTGGAAACATTTTAAAGCTTGCTGTAAAGAAAATGGAGCAGTCTATGCCTAGCAGGGAGGAAAATCGATGACTTGGCACTTGGCAGTGGTGACCAGCAGGATGCTTCTGATGAATGCTGAGTCATTGATTTCTCTCCCTGATCAGCAGCAGCTGCTCCACTCACACTGCAGAAAGCCTTCTTGCCACGACCACATGTGTCAGCAGGCTTTATTATCATTAAAGCAAGAGGTATTAGCTGACAAGACATCCAATTTATGTATTTTTGGTTTTGATATCTCTACTTACAATTTCAAAGTTGCTTCTCAGCTAGGGCACCTAAAAGGACACGCGTATCAAGGCAGGAGATCCAATAGCACAAGCAGCTTTGCAGGTACAAACAATATTTGCGTGATGGATGTGTGAATGTTGCCCAAGCCTGCAGTTTCTTTTCGCACCAGGATGCATGTATTTCATAAACTCAGAGCACAGTCAAGCAGAGAGGTTAAGCTATCTTCTGAGAAGGTAGGCTTCAAGTCAGCACAATGCTTATGGTAGGAACGCTGACATGTTTAAAGTTAGATGTATGTGTAAATATTCGGATGAACTGGGCTCTTCTCATGTGCCATGCCTTCAGTGTATTTTCTGATGTAACATGGTATGGCTGAAGACCAAAGCATAATTGTAGTTTATCATTTTATGACAATAAAAAGGCAACAGGTAAAACAGGTGAGACTACACTGAATGACTGCAATAAAAGTACAGTTGGAGCAGGTTATTACAAATCTCAGCATTTGATGAGTATGTATATATTTCCCAACATATCCTATCATTTGTTATGTTGTTTATATTACCATAATTATTACTTAATAAGTTAATGCGTTTGTATATCTGTTTGAACTGTTCTATGAGGAAGCAGTTTACAGGAGACAAGGGAAGAGAAGGGGCTGTCATGAGATATAAGCTGTTTCTTGGGATTAAAATTGACTGAAGTACACTATTTATAGTCAGGCACTTCACTGCTAGTAGCAATACTGAGCTGCTTCATTTCAGGTTCCATTCATTGCAGAATACGCATGACTCCTCTGCCTCAAAAACACTCACAGAAAAAGTCATAGGTTAGGCTTCTGTGCTTGAACTGGTATTTCAGCAAAACCTCGTATGGCCAGCCACAAAAACCATTTTCCCTCAACTCTGTAGGCATTTGTCCTTTGAAAAAGAACCTCTTCACCTCAGCGACAGGCCTGGATTCAGGAGAGCCCATAACTGGTAAACTGCATTTCCCTAGTTAATTCAGCTGCAGATTGGAAATTCATCTTTTATAGTTGGCTCCCTCCTTCAGCAGGCACAAGTCCACTTAAACTCATTTGCTTTTTAAAGTGACCTCATCTTCTGGCTTCAGTGAGTCCTTGTTAGAACCGCAACAAACTCAGTGGTTTTGGTTTACATAGATTTTGAAAAGTGTACATCAGCTACAACATCCACTCGGCGTTTGTGAGTTTATGAACTCTGAAATTTAAGATAAAGATCACTGCCAGCACCTTTCCTTTGCCTCATCTCCCTAAATTTCTAAAAGCTCTCCTCTGTTCTGCTATGCCTAAGGGCAGCTGAGTAGGATCCTCCTCATACCAGCAGTTGCATTAGCACAGAAGCTTTCAAGAATAACTGCTGCTCCTCGGGGAGCCCCAGGAATAGGAGCAGGCAAGAGTGCTCTCATTCTTTTATTCCTTTGCACATCTGGGGTCTGAAGTATCTTAGGCTGTGCTAAAAATCTGCTAACTTAAGAAACAAGTCTTTGAAATCAGATTGTCAGCTATATTGCCGTTAATGAGCCATGTAACTTCTTAAATCATACACGTATCACTTTCTTTAAAATTGTTGACCAAGCGTGTAAAGAATACAAAACAGAAATAGCAAATGAACTCAAAAGTATAATGTGACCCCTGTCTCATGTCCGAATTTCTTTGGTATGATCCACATGGACAGGAATGAATCTCACACATTAACAGTTGCAACTCATGCAAGTAGCAGTGTTCTTGAAATTCTCTATTTAATTTGCTGATGATTTTAGTAAAATATTAACTTTGCAAAATGAAGACCAGATCCTGGTACGGACTGATGGCAAGGTGACATGGAGTAGAAGAGAGATCAAATGAAAAATAAAAAATATGACAGATCCTACATAATTTCATTACTGACTGAAAGCTAAAGAATACTGTACTCAGGACAGAATTCAGAGAGATAGAATACTTAGTGTGTAAAATACTTTAAACTCCTATAAAACTGATCAGGAGGGGACAGGTTACTCAGAAATACTGAATTTTCAATACATATGATGCAGATTGAGACACATAGTCCGAGTTTTGGATAACAAGAAGTTTCCTTAAAGAGACGTTCCAATGAACAAGATCCTGCTGTGTTTAGATCATATCTACCTAATAAAATTAAAGATTTAGTCATAATTAATATAGATCCAGACATTTACCTAATTAAAATGAACGGGGTAGAAAGAATTGATTATACATTTCCTTATGAATTAAAATAAACATACAAATTAGTGTTCTTCAAAAGATAATGTATAACTCTAATGCTTTGATGATAGAAATCACACATTATTTTTAATGTAAGATCGCTACTGATTAGAAAAAAATGTATATGATTACAATTAGTAAGTCAGATTGTCTAAATCAGCATATGAGTTGATGGAGCTATGACAACTTACAGTATCTGAGAATCTACTCCTTATCTTCAGCCAGTGAGGAGCACAGAACCAACATTTGTAAAGAGTAACGCTTCCTTAGAGCCACTATCAAACAAAATCTTTTTCAGATGAAAAATGAAAACAAATGACAACACTGCAAAGCCTATCACCATAACCAGTACTCAGACAGCCTCAGTATATATAAAAGAAGAAAATTTACCTGAAAATAATAAATTAAAAAAAGGCTTTCCATAATGATGTGAAATTCTGAGAAGGGGTTTAGAATTTTTCTTGAGCTCTAAAATCAAATAAAATCCTTGAAAACAGATTTTATTTCAAGACTGTCAATATTTTCTAAGGCATTTTATACAAGGAATATTACAAAGCTGGTGGAAGGCCTAACTGTGATGTAACTTTTCTAGCATTCTGGCTTTAACAGACAACATACTGGAGGATGTTGCTTATTTAGCAAAAGGACCTGAAGTATCATGGATATGGCTGTATGGTAAAAAAAGAAATCAAGAATGAGTTTAGTGTTTTTCAAACCTTATTAGAGGCTTTTTTGAATTTGGGGGAAAAGACTGAGGTACTTTATTTCCAACAGTACGAGTGATAACTTTTGCATCTAGCAATGGTCAAATTCCACATTTAGAAAAGGACAAAATAGTTTACAAAATGTCTGTTATCCCAATTGATCTGGAATGGCAAATGTGAGAAAACTTGATGCACAAGATCTCTGAAAAGTAAATATTATATTTATTGCTGTACCTTTGCTATAGTACCTAGTTTTATCAGTAGACGCAGCAGAACAGAAAATGGAAAAATATATATATGTACCGTAGTGAGCATATCAGGCTGCCCCTAGACAGAATAACATTTGGAGTTGTCGTATTGTATTGTGTGTAACCTTTCTGTTATATCCCTGAAAATAAAACCAGAGTATTCAAAACCAGCATCAATTAGACTGCCTTTTGGACACAGAAGACATCCTTAAAATATATTCCACTAGGTCTCAAATGTTCAGAGAAACAGCTGCTCAATCTTATGTCATATCACTACACCATTCTTACTGCAAGAGATAGAGACCTTGTGTAATCAACATATTTTCCTGGCATGTCCTTCTATTGCTCCCATTCTCACACTGCTAATGTAACTGCTGCATTAGCAGCACTTCTGTTTTACCAAATATGCTGAAGATTCTTTTCTAGAATTGACTTTCACAGTCCGAGCTTCATGAATACTGCTGGCCAGAGCTGTCAGGCTCCTTCTTTACTGAAGACATAATTTTATTTTTAACTAAGGACATCTGGTCAATATTTATTAACGCTTGTAGATTGGTTTGATGATATGGGGCTAGAAATTTAGCTGATGTAAAATTGGTATGGCTATAACATATTCAGCAGAGATATGCTGGATTAACATCAGTACAAAATCTGTCCCGAAAAACTACAATATACCAAGACACTAAGTAGGTATGCATCTTTTTAAAACTGATTTGAACCTGAAATCTTCATTTCCCCTAGATGTAACCTGGGATAATTCTGGCCCTTAAGCAAAGCTATTTGAAGCTAATGTCCTAGTGCAGATAAGAATTGAATTTAGCTCAATGTGCATTCACTGGATATGCTCCATCCTGTAGAAACACCTCTCCCTAACCAGCACAACAAATATGTAGGACAGACAGTATACAGTACTATTTCATTCTCTCTCCCTTTTTAAAGCCTTCTTCTCAAGCATTTCTTTTCTCTATATGTGTGTGCATGCGCATGCTTCTACCCCTCCTTTTTCATTTCTTTTCTCTGTAGGGCACCGAAAGTGCTTTTCAGGTGGGAGGGCAGCAGTGTAAAATTGACTACCATTCTAGTCAATTTGCTTCAGCAGCCATTCCATGTGTAAAGCACTTTATACAGAAGGAAGCTTTTTAGACCTTAAGACCAAAAAAATCTATTCTTTTACAGCCACAAGGTCCCTGTGAAATCAGAGAGGTTTCAAGAACTCATGCAAGGGTAAAATCTTGCACGGACCCTACTGAAAAGAAAAGCCTATTAAGATCTTGCAATCTGTTTCCCCTTGTTTTTCTTATTAGCACAAAAGACTCTCTCAGGAGGAAAATAATTTGTTCTAGAGAAGAATGTCTTTACCTAAGAACTTCAAGCAGGTTGTACACAGAAGCACTGGAGCACTTTTCACTGCCTCCTACTGTCTGAAACCAAATTGTAGTGTTATTTTAAAATCAAATAGAGCCTAGAGAAATAAAATTATCTGGCTGCATCCAGCTAATGTGTCTCATGCTTGATAGACTTGGTATATTGTCCAATGATAAGTTCCATTTGTTTCAGTCTTCTGGTGTCTACTGTTTTTCTATGACCTTACATAACTTATGCTTAACCCATTATTTAACAGGTGCTGTACCTTTCAATCTTTAATGTCTGAGAGCAGGAAGTAATTTTTACTTAATTTGTTGAAGACTGGTGTTGAGGACAAACATATTTGTTCTTGTTGTCGTTAATCTAGAATGGTCATTCGCACTGAAAACGCGCGGTTGCTGCTTGCACATAGGAAAACCCCGCAACCTTCCACGCAGCCAAGACAACAGCAGACTGGTCAGATATTCAGTGTAATAAGTAAGTGTTCTTAAGACACATGGTCTCAGTGGATACTTGCTTACAATGCCTTCAAGGTCATCATTTAAGAAAAACACAAATTTAGGACAATGTAAGACTACAATTAATTTACAATTACTTTCTAATATCATCAGAGAGGTTAGCTGGCTTCCAGTTGCTACCCATACTAAGTCACCCCCTATTCACATACCAGTAAGAAATGCCTACATTTTCCATGTTGCTTTCAATAGTCCCTTCCATAAAACTGTCTGACTGTCATGCCAGATTTTAGACCTCACATGCCCCTAGCCTTGGAAGAGTTTGTAGATAAGATTTTAATGGAAAGTTTTTCATTAAGAAAAAAACCACTGACACACACCCTGAATTTGGACACCCACACTCACCCACCCACAGACAAATTTTTGTTTCGTTTTTATTGGAAGGATAGAACTAAAATGTCATTTTGGGACTACCCATCTCTTTGACAATGCAGCTTGTTAGGATCCCAGGAAATAGCTGTCTGAGATGCCCAGTGAAGCAGCTAGTCAGGAAACCAAAATGCAGCCAATTGCTAAACCAATCATGTAATCCCTAAGTAACACACAAAGGAGGTGAGCTGTATAGCTGTGTAGTATGTCATTCAGGAGGGAAGTCGTCACCCTGCTCCTAAATAACCCAGAAAGTTGGCTAAATAAAGAGTGGGCCATCCTGCATCTCAAGAATATGGATCAAGCCTTGGGAGGCTATGAGAGTGTGACTGAAAGCTACCAGTCAGGGCCTGGCCAGGGGTAAGAAGAGAAACGAGACTAGTGGAGAGATTCCTAAATCCTCTAGTAACATCAGAGAATATTACAGAACAGGACAGGAAGGAACTTCAAGAAGAAATCTTGTGCCTACCCCAGGACTGAACTATACCCTTCTCATTCCGGACCTGCCTTTTTTCTAACCTCAACTTAAAAAAAAAAAAAAAAAAAAAAGGTTCTACAGTAATTTGTGTTTAACTGTCTTTATTGTCAAAAAAAGCTTCTGCCTAAAGCCTAGCCAAACTCTTTGTGTTGCACTTGAATCCCTTGCTTTCTGTACTGTCCACAAGGTTATTCCCTTTGGCTTTGCATCAGCTTTTTACGTACTTGAAGACCGCTACCATGTTTCTTCTGCCTTTAATAAAAGACAGTCTAAACAACTCCAAACCTTGTGATCTTTTCTCATATGTTGCTATATTGCTCTGTTCTGGGCTACGTGAGACTTAAACTGAACTTAGTTTAGACCTTTCCACAGCTGTAATACAGAAGAAATACTTTCTGCATTTTGCAGACTATGCTCCTGTTTGTACAACTCAAAGTGACTTTTCCTCCCTTTTTTTTTACACTAGTATGGCATTGCCCATTCATGTTCAAGCTGCAGTCAGCTACAACCCTTAGTTCCTTTCCTATAAGACTGCAAATTAGTCAGTTGTTTCTCACCTAGTTGATCCTATAAATGATTATTCTTGTCCAAGCTCAGAAACTGGTCTTGCCTTTAACTGCATCCTGGTTTTTTTCATACCATCTTTCTAATTTGTCAAGATCCCTTGGAATTCTAATCATGCTCTCCTCCATACCTGGAGCCTTCAAAGCTTTGTGGCATCTGTAAATTTAATAAGAACATTCTTTATCCTATCATTGAAGTCACCAATGAAAATATTTAACAGTATCCAGCTCAGGACAGATCCCTGTGGAACCATGTTGGATATATCCTTCCCTATGTACAGTAAACCACTGGTAACTATTCTTTGACTTTGGTTTTCCAGCTCATTTTGCTAACAGTCACTGGTAGATCTTCTTCTAGATCTTGTTTTTCCAGCTTGTTTAAGACAATGTTATGCGAAACAAGAATGTTTTAAAGCATCTCTGAAGTTAAGATCTCTAGCTTCAAGAGATACGGGGTAGAACCACTGTTCCTAAGCTTCTAGTACCTTCGTGCCTTCCAAGAGCACTCCCTGAGTAGTTTTACCCCCACAGGGTGTCATCCCTTCACCTGTCCTAACTTTCTCCCAGTGTAAAGAAAGCACATCCAAGGAAAAAAACACTGAGCTGATACAGAAATTCATGGAGGTTGGAATGGTATGAAGTATGGAGATCAACAAGTTATAGGGGTGTGCTGTCTCTCAGTTTATTCCTTCATGCCCTGGAAAAACCTCCTTTTAACTGAAGATCCCTATTCCCACCTTATAATTGCAGAGGGATTCTGCAAGTACGTGCAACAAAAATTAGTACCTCCCAACCAGTTCATCCAATCTAGACAGTTCCATTGGTTTTAACTCCTTCACCTCCACCAGTGCTTGAAAAAGGGAGTATCCAGACCCATACCTTGTATACTAGCTTGGCCCAGCTGGGTGATCAAAGGAAGGAATGTGGGCCTGAATTTCCTCAGTTATGTGCATTACATTAGGCCCTTATCGTTACTTTGATGTCAGTTTTTGTGGTTTAATTATATACTAAGAAGTATTCTTAGGTAAGCCAGGAAGATCTGTCCTTATGACTCAACCATCCACTTTTTGGCCAGCTGACTATACATTTAATTAACATCCTAGGCATCAGCTCTGCAGTCCTACCCCAGGCAAATCTCCCATCAAAGTGAATGAGAGTTACCGTCTATGCAGGGCTGAACACAGAGTCAATAGTACAGTACTACAAGTTTGGGCAAACAGTCAATCGTTATGAATTTTTTAGTAATGCTGTTAAAGTGTTCCTAGATTAAAATATTCCCTTTAGTTTAAAGAGATTAGTTCTCTCCTTAACCAGTGTATTTGAGTCATTTGTAAGCAGGATATTGGTGAAAACATTAAGAGAGGTCATTTTCATTCAACCTTTTAATTTGTATTCCTTCCTCTGTGTGGGGAGATTTGAGCATGCTAGAGGAATCTGATAGATGCAGCATGTATGTACCACATCAACTGCACAGAAGAAAGTTACTCCTTTGACATAGATAATTGTGCATTAAAAACTCCAGGTTGAAAGATATATTCTGGTCAATGCCTAGAGGCAGCAAATATGAGGTTTTTGTTAATATTTGGCAGTAGGCTAACATTTCACCCATTGAAGTCAATGATAAATCTGCTCTTAACTTAACAACAACAACAAAAAATTAGTCTATTCTCAATACTTTTGAAACACTGTCCTAAAGTTTCAAATTCTGCAACTGGATAACCTTAGACAGCAATAGGTACTATAAAATCAGTTTAGTGATGGGTCACAACCATTTGGATCTTTTACAACACTGATTTGAAAAGAAAGTATAATGATACCAATAAACCCATGATACTATTAAAGACTTTGGAGAAAGCTCAGTGGGATTTGGAGGAACTGAATCCCATGCTAACCTCTACCTTTCCCGAGTCAATCTGATTTTGCTGTTACCAAGGATGCAGCTTCCGCAATGGTGCTGGATCCCTTCTTAAACTCTCCTCACCTCAACACAACGTCATCCCTCAAAGACTCATAGACTTCCCACACCAGCCACAGCTCTGCTTCACTTCTGAGTTGTCTTGGAGACAAGGAGGTGCCGAGCTGGCTGAGAGGAACAGAGCAACAGCATAGATTGCTTCGAGCACCCAGTCACCCTATGGCTGGAGCAGAAAGGCTGTAACAGCAGGTAGTACTAACGGTACAGGGGAATATAAATGGGTTGAATACCAGAGAACAGGATACAAGACTAATATTGCAGCATCAGGACAGCACAATAATGCTGTGTATTCCAGCATGTCACCCGTTACTAATGCACACGTAAGTATGAGAATAGTTCAATGTGGTTTTTTTAAGAAGCCAGTGAAATCAGACTGCATACCCTGCCATACTCAGAAATGTAATTTGGATCGACAGAATTTGTCATGCTTTGCCTAAGAAGGCAATAAGCTTACTTTAGTCCCCAACCACAATAGCCACAAGAAGTAGCAGTAAACTGCTTCGTGATTCAGGGGAGAGTAAAAACTACAGAAAAGAAAAGCAGCGATGGACCAAAAAAAATTTGCACTGGAAACATACAAAAATTGTATCTAGCATGCCTCACAGAAAACCTGCTCTTAGGCAGAAGTAAAAGACATTGGTTTATTTTCTGGAACAATAGACATAAAAGATTTTTTCATACTGAAATAATCAAAGAATAAATTTAATTTTTAGTTTAAAGTTTTCCCTGTATTGTATTTATTTGGGGAGGGGGTGGGGAGGTGATGATGGGGGAGAACTTAAGAATCTGGTTATCTTTAAAGAAGGTTTTCAACCTAATACTTTCAGCAGTGAACTGTGCTGGGTAGAAATCTATCTTGTACTTGTCACATCTATATTAAATTATCTACTTTTTTCATTTTACAAGGGAAGACGTGAGCAGAACATTACTCAGCTGTCAGGATACAGGACTGTGCTGCTGAGCAGAGTACAAGTGAATATATTCTACAAAGCTGCAAATCTAGCACAAAGGTACCAGAGGAGGGATTTGTGTCACCAGTTTTACCTACTGTGGTTCCTGTAAGGCAGTTTTCAGTAGGCTTTGTTTTGACTGCTTTTTGCTATGATAATAGTTAAACCTGATCAGTGGCTCTTTCTTCTGCAAAAAATAGCATCTCCTGACAACAACATCACAGATAAGGACTGAAAAAATATTTTTAGCTTTCAACAATTACAAACTGACCAATGTAAAGACATTATGATGACGTCTGCAGATGGTCCTTACCTTAGTACCCAAACGTACTACTAAAGAACAACCCTTGCAACTCAGTTTTTAGTATGTTTTGCAGATATTCTGGCTTATCACCTTAAAACATAGTAGCTTATAAAAGCATTAAGACACATCTTGAGAACATTATAGATATCATATTCATTCTTCCCTAGACTATGTGTGATAAACCAGAAAGAAGTCCACAGAATTTCCTGATAGTTCTCCACTTTTGTCTTGCAAGCTGACCTTGTGGGTCTTAGACTTTGCTGTAATCAGTTTTCCCACTTAAACAAATAAACATGTAAAAGAAAATCTTATGTTCCTTGTAAGGAGAATTTTAAACCAGAGAGTGGTATCAAACTTGAAGGTTCAAAAAATGCCAGAAAGCTAGGTTTGAGTGACTGAACCATGACCATAGTGGGTAGGCAGGGAATATGCTTGGGTATGGCTAAAAGTTGGATTATAGAAAAACAAATGCTGAAAACCAAGATAGTTCCTGTGCCTACCACTTCCTTCCAAAATATTTGCATGTCAGTAGTGCTTACTGCATTTCCCTGACTGTCAGGGTAGTAACCTGTACCTCTATGTACAACAAAAGTTGAATGAGGGCTTTTTTACATAAGAATGTTATTGTACAATAAAACCAGAATGTCATATTACAGTGCGTTAGCAACTTTGCAATGTGTGTGTGTACTCCATATACTGCAAAGTAACCTCCCCTTATGTTTACTACTCCCCGAGAATATCAGAATGGGATGATAATACTATTCAGCTAGTGCTGTCTACATTTGTAGCCTAATATATCATACAGTTCATCACACAGAAAAACCCCAGGACACAAACAGAAGAATAAAAGAAGAGAAAAAGCAAATTTATTCCACTAAATAAGCAAGCAATCAGAAAGGAAAAATATTAAATAGCAACCCTGAGACATTTTACATACAAATACAGACAGACCAACTGTTAAATATTCCTAACTTCCACCCTGGTGAGTCACTTTGCACAAAGAGCTGGATGATAATTGTTTGCCAAGAATATGTTTAATCTAGAATCTGCAGACTCTGTCACCAAAGGTGCAAGAGATGCACACAATGCACTTCCCCAGCTCATTTTCAATACAGGAAAACACCAAATCAGCTGCCAAAATGAGTGCAATCTCCAGTGTCATCAGAAAGCGCTGAACTTAGACTATGTTGTTGTCTGTGTTTTCTGCTCAGTTTCATTTCCCCTCTCAAAGAATCCTTTCAGCAGTTGCATTTCATGTGGCATTTGGTTACACAAAATCCTGCTCAGCTCTTGTTTGATCTTGTTTGTTTACCTTAGTCATGTTACAAGCGCTAAATCTATTTTCCAGCTTATGACAAGTTCTTCCATAATTTTTTCTTCCCAGCATCCTAAGCATCTTAAATGCTGGCCACAGAAATGCTGCTGTTTTCTAGTTTCCCTTTTCTCATTTGACAGAAACATATACACAGGTTTATATGTAATTTGAGTTTTAAAGTTCACCAAGCTTTTGCAGTTCCTTACTGATATGGTGAATACAGGGACACATAAAAATTTTAGCTTATTTGAACTACTTCTGAGGAGTGAAAAGGCAAACTGACAATATGAACCCAGCTATGTAATTCATGTCTGCTAGGGGTAAGTTGTAGCAAAATACCTTGAGAAGGGAAAACAGGATGCAATACAACTCTTCCTCAGCCAGATGTTCTTGGGAGGAGGAAATAAAGTTTCGTCTTAGCACGAAATTAACTGCCAGTCAAAAGGGTCCATGCTGATACCCACTCCCTTGAGCTTGTTGGTCTGAGGATGCTGCTGAACCTCCCCCCCGCCCTGTGAATGGGATGAGTTCCTCTTCTTCTGGAATGACACTAACTTTCTCTGAACATGTGCCCCTGGACCAACCCCAGCTTTCACTTGTGACAGTGGCATATCTCATGGATGCCTGCCTTTCAACTCTTCTCATTTAGGTGTATTCCAAAATGGAAGAGCTGTATTTTCCCTTAAAACAAAGATAGAGTGACTTACAAAAACTTACCAGAAGTCTGTTTCATAAAAAGCACATTCTTTTGCAGTGCTGAACATCCTGCACTACTAATAAATTCATAACGAGAATAAAAGGTGCTCAGTTCGGCAGGGAAAGGATACATTTAGATGCATATTTTACAAAAATCATTTGTAAGTCAGACCTAATATCTCTTTGCACCTTCTGTAGTAGAATACTGGAAACAATGAATAGACTGTAATTAGTCCTTGTGCCATACTAGGGACCTCCATTGCGAACACCTACACACATTTACTGTGTGACTGCTAAACTGCTAATAATCAATACTCTAATGAAAGCAGCATCTTATCTGCTTCAGAGATACTGAAATTCAGAGTATATTTCCATATATCAGGGCATTTCAAAGTACATTTCAGAGCCACGTAGCAAGATCTCATTCAGACACTGACTTTGACTTTTGTGGCAGCAGGAACGGGACTCCAAGACACTGCACAGTTCGCAGAAGCAGAACACCTTTTCTACAACCTCTCTCTGAAACTTATGAATTCAGATCTTTCTAGTCCCTTATACCACAGCCTGCGAGAGTCACTGGAAAGCAAGAATGCTATGGATGTTCTTCATTATTAGCTTTTTGCCCAAGATGGTTTTCTTACGATTTGATTTTTCTTCCTTTCCATGTTTTTCTTTAGCTTTAGCAGCTCTGTATCAGCTGCTGGAATGTGGACTGCCAGAACCCACTCTGGCTTCATGAAGCGTTCTGCTGAAGCTCTGTAGGCTCATGTGACACTAATCCCTACCATGCACATACAGTTCATGTATCTGTCTTGACATCCACCCTAAAATTTCTCAGAGCTTGCCTTCAAGACTTCAGGGGAGATTTCTTTACAGTTCTTGTGCCTTTTCACTATTGTTTTCAAACAATGTGGTACATGAATGTAAATGCCCTGCCCTCACACAAGTATGACAAGCAATGAAAAAGAGTGCCATTGTATGAATTAAGAGAAAGATGAAAAAAATTGAGATAGAATTGTTAACCAGAGCATTTGACAAAACACAGTACCCTCCCTAAAAAAACCTCACCAGATACTGATTCTTTAAATGACCTTTCAGTAAATAAAACTCACACACATAATTATTAAAACTGATAAATAATAAAAATTAGATAACATGATACTCTGAACTACAAGTGGCGTGATTTACTTTTTATATTCTGTCCTACTGACTTTTTTGCTTGTGGTTTTATATCCCATTGTTATATTTTTAGGTCACTTAAGTTGTTTCGGAAAAGGACCGTATTTTTACTCACTTAAATGTCATACACACCTACTTATTTACCCAATAAATAATAGGAAGAGTTCTGATAATTTGGGAAATCTGATAACATACTGTTTATGAAGTCTACCTGAAGTTGAGGAGGGACCAAGAAAAACACCAAAAAGGACAAGTTTCCCATGAGGAGAAAAGTATTTTTTAACCTGTAAAACTCCTGATGTTGAAAGATGCTGACTGAAAAGGTCAGAGAGACACTCCATGTTTGAAGGAGAGGGCCTTAACTAAAGAGGTAGTTGAAGAGACGGAACTCACAAATCCTGGCAGGACACACACCCAAATCCTTAAGAATAAGTGTAAGCACTGAGAAGAGACACAGAAAATGTTAGGGGACAGTTGATAGTTTTATCTGAATATGTCCATTTTCCATGCTAAATCAAAGAGGGTTTGCACTTAAAATCCCCCTGCACAATGTGTTGATTTCATTATCTATGTATGTGACTGTACAGCTGAAACTAGTCCACCAGACAGAGGGCAGGAAAAAAAAGATAATTAACCTTATTAAGTGCCCTGGCAGGTTAATACTGGTCCTGGAAATTAAGGGAAGGGGAGCTGAAAGACCCTCCTTTTAACTAATGGTGTCAGATAGAAAATCTGTGCCAGGAAGTATGCCAAAGATGGTGTCTAGTGCCTGGCCAGTGATTTTGAAGAAGTTTAGAAGCATGCAGTCAGTATGTCTGTAGATACAATTATGATTTAGTAAATGCTGAACTTCAGGAATGTTACTACAGATGTGCAACAGTCCTCACCACTAGTGCTGCTTGTATATGTACACATTAAACTATTGTCCAGACATGCAACAATACTTTTAAATAGCTGCTTGATGTCTCCAAAAAGACGTGATTAACTTGAGCAGCTCACCTTCCTGCAGTTACAAATCATTCATCAAGTTCAAACCCCACAGAAAAGTATGGATCTGAACATTCACAAGTACTTGGGAATTTTCTAGAAAGTTTAAACTGTAATCTAAATTAATTGAGTTTACACTATGAGTCACACAATTATTTCATAATATATAATCATCAGGCATCCATCCCATTTGTTTAACAAAACTGATAAATTTTCTAGTGCAGGAAGAAAACTAAGTAAAAATTTTAATCTTTTGGACACTAATCTAACATCAAGAAACCATTGCACTTCTCAGTATTACTGCACAGCTCCTCTACCTGCACAGCACTGTTTGTATTTTTCTGGGCCAGCCTCCACATATGGTGCTTTTAGCTAAAAGCACGGCTGTTCTGGATACTCACTGTTATATCCTTCAGTTACTAACTCAGCCAATTTCAGCCCCAAAACTTCATAAACAGAGTTACATTAGGTAATGCTTGTGCACAGTACTGCTAGTATCAAGATGTTTGATATTGAAATCTCACATATGCCCTTCGTTCTAAAATAATTAGTGATTGTAATTTTGTCCTAGGCTGTGCACTGTCTACTCAGACACGACACAGAACCCATGACTGTGCCATCTGCAAATACATTTGAACAAGGAAGTTTTGAGCACCTGCCAGAAAGCAGAATATCAGCAGAAAAATACATTTACTCAAAGAGAATGAAAATTTGCATGGCAGCAAAAATAAACCCAACAACACCATCACCATTATGCTAGTGAAGTGGTATCATAAATATGTGTTGATTGTTTGCTAACTCTGACAGCAAACAAGAAACCGGCTGCTTGCATGTGAGCAGGGTACAGTCTCTTCAAAAAGAAAAAGATCTTCTAAAATATCAAGTCAAACTCCTAGGAAACGCATCTGTCCATTTTTATTTGTTAGGTGAGAAACATAAGTGGTTTTGATAATGAAAAAAACCCCCACACATTAACAGGTTTTTTCCTGGAAGTTCCTGAGAAAAAGCTATATTCCCCTTTGAGCTTCATTTCTTTTATTACCATCTATAATTGTTTCCCAGGTTTTAATCACTCATATGTATCTGCAACAGTACTGACTTCAGAATGTCTCCTATATAGGCTTTATTTTTTTCCAGAGGAGGGAGATGGAGGCCTGAAGCCATGATTTTGTCTTCATTCTGTGTGCAACATATCTCAAGGACAGAGCACTGGACTGTAAACAAAAGGGACAGCTGTAAGGTCATGAACATTCCTGGAAGCCTATTATACACAAATACAATGTGGAAAGAATATGGAAATCGAACAGAGCTTTAGCAATATTCATTTTATGCAGAGTTTTACATGTTTCTAAGAACCCGAGCTATTTCAGATTCTATTAGATCTTTTGTGTTGTATCATTTAATGTATTACAAAGCAGCTTTAGCTAACCGGAAAGGTGGGGGAGAAGTACAAATCTCATGGCACTGCATAATACAACCTTCTTGAGTCAAAATGGTTTTGTCTTTATTGCAACCAAAAAATAACCCCATATAAAAATGGGAGTTGCAGTGCTAACTATAAAGCACCACATGGAGACAATTGAAGCAGTATGAATGGGAAAGGGAGAGTAAATGTTACCTATGTGTTTTGTAGGGTATTTTAGTCCTACAATCTTCCATTCTGCTTCTAGGCTGATCCTTTTCTACTGGTTCTCTAAATAAATAAATAAATAAATAATAAATCAGTCTGCATAGCCCTGATATTAACAAAGTGTCATGACTCCAGGGAAGGACAGAAATCCTTTGCAGTATACCGGCATTTTTTGTTTTTCCCCACAGGATAATATTTTCAAGACATGTTTTTCCCTGCATATTGTGCTTACACAGACTTTTTGGTGGTGCTCCAATAGAAAAATGTCTGCATGTGCAGTTCTAAAAAGCTCTTCAGTGATGTAAATGATAAAAGACGCAGGGACTCAAAACCATATAGATGCAGTGAAAAGCAAAATCCCTGTTGGCTGCTGCACATGACTGAGTTATGCATTGCTTTCTCCTTATCTTCATTAAAGTTTGCATAGGAAAATCATCCTCGGTGGTCCCTCTTCTGTATCAAATGCTCAACCATAGCCTATATCCGCAGCACTGCCTCCTCATGCAACAGGCTAGTATGGTGAATAAAGTAAAATTAAATGGATACTTCAAAATTCTTCAGCTTTTGGATTATCACATGTAGGTTTTGGCACTGTGATTGCATGAACAAAATATATAATCCTCACCCATTATTTTACTGGATACTATGTGCCAAGAATGACACATCGTCAAGTTAAAAAAAAAAAAAAAAAAACCAACAAAAACTCCCACCTGCTCCTAATAACTCCCCCTTCCTAGTTAATCCTTTTTTGCCCAAGAGAAGAGATAGGCCTCATGGTAAACCCTGAAGGTCAACAATCTTGAATTCCACTGGAGCAGCAAGGGCAGCAAATTCCATAATTAAGAACTAATATAGGAATATCAGAGTCCCAAGGGATTTCAGTTGTAGTGGAGGTTCACCTCAAAGCATGAAAGCCCTGCTCTTTAAAAATCAACACCTCAAATTACCTCTACAAATGAACTGGAGACCAATGCCTCTTATAGACAGAAGTATGATTTTCCTGAACATTGAGCTAATATTTCTTTGTTGTTGCAGCATCAAGTCTGTATGACAAGCATATGCCAAAGTGCCAAGAACCTCCAAAGACAGCACCTCTTCTGTTCTGGTTCCTCCACAACTAACAATCGGCATAAGGAATACAATATTGTTTCTGTAAAAGCTGAACAGTGAGAAGTGACCTGAGGTAGTCTTTGACAGACGGAAAACCAAGAGCAGAAAATGCATTTCTCACTGAAGCACATCACTTTTTTCCTTTGATATCATTATAATAAAATCTTTTCTATTCCAAGGAGGTCTCCTGAAGGAATCCAGACATCACAGGCAGAGGCTAAGTATTTTATTGCCACTTTCTCCTTTAGCATCTGCTCAATCCAATGAGCTGATTCTATTTTACCTGCTCTGCATCATTCCCAATAAAATGTGATCAGCAGGCAAATGGGAGAGCAAAAGGGAGGAAGTAGCATAGATGGTCTGAGTGCCAACAGCTACCACCCCTGCCAGGCAGGTTTGCATGCCATTAGGAGAAATAAATGCAAAGCGCTCTATTTGTATGCTCTTGTTTGTATTAAAGTAAAAGCTCCAGGAAGTAACTTAAAATCAAAGTCTGACTGGGTATGGTGCATCTGAACAGTTATTAGCAGTTTTAAGACTGCTGGTGGAAGGGCAGGCACACAGGTGCAGAGCGAAAGGAGGAGAGGAAGGAGTAGAAGACGTGGATCCGGAAACAAAGTTGAGCCGTAAAGTATAAATCCACCTCAGCCCTTCAGCTTGCTCTAGCAGATGTTGGCAAACAGTTATAGAGAGTACAACTGATCTTGGCACCACCACAGGGGTAGCGTTTTAGCTAAGTTTGGTTATTTTAGAGTTTTTCTGAACTCTATTGAGATGCAAACATGCTTTAAGCCTGTCAGAGACATGCGGTTTATTTTTCCTTTTTGTTTTTTTTTTTTTTTTTTTAAATTGTGCAAGTCTGTTTAATGAAGCCAAGATAAATAAGCATTCTCCTCCATCCCTTTTGGAACTCTTTGCTAATATACCAAAGTGCTGAGGCAATGTGAGTGTATCTACTTGCAAAACAGTTCCTGTTTTATTTGCTTTCCATGTTAAGAGTCCAGTGCCACAGAGGACTTGGCAAGCCTATAATGTTCAGTATTTACCACGAAGAACTGGCTTTTTATTCCTTCCCAGGACACAATGTTGATACAGAGCGTGAGTCTCTCTCCTCACAGATTCAGTACTAAAACAATGCCTCGGGATGACATTAACAGGCACTGCTGTGGCATATGAAATCTTTCAATATTTATTCTGATCATATTCCTGGCAGTAACAATGTAGTTAATAAATTCACCTGAAGTCTCCACTAGAATTTTTCATTTCCCATTTTAAGCTGTTTTGAAGTGCTCCTGTGCACTTTACAACAGTTACTGTCTTTTGTCACAAATGCGATTTCATTTTAAGAAAGGAAGAGTCTGATCCCTGTAGATCCCAGAAATACTGCATGCTACATATTAATCAAAGTTTGGAAATCTACTTAAGATCATCAGATGAAAGTAATTTAAAAGTATAAAATATAAATATATGCATATTTATCTTTAAAAAGAGCTGGAACATGTTGGCAAGCAATTGATCTTAGAATTCACACTGTTTTCTTGTTGGGTCAATAGAAAAGGATTTTCTCTGCTGATATTTGAAACAGACTGCTGCTAAATCCTATGCAAAATCTGGAATGCATTATGCCTACATGTGCTTACATTTTTTATATCACAAAGATAGCTAATTACACAGCATTGTTTATTTATTTATAACTGTTTGACTTAGATGCTCCTCATGCCTATGAGATTCCAAAATCAAGTTTATTGTTTTTATACACAGAACAGATTCAACACAAGCACCTGCTTGTTAATGTAGGTACCTGAACAGCAGGGAACCAGACCATCTCAACTCAATTCATGTATAGAATATGGCAGGTCTTACTTTGTATCATATTCCAGGTTACTATAAAAATTAAAAGCATAGGCTAAAATCCTCCAGTGTTATAACTGTTGTCCTCCACTTGCTTCAGTGGTGCAATGCTAATTTACACCAGCTGAAGAACTGGACGCATTTTAAAATTTCTAATTAAAATTCACTTAAGTTTTCAACATTGGGATCATTGAATGCTGTGTCATTGTGTGGGCTGTAAGTGGAACAAAAGGGTTTTCTTTAATACATGCTGAAAATGGAAACTATCATTAGTGATGATGTTCTGACTGTGAGGCATTTTTCAGTGACAACTTTTACAGAGAGAAGCGAAGAGATCTGGACTAACGTTGAATACAGGGCTTTTTTTAAGCACGAGTGCCATACAGAAATCCAATGACTGTTACTCAATGTTCTACTCGCGCCTCAGAGAAACACATATCAAAGAGAGATGTTCACCTCATGTTTTCTTATTGCGGTATTTAATCTGAAAAAGCGCTTAGGGACTTAAGCACATGTATATGTGGTTATATCTATTTGTATAGCATTTACAGATACATGTATCTGGATCACTTCAACCAAGACTAAACTAAAATAATTCCTGAAACAGAACAAAACAAGTTAAATATTTCAGTGTAAAATTTCATTGGGGTTTTAGGAACTAGAGGAATAATACAGCTAATTTAAATTACTGCTTGGCAAAAGATAATTATCCTTGAGGAGACGCTTCCTCTAAAACCAGTTTTTTTTCTTGAACAGAATTTTGTTCTGTAATAGTCTCTAAAATATATGTACCCACAAATATAAAAAAGACTGTTTAGTAAGAACTTCATGTGATCTGTTCTGATTCTCAATTTATATTGCAAATGGATAAAAGAGTGTGCGTTGTGAATTAAACTCAGAACAAAAATAATATAAACATGAAAGGGCTATTATCAATTTAAAGAACAGCCTACTGCCTGAAAAACTTCTAGTGGCTGTTATTCTTGTACTTTACCTACTCCTTCCATTTGTTTTACATCTTTCTGCATTCAAGTACACCCAATATCCCATTTGTACAGATCTTTCACACTGCCAAGCGAAAGACAAAATGTTACTAAAACTGGGTTTAAAAACACTGAAAGATCAGTGGATGTAACAGGAGCTGCAAAACAACTTATATTAAACTCTTATTAAACTAAACTTCAAATAACTTAGGCCCCACTTAGGTAAGTGCAGATTTATTGGAAAGGTATGTAATAGTGCAAAAATATTCAAAGAACCTATTCCAACACACACATCTCTAAAAAGAATTTCTGTGGTAAAGACAACATTTGCCTGCTGTGGCAGCTCTTTTCTCTGTTCCTATTTAGGTGTTTGTTACAGAGGTTCAGCAAAACGACAGCTAATGAATAAGAATCCACATTATTTCCAGCAGTGCCATGTGATCAGTCCCTCTATAACTGAAATGAGGCATTTTCCCAGCCAGGATTTGACTTTCACATAAAAACATCAACTCAGATATATTCTGGTCAAATGCTGATCTGGGCCTGTTTATATCTTCTCTTTGTTAATCAGGTACACAAAGCTCCTGTCTTATTCTAACAAATACAGTTTTTAACTATAGGCCATTGTACCGGTTAACTTTGAATCTAAATACAGGCTTCTTCAGCAAATCTACTATATCTATCAGCAGGAATAAAATGCATGCATGCTTCACATGTGACTTTCCCCTCACACTTTGAATTTAATAAAAATAGAATCCCTAAGTGTTTGAATGTACAGTTCCCACTTTGTTTCTAAATGTAGGACATTAAATTATTGTTGGAAGCATCTCTCACTAAAGGAGATTAGAAGGAAAAAGGACAATGTCTAACTGTAAAGTCGTGATTGTGGAGGAGTTTTCTTTTACTTGATGTTCTGCAAAAAGCTGTTCTGTGGCATCGCAGAATGCCATGATTTGTTGCGTATTACTGCAAGGTGAAAGAAAACCTCATCATCTGATCACCGCTGTATCTTTACAAGCTCTGAAGATAAAGTATGGAAAATCTATAACTGCAATGTTATGTCTGTTGCTGCTGTACTCTTTATTAATCAATCAATGCCTCTCAACAAAGCTCTTTCAGCCTCCTCCTATAGCAGTTAGACCTATAATCAGCTCTACAAAAACAGTTCAGAGATGCATCCTTTGTGCTTCTATGTAATTTACATATACCAAAAAAATCACTCAGCGTGCTATTCATAACATGTTATGTAGTATAGAATGCACTGTATTAGTGTGCTATAATCACAGCCATTATTTAAAGAGGCTAAAATGTTTTTACATTCTAGAGTAAATTTCACTATTAAGACCAAATGGATTAGATCATTGTTTCCCTATTTCCTTCATAAGTAAAACACAATGGTTAAATAACTCACTGACCTTCCTGTGCATGTATGGTAGGACTAGTCTTCTGTAGCATAAATGACTGTTCTAACAATTTGTAAACATTTGTACCTGATATACAGACACCTGGATAATTTTTAATAATGAAAGAGAACTTTCTGTATTTTCTGAAATTGAACAACAGTCATCAGTGGAGCAAAAAGCACTGCCTGCTGCATCGATACAAGCTTCAGCTGCTGCCATTATCATGCCATTTCAGACACTATGCTATCCCATGGCACATATTGATTTATTCGCCTTACTTCACCATAGTTCTCAAGGGGCCTGTCTCACCTGCATTTAGCCCAGTCATTTTCACCCCCTACTGTTTTAATAAAAATTCAGATTTGGAAGAGTTAGCGTTGAAGCTAGTGACTGTACATAGGATTTTACTTTGCTCTTTTGTAGGTGAATAGTCTAGAGGGGAAGGGGCAAGGAGCCTTCATTTCACCAGCTTGTCCACCTTTTGCATCCAATGCAGCCCCTCTGCAGGAGGGTCAGCAGATCCGCAGTTGTCAGAACTCTGGGTCAGCTGCACAAAGGCTCTCAAAGAAAGTCATCTGTTAAGTACTCAGGCGAAGATTTATTTAGAAAGCCTTCCATGGGAGGCCAGTGAGGTGGATACAAAGGATAAGAGCACTGGTGAGGAGGTCAAGTCCCAGGTGCTCTACTTGCTTTCAGGGCAGGAGCAAGGCTTGCACAGTGCTCTGAAAAGACATAGGTAGAAGCTTGGTTGCAGGTATGTTGTCTGACTCTTACAGCAATGTTGGGAACTAATGAAGTTTTACTCTTAGTTAATAACATATCTTACACTTCTACAAGCTTTTCTGAAGATGTCAGCACAGTGAGAGATTATATCTGTCCCATAAAAAACTCAGTCAAACCTTTGCCTGTTAGAGAAGATGACAGTACCTCAATTACTAAAAGATGATGTTAATGCATTACAAGAGATGTGTATTTTCCACAAACCAAACTATAATATGAAAATATGCTATGGTCACAATATGCATTATGATCTCTACAGATATCTGTTGGTTAGGCATTTTGATAACAAAAGTAACACAGGACATGCCTAAAATTCAGACCCCTCTTTGCATAAATATCTGGTTACTGCCGATCTTTTCTACTTTCAACTCCTTAGAACAAGCCTTGGTGAAATAAAAACCCAAAAATCTAGAACAGTGCAAAAGTGATGGTAAGAGTAGAGAGTTTCTCCCTCTGTATTTTCATATCACACCTATCATGATAGTATTTGAGAATAGGAATTTGGCTGGTCAGGGGATGATACTCAGGGATTTATTTTCCCTTTGAGAAATTCATGGTGGAACATACTCTTATCTAGAATATGAATTCCTAGGAACCATCATTGGCTATGAATGGAATAATACACTTTCATTTTTCTTTTTCCATCATGACATTAATGCCATTAACTAGCTTAGTTCAAATCCATGTATTCTATGAACTGATAGTAAAAGCATGAGTCACAAAGCTAGAATCTGTTCCTCCAGACTTAACTTCCCTGCATCACTTATTAGCAGATAAAATACCAACAAAAAATTACACCTTCTAATTCCAGTTTCCAAATGCTGTCTATCATCATTTTGATCTTCAGTGACACAAACTATTTGAAGGCATACCCCACAGAACATTCCACTTAAGGAGAATGGTCAGATATTCAGGAGGTTGGCAAATAGGGACAACATTCTCTCTAAATCATTGCTAAACTTCCTTTCATTACTGTGAGGTCTTAATCTCAGTTCTGACCTGAACAGACCAGAATTTTGTGGAAGTCTGAATCGAACTCTCTGTTTTGCAGTTGACATCCATATTTACTGATGCAAATAGTGTATTCAAGTTTTGATTCAACTTCATCTATATATCCATGTTATCTTCACAATATATCTTGGGCTGTATAAAGGGAAGTATGGCAATAAGACTCTCCCTGAGGGTGAGCTATATTCGATGTAACATGCTCCATATATTTGCATTCAGTAGCATGGCATCAAACACACAACTGTATTAGCAAATCTCATTGGACAAGTCTGGAAACCACAACAGATGCTGGCAATCACAGAGACAGCATTGAAGTGCAGCTTCACATATTATCCTCACCCTTGGTACTGTTATGTTGAATTTTGACAGGGGACTGACCTTTAACAAGCTTCTTTGGATAGAAACAGTCAAAAGATCTTTTGTTTGTCTGCCAAATAAATAGGCCTTAATGGTTGTACAATATTTTAACAAAGATATCTTTAACTATGTAGATCCAATTTTGTTGGGACTGTTGTTAATTTAGAGCTAATAAGTTGGTAGCAGCTGGAACTACTCGCTTTTGAAAAAGGTAATAAACTGTTCAGGTATATGAAGGTTTGAAATACGTCCACGGCCCTTTTGTTTCCTGCCAGGCAGAAGCAGAACTTCCTCTGCTTAGGAGAATTTTCTCAAATACCGGCAAGATCAGTTCTCTATATGTGCTAAACATCTCCCCACAAAATAATGTAGCAGAATTAAATGAAGATCACCTCTCTCAATTATGTGTCTAACAAAACAGATACAGCCTTTACCACAGAAAATAAATAGAATGTGCTGAAGGCCTCTTAAGTCTGTATTGGATATGATCACTCAGAAGTTAGCTGGGAATTTGAGATTAAAATTTTTCTATAATCATCTCCTGCAAAGTATCAGTACATTTGTGCAGTCAATACAGGAATCAGGTTGATTTGACAACATACCTGAATATGGCACCACAAATGTGCCTCTTTACTGCTGTTATTTACTTACCAATTTGAAATTGTGGTATACTTCTGCAGGTATTATATGACATCTGCAGCTGGAGAGATTGCTGACTGGTTTGTTAGCTTCTCCTAACAACTAACCTGGTTAGCACTCTCTTTTTGGCTTGATGTTTTTAAGAGCAGCTAACATCCTTCCTTTCTTTTTCAGCCTCCTCCAACTCCCCGTTTCTTCTTCACTCCCTCCTCAACCCTCACCTTTTCTCTTTCTCTCAGGAGCAAATGCTAACAGAATTTATATTCAGCAGCTTGTCACATGACAGACATCTATTTTTCACTTGTCAGACTGGCCAAAATTGAAGGGAAAGCATGTTAGTATGACAATCAACTAATGCAGATTCTCTGGGTCAAATCTTCATCAAAAGATGGGTGCAACAAACATGCTTGAAAGTTATTTAATTAAAAATATTCAGGCTCAGATAACAAGGGACAAAATTTCTGCATATCCATTAAAGATATTTTTTTCAAAACAAGAACAAGGCACAGGATGAGCACAACTACAAGCACATTGGAAAAATCAATAGCCATATAACAATGTACCCCTTTTTAAACAAATCTATCTGTAAAAAGGAAACTGAAAGTGGCTAATCCTTTATCCTCCAATGAAGAGCTAAAAATTTACACGTGCTGCCAGTTTGAATAGGACCTACCATGTTTAATATATTCTGGGTTATATTTTTTTCCTAGATAAATCAATAACAAGCAGCCATTCCCCAAGGTGAAAATACACATTAAGAGGGAAAGACACCAGGCCAAACAACCTTTCACTTATTTAAGAAGTAGTAGTAGTAGTGGTTCTCCCTTGCTTGCAATGAATGTAGGAGGATTTTATCACCAATGAAACATCACTATGTAATATAATAGTGCTAATGAAACCAAATGACACTCCTCCCTGTTTGATAACACAGTACTTACTTTTCTGTTATTGATTCTTCCACGTAAGTGGCCTGTATAGAACATAACATGCTGTTTAGATTATGCTTCACAACACTTGAGACAGAGCGAACCCAGTAAGCAAAAGGTTCCCAGCTGCATAAACAATCATACCCTGCTTACTGCCTGATATTAGAATGAAACAGCTGTATTAGCCTTGGCAGAGAATTATTTCAGGCACAACTGCACTCGATTTATGTAGGGGATCCAGGAACATAAAGCTAGACTTGAATTTCTAGAAACTGAGATGGTAAGACTCACTTTATCTATGGCTGCTGCTATGGGAAACCAAGGTAATGGACGGTAAAACAGCAGCAGCCTGGGACTGGATGCTTTTGCCCAGTATCGTACAGTATATTAACTTCATTTAAGAGAAGATGGTTATTTTTCCCCTTCTACCAAACACATGTAGTGCAGTAAGGGCTTTTCTCAGTGATGAAGAGATCAGAAGGGTTTTTCATATTTTAAGATATAAAAATCACAAACATCATGACTTCAGTTATAGTTAGACTGAACCAGATTTGGGTGGATGAATTCTGACAACCTATAGCTTTTTAAGGACCTTGTCCTCTCCATATTCTGCTATACCAGTTCCTTGCAACTCCCCTCCAGCCGTTCTGCTTTCTGTACCCACAGCTGTACAATCATCTCTAAATGACACAGCACTCTAATTTCAGAAATGGCCAATAAAGTCATGAAGCCAAACTTTCTAGCATGCCTAGCCATCTCTTCAAGTTTTATGAATGCTGGTTTTCAGAGTTGACAGCTCTCTTTGATATTACGAACCTCTCCAGGAGCATAGGGAAACAAGTGATTAAATTCAGAGAACTTTCCTTACATAACAAGGCATTTAAGAACACTCTTCTAATGAAGAAAAGTAGTGGTATTTACTCTCTTGTAAGACTATATACTAAAGCTAAAATGACATAAAGCAGTTTACAGGTTGTAATTTTTGTGACCTCTGTAAAGGCTGTAAAAGCAACAGAGCCAGGGATCTTTTAAAATTTTAAACAAACTATAAAGAGAAGTGTTTCAAAGCTCAGAGATTCTAGCAACACAAAGAGATTCCACTTCCACTGTATGCTGCCTGCATGCACAAAACATATTTTGTATGTCTGAAAACAAAATTGAGTTAATATTTGGGGAGGAAGAAGGATTTTAGAATGGGATTTTAATCCCTGTATTTGGAGGACTAAGATAAATTCCAGGGATGAATTAACCATAAAAAACCACCATAGTTTTGGTGAAGCACTTGGAAGTATTAGCTGCTCCCAGAGAGAGTACACCCAACTCAGCGGATCAGTAAACCACAAGGCAACTTCTTTGTTCCCTTACACAAAGCACATTTAAGCACATTTTTATGCAGGATTCAGGACCTGGTTCCAGTATTTTAGAAGTGGCAAACTGTGTGTAACATCTCAAATGCCATCCTGAGAGTCAGGAGTCCTGAGTTCTGTTCCCATGTTGGACTCCTGGTTGCCATGTGATCTTGGCCAGGTCACCCAATCTTATAGTCTTTCAGTTTACCAGCCTACAATATGGGTACAATACTTGTCTGTGCAAATAAGATATTTTAAGAGTGAGCATTTGCATTATGGTTTGAGAGTCTCATATGAAAAGTATTACAAAAATCCAAAGGATTTAATGCTTAGGAAGTTGAAACATTAAGAATTCTTTTCACTTATTTTAAACTATTGATAAGAACAGTTTTTAAACCCCATTTTTTCAAATTTCAACATACATTTAGAAAAGAAGCTTTTGGAGTAAATTTTATAATTCCTTTTTGATTATTTGTTTTTATCAAGTTTGCTTCATTTGCAAGAATGGGAGAGCAATTGAAATGAAATTGTAAGCCAACAGAAGTCATAGTATATTGTAGATGTGTACAAAACCCACCAGTTTACAAGCTGCAAAAGCTTCCATTCAAAAAGGAAGGCAACCTGCCACACACTGCAAAAGCAATCCATTTTGATAAAATGCATGCCTTTGTGAATCATAAGCAGACTTTCTACAAAACTGTCTCTCTTTTTCTCCTGATTCCCTGCAGACGTGTGCAATTTTCACTGCCTGTCAGTTTATCAAAAAGACCAGAGCATCAAATTTCAGCTCTGGATTGTCAGGTCTGATCCCTATTTCCTTTCAAATTCCAAAATACTGACACATTGATTGGAGTTCATAGTGTCAGACAACAGCACTTAAGAGACATTTTTGCTAAAATATAGCTTCTGATCTATCTTTTATGTTGGGTTTTTTTCCTTTTGCAGCCTCAAGAGTATTGATCTGGGACTCATTTATATATGATTTTCACAAAGTAGAAGGCAATTCACTCAAACAAAACAGTTCTTTTGTATAACCTTTTAAAAGGGGGCCCATCAAAGGGGATTGATCTAGCTTATTTAGTTTGCCGAGACATCCCCCTAGCACTTCCATGAATTGCCTGTATCTTTAAGTTCCCAAATACTAGGAAGAAAGATCTAAAACAAGCGCTCATGGCTACACAGAGTGCTCAGTGTATTGCAAAGTTTTGGCATGTTAGCACCACATAAAAGTTGTGACTCTATAGCAACAAACATTTTTATACACACACACACACACATATATACTCTGATAATACTGAGTATTATCTGTAAAACATCTTTAGTAAATATATTATCACAGCAGATCTTCTCTATCAGATATTATCTGAGAATAATGTCATCAATATAGTGTTTTGATTCTGACAGACTCCTCTATAAATTACAAATGTCTGAACCACCCAAACAGTCATCCTATCTCCTCAACAATTGTCTTTTTTCACTGGAGATTGTGAGACTGTGTTGGAAACCGCATATGCATGTATTTCAGAGGTAGCAGCAGCGTTTGGGGGTATGGCAGTCGTTCCACTAATTGCATAACAATGGATTTTGAAGAACTCTAATTTGTATGTACATTGTAATTTAATGTAAATGGTTAATTTGATTCTCCCTCAAGTGTGGAAGTCAGAGAATGCTACAATGTTTCTCCAATTACACTCTAAATAAGCTCACTTCTTTTCCAAAAGTGTAAGGTAGTGGGATTTTTACCTGCCCCACCCCCCAGTATATTTAGCAACCTATGTAGACTCTATGTATTTAGCTGTGATGTAGAGTGGAAGATTTGTTGCCACCTTGCCTTTTAGGGAACACTTTTTTTTTTTTTTTTTTTTTTTTTAATCTTGCATATTTAAAGCAAGCACCCCTCAATAGTAACTTTTCTGTATATAAATATACATGTGTGTTTTTTTAAAATTGTTTGTATACATGTATATATGCACATACACAAACATTTTGACAGAATAATCACCTATTTCTTGGATGGCTACTAAGGGAGCAGAAAACAAAATATCTGTTCCACCATACTCTCAACTAAGCGTCTTCCTTTTAGAGACAAAAATTCTCAAGGCTACTTTCAAACTGTGGTTGCACATGGGAGAAGGATGGACAGGGTAAACACTGCCTGTACTAATTGGATGAAAACCTTCAGACGTTTCTCAATAAAATTTGAAAGGACAGAGGAGTAAGAGTAAATGGGAAATTTTACAGTGTTTCAATCAGGATCAGAGGTCAATGAATAAGCAATCTTCCAAAGAAGAAAAAAAAGGTGAAATAATATAAAATACATCAGCTAAATTCCTGATGTAAAAGCAAAAACTGATTTATCTAAACCTCTGTACAAACTACCCACCCCTCTTCATGAAAGCTGTATGAAAGTTACAAGAATTTTATCACATTCACTCTTAAACCTTCTCATATCTGAGCAGTGATATGGGAAGCTTTTGTACTATCCTTACAGTTTATTCTCTATTTGTATTAACTGCAGAGAGCTTCAAAACATATATACTATTTTTAAAAGGATATTAGGAAGACATTTGGGGGTGGGGGTAGGGGGAGAAAACAACAATACAACAATACATCTGTTCTAACTGGTAACATCCTAAATTTCCAAAAGCAGAAATTCCTTTGTCAACCACCTGAACTAAGAATAGAGAAAGATATTTTATATGCAGCTCAAACACATCATGCAGCTAAGGGAAAAGATAGACAATTAACTGAGGAGAAGCTTAAGAAGTTGTTGTGCTGGCAACATCTAGAGTTTGTGGGACCCAGGACTGCGCACATGGTGCACTGCAGTTTGAAGCACAAATTTCCTTCTGCAGGAATTGACCTACATTTACAGAAAGAGTTGAAGCTGCCATTTGCTCATCTTCCTGAAGGGGATGTCTGTATTTAGGCTTCCATATGACACTGGTTATATCCAGAACAGTCATGTACATAATAATAAACCCATAAAAAGTTAATATATAACTACAAGCATATGAAACTTTTCCTTCTAATACATTGTATTTGTATATTTTATATACATTATAACACACACATATACAGCTACAGCCACATATACTAGCTAAAAGAAAAGAGCTGTTTTTCATTTTTAGACATGAGGGAAGTTGTAAAAGCTATCATAGATAGAACAAATCTCTTTTGCTTTTTGCTATGCTCTTTGTTTTAAAGGATCTAAAATATTTTGCTTCTCCTTGTATATAGAATAGAAGGATAAACAGATAAGTGACAATACAGGATATGTGTCATGATGTTCTCTTTCTCCTTTTATTGCAGAACCCTATTTTTATGCAAGTAAACCAGCATTTTCCCCAAAAGGTAAGAATATGTTTGGCTAAATGAAAGATCAGTTATGAAGCTTTCAACATCATTACTTTTGATCCATTAGCACCTGAATCCCAAGCCAAGATCAGGGAAGAAGTCTTGTTTCTGAATCATTTACAATTTAGTTAATTAATACCAAAAGAAAACCAAGGCACAGAGAGTTGAGTGACTTGCTAAGGGTCATAAAGTAGCTCAACAGCAGAGGCAATAAAAAGAGCCCTGGTTGACTTTCAGCCCATTTCCCTTCCCACTGTGCATTTTACACTGCAACACACAAGGCTCAATTTTCTCCATATGTTACTCTGTCAGGTAAAAATATAAACTGGTAAAAATGATGTAGAAGTCTTTTTACTGGAATTAACTGGCATGGGTATTTCATTTGTGAGAGGATTCCATCATTTATCATTCACAGAACAAACCAGAATTTGTAGCTACCCACACTACAAAAAATATCCAAATTAATAATAATAATAAAAAAAATTCTGAAGATCTAAAACATTTCCAATGGCTTTAAAAAAAAAAATGGAGCAGAAGGCTTTCCTTCACAATTTCTTAATTCTTTATGTCAGTTCTTCTAGAATCAGAACCTCATTAGTGCTAAGTTTTGAGACAGCAGGTGTGTGGAAGCTAAGAAAACTCTCAGACTATGAATGCCCCAAAATACAGAAGAATCTTCTGTCAGCGTGGATGCACATACCTGGGTTGGGATGTGAGATCTTTACAAAGGCATAAACCAGCCTGGGTGTGAGCCAGCTGAGAAGTCAGATACTTTTACTTTTAGGGAGATGGATCAACAAATGACTCAAATATTGTGCAGAAACAAAAAACATTAAGTAAAAGCATGTCCTGAACTACCCTGGAATCACTGGTGAAACTGAGCTCTTCCTTGCTTCACCTGTTGTCATGAATTGCTGTTTATGTCCAGGCCTTCTATGTCATCTATAAAGCACTTATACAGAAAAGTGTTGGACTCAGTATCAGCTGGCAGACCCATTTTTTTCCTGTGTCTTTCCTCCAGTGCAGAGAAGACATATTTCAGATCTGTTTCCAGTCAGGTCATTGGTAAGGCTGCCACTGCTTCAATCAGATTAGGATTTTGCCTACACAACTCTAAGCAGAGAAGGACCAAATACACCTGTAACACAGGCTTCTATACTATTAGAAAAGAAAGACTTGCTAGCTGAAGAGCAGGCAGTAATGCTATGTCAGCTGTCCATCTAAACTAATCATCGTTTGACAGTAATGCCTTACTGAAAATGGCCAGTGAGCTGGGGAAGTGGGCACAATGCCATTCAGACAGATGGGCAGGGGTCTTAGGCAGCCAAGAGACCGTGTATGTGTGTCAAGTGAGGGTACTTAGGGCAGGATTCCCAGCTGGGAATATCCACATGGCTATCCAGTCTAAGCTTGCACTTTGACAAAGAAACGCGCCATTGCTAATCCAGCTCAGGGTTGGATTAAGTGGCAAGGAAAAAGAACAGCTTCTATCACCACTTTGGACTCAGGACAGCCGGGTGGCTGGAACAGAGAAAGGCCTGTTTCTGCATTTTCCTTTGTCTTTTGCTGCAATGCCTGTATGGAAAACTATGTTCTGACTGGATACGACAGGAAATACAGGAGGAGCCAGTGTCTTCAATGAGGAAGAGCTTTGCTTTTCTGTTTCATATACATACATAAGTAATATTACTTTTACCAACCCCCACACTTAACTAAGTAACTATCTGAAGTGTCAGTAATTGCCTCTCTTTTTCTGCCATAACTTTGGTTACGCAATATTGGCAATAACTGTTATGCAAAATGTACTCCAGACATTCCACTTACAACATTAGGTTTTCTGAGTCCCTGCATGGAATTCATATGAGGTACTGCAAGGCTCAGGTGTGGAGCAAAATCTCCATTGATGTCAAAACCTAAATTACATTACAAGTGAATATTTTGGGTCCAACTCTACCCTATTTTAAGCTCTAAGTAAATCACAAAACAATCAATAGGACCACAGAGGGCTAAGTGAAGGCTGAATGCCTACCTTTAGTAACTGAAGTAGAGATGTGATTAATTACATTTAATTTGGTGTTAATGCATGCGTTAGCCCGCTGAAAAGAATACCATAAACAACCAGACATTTATCATTTCACACACAATACAAAATCCATAATCAGGACTATTTGTACTTAGATGATAACATTTAGTACTTCTAGGTCATTCAGGACCATGGATTTTAAATAATTTCCATTACACTTCTAAGAGGCAAGAGGTATTATCACCATACTACATATAAAGAACTGACACTACAAGCAGCTTTAAGGACTTGCTTACTTTGGATGAAACAAGCGGCAATGGTTACAGAATTACAAGGAATTTTCTGGTTCCTAATTTTGTGGCCAAACCACTAGATCTTAACTAAGTTTTTAGGGCCAGAAGAAATAATTTTATGATTTCTAGGATTGTAGCTAATGTAATTTATGCTATAAAGAGAAAGCAGTCATGCTAGAGGTTTAAAAACTGCAAGATTTGATTCACAATGGCATTTGTAGTGTTTAGAACAAGGGGGTTTGCGTAAGAGAAGTTGGATGCTGCACAGAGGGATAGGAAGCAGAACAGAAAAAGTGACTGCACATCATTTGCAGACCTTTGCCATCTCTTGGGTTCATGCAACACACACAGCTTTGCAGCTAAGGTCATTGTGAATAGTTCTGAGCTTGAATGCAAGTATTTAAAATACCTTTAATATTGATGATCTTCATGAGACAATGCTATATTTTGTATTATTCTGTTCTATGAGGGGTTAGAAAAAAAATTATATTCATGTTCTCACCAGTATGCAAATCATCACATTTTTGTGAAGAGTTCCCCAAGATTTCTCTGAGCTTTAGTTGCATGCAGTACACATTTCCATTCCACTCTTTCATTTAATTACTAATAATCATCCTAAATTTGACATGCTGACCTTTCACTTACATCTCCTTCAGACAGAAGAAATAGACAGAAAGAAACTTGGTGTTACTTAATGAAAAAGGTGCGGTGTAGGAATCCTCAGTCCTATTAAAAGTGAAACTCAACAATCAGACTGCATCTTAGATGCAGTCCTTTTTTGTGAATGATACCGTTAGTCCAGTACAGCTAAAGCTAGACTTCTGTACCTTTGCTCTTGTCTTTCAATAGCCTATGCATTCACATCGTGATGATTAGTTAACATGTTCAATGATACCAAAGGAATATTTTATATTTTTAGCGCACCTGAATTTTTTTTGTCAGTGCTAGTCATTCTGCAGAACCAGTTTTCAGACCAAGTATTACACCAGGAGAAGTAACAGAATGCCAGCATTTAACACAGGGACAATCCCATCCTCTTTAAACATGGACTGATGAGCTGGGGAATACAGAATGCTTTTGGATTTGCCTGTCTGTAAGTGGTTCTGCATAGAGAACATAACAACATAAGCTTTGTGAAGCTTCCAAAAATGAGAAAAGCATGTACTGCTGTATCTCATTTCCATGTAAAATTAATGAAAATAAAGCAATGCACTTCCCATGCATAATGAATAACCATGCCAAACTATCAACTTTTTCAGACTTTTCCTCTAGAGGGCTTTTAAATGAGGTCAACAGCAAACATATCTTTACATTTGATCTGAGAGTAAGCAGTGCAGAGTAACGGAGCTTGTCCATGCAGAGCGCAGTAACAAGCTCTTCTTGATTTTGATGATGAAAAATAGAATACTAAATACTACCCTTGTATTTGTACCAGATACGGATTTCACAGATTCGGTTACAGAGAGAAGACAGGACTGTGAGTAGACATACAGTCCCCATTAACAATGCTGAAAAGATCAATGCTAGCTAAGCACAAGAATGACAACCCCATATGTCAGATTCAGTAGGACTAACAGCACGTGCCTCCTCAGGGAGAATATTATTCTAGAGAGAAGTTTAAAAGAATCAGGTAAAATGGTCACATTCTACCTTAGAAACTGATAATTAACGTCCCATCTTAACAGAAAGCAGTACCAACATGGCCACAATAAGAAAAAAACCAGCTAACATTTTAGGGCACTGTTAAGTGAAACTACCATAACAGCTCATGTTATTTTTTCCTGGTTGGAAGCAGACCAGATCAGCATAGCTTAATTGAACATTGTACATTTTTCCTGGTCCATGCAAAGACACTATTTCTTGGCTATGACAGACAACCCACACTCTGGAAGTACAATAATATACAGAAAATGCATTGCATAACTCAGAGCTCGTTCTTCCTGTGCTTAAAACAAATCAGCTACTGTTTTGTTACTTTTATAAATGTACTTTTATTATAGAAGAGAAACAAATTCCATTAAATAAATTATTTGTAGCATTGGGGAGATCTCTGTTAGCCCTGCAATCTCCTGCTGGACTTCTCATTGACTCTGCTAATTCCTCTTTATTCCCAGTGGCCTCACATTGGTATGTCCCAGGGAAGTAATACACACAGGAGTATCAGGGATTCTTCCCAGACAGTCCTAGAATCTGTTTTCCCTGTATTGCCTTGCACTCCTAACAAACACAGACTGGGCTGGCTCTTTCATAATCTCCATTTAGGACATACTGTGGTATCTTTTCTACCGAGAGGCTGCAATGTAGTGGATATTACTTAAACTAGCTACCCAGTCTACTAGCTGCACGTTCGCTGTGCATGGGTAAGTTTAGAACATGTTGGAATTCACATCCCTGAAACAAGATAAAATTGGAGCAGGCAAGCCTTGAGTCACTAGGCTTAGCAGCTCCCTCTCCTGGAAGGATGCTCTCTTTGGTCAAGAAATAAGATCTTACACTGCCGCTTGGGAGAGGGCAATTTTTATCTTGGGAGTCTTATATAAGATTTTGTTGTAGACATTTTATTAACAGAACTAACCTAATCAAGAATCAGTTTTCTACACCAGTGAGGCTAGAATTAAAAGATAACATCCTTACTTACAATTTTCCTTATTAAGGGTCTATTTTTTATTTGTTTTAATTTTTTTAACTAATTGTACTACTACTATTTAAATTATCATTAAATAAATTTTCAGTAAAACTTACAATATCCAATTTCAATTGAAACCATATTGTGTTAGGCACCATAAAACATATTCTAAATCCTTTGTCCTGGAGACCTTTTAATCTGTATAGATTATTTTTTTTTTAATGTAGGATATAATCACTGACAGAGTGGTCTTATAGGAAGTCTCACAGAAAATGTCAAGAATTCAATCCACATCTCCAAAGTGCTACTCTAATATTTTAAAACCAAGGCAATTGCTTTTATAAATATATTTAAACTTTTTAAAGTTAAAATGTTTCCCTTTTCAAAATCTTCTCTGCTTCTAGAACTTTCTAACTCTGTAGTTGGGATGCTTTTAGATTTAACTGGCAATTAACCATGATTTTTCATCAATCAGAACATTTTGCTAAGTTAAAAGTAAAAAGTCTACAGTTACTCTCAAATAAATTCATTATTTCTTTTTGTCTTCTAAGAAGAGACATTGTTGGAGTGTTTCTCTGCAGCACCCTTTTGCGTGACTCAAAAGACAAATCAAACTAGGAATCAGGATTATAGAGCTGAGCCACCAAAACTTTGAAGATATATTGATTACAAACACAGATATTGTTGTTTGCCCCTCAACATAAGTACCTATAAATCATAAATTTACATCAATCATAACTTCACAGTTACCTCTTAGCAAAGATTAATCACCACTTAAAATGGTAATAAAAAGAAAGAGGCACCATTCCTCCCCTGTAATGCCGAATCCTGGAATGGGAGCCTCACAGATCTTGTCAAACTTCATTTTTTTTGCATTTGCTCACATAATTTAAGACTTGCTGGGGAAAAAGTGTTTACTATGTTTGAAACTCAGGCACTTATTAAAACTATGAGAAAAAGCTAATAAACACAAACATAAAAGAAAGCTGCTTCCTTTATCCCAGCTCTTGTCACACTGTGTCTATTCAGCCAGACTATTCACAGCCACGATGGTGGGAACACAAAATTTTTATGTTGCTATTCAGAGTGATCATTCAAAATGGGTGTTTCAACTTCCACTTCATCATTGAATTGAAAATTTGGAATGTATTGAAGTTGTTTGTTGATATACGACTTCTTAAATACATTTATTTGTATAGTAAATTTCAATGCATTCAGGCCTGTCATTAAAAGCAAACAGAATCCACAGAACAATTACTGCTTAGGAATGTGAACTGCAATGCCATACCCGCCCCCCCCCCCCCCCAGCCCTGATATTCTTCTCATCTGCATGTCACCATTTCTCCCCATAATGAGTTGATACAGTTGATTTTGTCATTTTCTTTATACGTGTTATTCAAGACAAAAGTTAGTAAGTAGTGATACTTTAGCAATCCATCTGTGTAAATAGTCGCACTAAATGGGCAGAAAGGGATTTGGAAGGAAAAAGACATCCTAAAATTCCTGGAGAAGAAGCTGCAACTATGCAAATTGTTCACAATCTCAGCAGTCTGGATGGAATTTAGGGAATTTGGGTTAAGCCCCCAAAGTAAGCAGAACCTACTGGGAAGGTGGAATGGCTAGGCTAAGTGATCACTAATTTCGGCTCTCTAAGGTAATTTACATTATAGTAATTAAAGTTTAGATTCCCTTGCTGTTCTATTTACGAACTCTATTAACCTATGACCTTTCTCTGAAGTTTACACCCAACTGTTTTCCATTTTTTTTCCTAAGCAAAAGGAAAGCAGTTCCTGTGGAAGTTATTTCTCATAATAATTAATTGTATTTGGAGCCTGAGAGGTAAATACATACTTTAAGACAATCTGGCTGTAGTGTTGTGCTGTGTAATTATACTAGAGATCTGTCTTTGTGATCCTTCAGCTGAGCCATTGCTAATATCCTTGGTTTTGTTTGTATTGATTTTGCTTTAAGTGCAGCCTGCCATATGTTTTTCATTTAGTTGAATATAAAATGATGGGTAAAATTCTGCTGCAAATTATAGTGATACAAACAAAGAACATGCTTTGGCCCTACATTCATATTTGGCTTTTATTAACTCAATTTTAATGACATTTTAATAAGCAAGTGCAATAACTTTTATACAATGCATAGGCATATTATAAGGGTAAGCAGAAAAAAATGTCTGGAGCTCTCTGTTGTAGCTGAAACAATGTGATACCTGCTTATCTGAACATACACGAACATGTATCCTCACATATTCTAGTCAGTGAGTCACAAACAAGTTCATTCTGATCCACAGCTGGACGACTCTGGAATAAATGTCATTGTTTCTTACTATGTCTTAATATTTGTATCACACACTGCTATAGCATGTTATGATTCAGAGAGTGCTGCTTTTGGAGGACAGATCTTTAAAGCTGAGAGCAATCATTCATATCCAGGATGCTCATCATGTGTAATACAATGGTTCAAGAACATAAAGGAGCATAAGTAGCATACTCAATAGTGTGTATGTGGGGGGAAATCTTCCCAAAGAAAGAGAAGTGAGTTCATCTGAGAGCTTTCTGCTTTGGGGAGCTGAAAATGGGCAACATGGATGCTAATTTCTGGAGAAAGGGGCAGGTGCTAGGCTACATAAAGAGCACACTCCTTTTCACAACAGGGGGAAACATTGCACAGAGAGAATTAATGAGTATGTTGGGCACCAGGGAATAAAATAGCATCATAAACTTCAGTAAACAACAAAGCTCCAGAGTTGGTCTTAATTTATAATAGACTAGGCCTCAGGAGTCTATTGCCCTTCTGTGGGACTAGCCCTTGAGAGACAGCTGCTTTGCATCAGGCATTGATATAGCTACATCTATAGGTTAATACATTCATATATATAATTAATATGAAGAGCAGAGAGATATGTGCACATTCATGGAGACGTTGCCTTTCTACTGTGGGAGGGATGACAGACTATCTTATACTTGGCTCCAGAATTCTATTCATGGAGATATCTCATGGATTTTAGTCAGAAATAACTTATTACAAGATATTTATATAAAATAAAGACTTAATAAAAATGGATTTCCCAGTACCATAAGCTAACTATCGTTCAAGTTTATATTTTCCCTGAGAAGGTGGGTATGCTTTTTCAAATTTACATCACTAAAAATAAACAGCATGTTCATTTGTATCATTGATACAAGGCATGACCATCTGCCATCCTCAAGACACCTACATGAGATTGGTGCTTTTCTAACTAATCTTGGATATGATACATTCATATCACTTTTAAAGTCACATGGAAAAGACACCAGCAGCTGAGCCACCAGAATGACACAAAAAGTAGTGTGCACCTATCTTTTAATAAATTAGAAATGTTGTCTCCAAATTGCAAGTAAATTCAGAGTTAGTGCATTAGACTTGTTAATCAGATTGTTAATTCCTCATTCTGTTAGTCCTGTACAACCAGTAATATTTTGAAGGATGTAACATAATTCATAAGCAGAGATACATTTTCAACCAAAAACCTGAGTTAATTGAATTCATTGAATTCCACCAAAATTACTGTCCCTAGTCAATCTGAATCCAGTTTCTGATCCACAGTTGCTCACCAATATGTAAATAAATGTAATGATGGCTGAGAGCATCTTATTTAAATGCTCATTAAATAGTAATCACTCCAAATAATTTCCCAGGATGTAGATACCATTGCTTGGGGTTGGTTAAAGGTTATGATCAGTGAAAGAGCAAAAGTTTGTTTAATTAAAGTTATTTCAAATTATGATTAAAGCATTTCTATTTTGACTACTGTGGATACTTCATATGCCATAATATATGTGGTCATCTGTCTGTTGTTCTATTCTATTAAAGGGTTAGTTTTCACAGAGGACAAATTTCTTAAGAGTAAGTGGTGCTCAGGAAAAATACAGGTGAGATGCACATCCTAAGGTAAGAAGTCAAAGTGATCTTATGTGAAATCTGAAGCAGCAGCCTGTCTGAAGAGGAACACTTACACTGTGTGTTCAGAGGTATGGGGGAGAAAATGTATTTCTGATAAACTCAGCAACAAGCTATATCCTAGGCTAACCTTTTGTCTTGACTAAAGCACAATGCATTGCTGTTAACAGAACAGAAAACATCTCCAAATATGATTTGAAACAACACAGAACTTCCAGTTGTCAAATAACTCTTGCTATTTTTCTCACACCAAGTCATGACAAAATTCATTGGACTAAGAAACCCACTCCTGTATAAGTTTTAAACTTGCATATTAATCTTGGGCACATTCTGGCAAAACCCAGAATGATATAAAACATGATTTCTAGTTTTTCAGGGTTTTGTTAAAACTAGCAAACTAATTGCATATTTTGCTGAAGTTTATAAAAAATACATTCATATTCTCTGTATTTTGTAAGGAGAAACAATTCTGACTTGGAAGAAATTACATTTGATAGTGTTGTGTAAACATTTAACTTCTGATTAGAAAACAGAAGTTTGCAAAGCCACTAGGTAAAAAAATTAATCTGTGAATTATTGAACTACCTTAGTTACCTATTTGCCAAACAACTGCATTGGTAATAATTTTGACATTTCACCTGAGAAAAAAAGAAAAAACTAGATTTTATATTTTTTTACTCTGACCAAAGGAGTAGTCCACAGAAAATGGTAACATGCTACTAGTCTCCAGCAGTGACAATTCTCAGTGGCAATACCTATGTACAGTGTTGGCAGAGCTAAGTCTCTACCTGTTGCCTCTCCTTTTTCTCTCACCTAGAGCAGTAACTCATATAATACCTATGTATGTATAGTATGTATATATTGTATAAATGTATAGCATGTAGTACACATGCATTATCAAGAAACAAAATAGCTAAACTGCCAGAGTTTTTCTTAAAAACATTTGTATTAAAATGTGTCTCCTCTTCACAGGCTGTTATGTCACTTTCTTTTTATTGACAACATGAAAATCCTTGAACACTTGGGGTTGTAGTTTACAAGCAGTCATACCTTCAGCAAGAACAGCATAAGCTATGTCCCAGTGACAGCACCAGCTGAGGCTATGGAAACATCTACTCTGTAGATTCTGCCGTATTCTAAAATGATTCCAGCATTTGAATCCATTCTTAAAGACGCTTCAGAAATGTGTATAAATCACACCAGTCCCCTTGGGCAGCAGGAAACCTATCTTTTTTCTCTGCTTGATTTCAGACTGTGCATACTGTGTGGTATCATTATTGGATATCAAGAACAAGTGTGATTTTCTGCCTTGGTGTGAAAAGAACATACAATCACTTAGTCTCCAAACCTATAATATAGGCTAGAGCAGGAACCTTTCTGTTAGCGTAGCTTCAAATCTATAATTTTAATTCATTCCCTGCTGGCATTGTTATTTCTTATCTCCTCTCTGCTCCCCCAGTAACATATGAGAGGGTATTAAGGAAAATAAATAAGTAAACAGATGGATGAATGGAGCATTCCTCACCTTAAAAACATATTAACTAAACCCCAAACCTAAACCTCCTAGCACCTGGTATTTCAGGAACCACCTGCTAACATCCAGTACTACGTGGTTTTTCAGTATACTCAGAACAAGAAGTATTTGTAGTAACTATACTGTGCCTCTGACCAATGTTTTACAGATGACCATTCTGTCATAAAGACTACAGAGAGCATAGCAAATTCACTAATTTCTCTGTTTCTTCATTTGTAGTCTTGCTACATGCAAGAAAAAGAATTATATAAAAGTCCAGCCTAAATTAATCTCTAGATTTAGCACCGATTTTTTAGCAGAGCTACAGCTTGATTTGGAATACTTTAAGGACAAATCTTGTCTTAAATACCATGTATGAAAACTTTTCCTCCTTCATTATCTGCTCTCCTGAGAGAGTAGTTCAGATATTTCTATATGCAAAATGAAACCTTTTAACTGTGTCAACAAAAGTGGTTGTTGATATTAAAACAGTTAATGAATCAGTGAGTAGTTACTAATAACATGCACATTAAAATCTGAACTACTACCTGAATCTAAAGTACACTATTAACCACATTGGTTCTAGGATGTTTCCCACCTGACCAAACACACATGCGTAGTTTTCACCCAGATCTGCAGAGAACTGTGTGTGGCATCTGACCTTATCCACTTCAGAGTGATCCAGACAGTGAAGGATAATGAAACAACATAACTATAAAATGTCTCATTCTGCATTCAAATGAAAGTCTGAGAGATGAGACAGTACAATCTCTTTATATAATTTTACTTACCAGTCTGCCCTTGAAAGTGTCTCAAAATCACTTAGTGCAGTAAGATCTTGAAATTTGAAGACCAAGTGCCCCATTTCTCTATAGCTAATTAGTCCACACATCCTGCAATGCAAATATACAATTGACTCTGTGTGTAAAACTATCTGGGGGGAGGCAGTGTATTTGCATACTAATACAAGGAACTGTTTGTAAAGATAGACCCCTCCATTATAAATGGGATATCAAAAAGGTGCCAATTATGAAGAAGGGGTGTACTGCATTATAAACCAACTGCCTTGTACAACTAATTGCTCTACATGCTGTACAATCCAAAAATATAATTGACCCTGTCTGTAAAGCTATTTTTGGGAATAAGAAATCATTAGCATGCCAAAACCAAGTGCCAGTTACAAAGCAGGGAGTATGACCACTGTGACCATCTGCCTCCTAGATGAGTGATCTATACTTTCTGGAGAAAAAAAAAAAAAAAGAAAAAAAAAAGAAAAAAAGTCCCCCAAACCCACCAAATCCCCTCTTTTTTACTGCTGTTCAAAATAAAAACAGGGCTCATGGGATTTTATGTATAGGGCATTTGCAGTACTCTGCAGAAGAGGAATATCTTTCAAAGGGGTCTTCTGTTCAGATTGAAATCCTGCCGGCAAGGATCACTGTCAATTGGAGTACTGTGTCTTTGTATACTGTTTTGGGTTGGCAGTGATTCTCTTCTAGGGGTGTTCCTTATCTCCACCTAGAGTATGGGTTCCACACAAACATGTGCAGAAAGTCCTTTAGTCAGGCAACATGCTAACTTTTTCCATTACTAAGCAATAAACATTAGTGAATTAAAGACGTAGGGTAATGGCTGTCTGTGTACTCAAGAATAACAACAATGGGACAGATGCTGCAGCTTATATATTCCCAACCCCTTGTGAATAATCAGCTGTACCATATAAATACCCAAGATTTTATATTATGTTTTTGTCTTCAGCATGCATAAAATCATTCAAACACACTTGCATTTTCAGGTATAGAGCATTTAAATATTTCCATGATCCAGAAATACTGATGTTTACACTAATTGCCTTTGTCCAAATTTCTTCTGTATTGAGACATTACTGAGAAAAAGCTCATTCTTCACAACTTTATTACTCCTGGGGAAAACTGCAGAGAAGTTTCCATTAGGTTGTACCATTTTAAGCAGCTCCTGGCAAATGCTTCTGTTTACTTTCCTGGTACCATATATTCTGGTGGTAAAACAATCCAAAGGTGTTTTTATAAATGAGCACTGTGAATAACCACTAAAAGACAACTGAATTATAAATGGAAATTAATCTGATCATGCACCCTTTTCAGAGATTCAGATGGGGCCCAGTAAGAACATGAGCCTTCTGCTGTGTACATCTGGTTATAGAGCAAATAAGTGGAAGAAAGTTTATGAAATGTGCACCATTTCTTCTCTGGCTTTGGGGATTTCCCAACACACATTGCTCACGTGAAATAAATTCTACAGTCTGCATTAGGGAATTGTGACTCTTGGGCTTTGATCCACAGGCTTCACTCTGTGTTGGGTACATGCCAGTAAGATCCTTGGCAAAAAGGAAATGGATAAACTTCTTGTAAAAGGGTTTACATGTGTATACAGAGGTAAGTTCCTATCTGTAAATATTATTTCAGTAAACCCAAACATCTGTCCTACTGTGGAGTATAAGTAATTTTCTTCCATCACATTCTGCCTGGTCATACTTATTTGCTCTTTGTAACAAATTTTTTTACATATATGTACTCCAGTTTTAATACAGTTTAACTATCTTCCTCTAGAATGTCTATAATAGCACAATTTACTCATTTTTTAGTAGATCTTCACTTTACACATACAATGGATTAAATTAATTTCATAGTATTTCAGAAGAGGCATGTATCTCCGTGCTGTTCTTGGAACATTTCCTTGAATTTTCTGCCTAGCTAAATGGAAACTGATGAACTGAGTCAGCAGGAAAAAGAAAAAAAGGAAAGAAAAAGAAAAAAACCACCAGAAATGCAGTCAGTAAAGGTTTTCTTCAAAGAATATTTGTAAACTTAAAAAAAAAATAAAAAAATATTAATGATTAGCAACTAAAGGGTCAGAGAAGACACCTTCTGGCTACCAATCTGGACAGTGGAGCTTTCTTTTCTGTCACTATCTCCACTCTCTCAACACGCCTATATATACTTCCTTGATTCCTCGCATAAGGAGAAACAGCAGATGAAGCTGAAGTTCGCCCTTAAATTATACTACAATAACTAATTATATTGCAATAACTAAACAATCAACCTTATTTACCAGGATAATTGTCTATCTTCCCCCCAACCATACTGTACTAATAAAATAAAGCAGGACTTTACAAATGACAAAAATGTGACTGTCATCAGAACTTCATGGTAAATTATTTTTTTCCTAAATTCACTTTCCTTCCAAGTCTGTTGGGAGGCACTGGAATATAATGCTTTCCTACCTTGTATTTTTTTTATAGTCAATAAAACTAAGTGTAATCCCCAGTTATTTCTATTCATAACTTTATCAAGTAACTACACAACTGCAGCAGTAAAGAGAACTTCATTTGCACTACCACATCTGACACAGAAGCTGTAAGCACTGAGAACAATGAATATGATCTTTTCACCCTAGACTGGGCGGATGTAGTGACATAATGCAATGCTATCTATCTCTTTTGTGGTTATTAAGACACACTGCTTTTCTTTCTTTCTTTTCTGTTTTCTGTTCTTTTCTGGTAATAGTAGAAACATCTTGACAAAATATCTGGGAAAATCCAGCATCTGAAGTAGCAGAATAAATGTGAGGTTCCTGATGATGTAAGCATTATTCATCTGAAAAACTTGTGGATTCCTTGTTAGCAGTTACTACTCTCAGTTTGAGAGATCACTGAAAAGAGGAAGTGGCTGGAGAGGAATATAGAGAACTCTGCTGCTTTTACTTCAATAAGGTATTTTTCTGTTTCCTCTAATTGCAACAGTATCTGTATCTGATACATCTCCACAGTCAGTATTTGATGGTGTCATCAGTTTCAGCTTCAAGAGTTCATAAATATTATCAGAGTTCACATCTCACATAGACATCACATTCACAAAAATTATTTGCTCTACTACAAAACTCACCTTAAAATTCAGTCTCCTTCCGAACAATCATTATAGCCAGCTTTAAAATTTCAGTTACTGGGTTTAAAATACAACTACTATTTTATAGTCCCATTTTTTTAAAAAAAATCTGCAAGAACTGTAACATTTTTAACAAAGTTTCAAATCCCCAAAAGTAAATGTTTATACTAAGCAATTCTACTTCAGACTGAAAAGCTGGTGCGCTCACACTGGTCATAATAACCTATCAGCATTAAAGTGCATTCTCAAATCACCTTAAATAATGCCAAACAAATTAGCATAGTTTGCAATGTATGAAACATTTGAGCAATTTAAGAAATAATAATACATTAATAATGACTGACAAAAAAATTTCCTTTTTTCTTGCCTTTAACTCACTGCCCCACTGAGATGAATGCTATTTGACTTCTAACATGCAATTAAAACAACATTAAAAATCTCTTCAGTGTTTCTACTGCATCTGCTTCACTGAGTGTTGTCAGTTGAGGTAAAATTTCAGTCTTTATTTTGTAGGATTTTGCAGTGACTAGCAGATGCTTAGCTATTGTCTCAAGCAAGAGGAATCTAAGCAGTGAAGACAACCATATCACAAACAAATGTTTGTTAGAATAATCATGTAATATGAATATTCAATGCACTTCCTCATTCTGCATTTTAAGATCTTGCAAACTATAGGGAGGACAAGAACTTTGTAACATAATCCTCCTCTTTTGCTTTTACATGGGGAATGTAATCTTTTAGAGCTGTAGAGGGATAAAATCAGGATCCACTGTAATAATTAAATGCAATTAGATCAGTTGAACCACATATGGAAATAGGCCCCTCAAATTTGTACAGCCTTCTATTTAACGAAGTATCTTAAGTTTCAAAGGTTAAAAGAACAAATATTTAAGTTGATGGTCACACATTATGCACCTTAACAATTCATTGCCTGTAACATGCTGCCGAGCCATAAAATGAAGTGAAAGTGTGAATTTCTCCTGTTAGAAAGTTTTTTTTGTTAGTGCGATTCAGTTTGTCACCACTATTTTGTAGTTACATAGCAGAATAAAAGTCAAAATTTTGAAAAAGGCTGTCACAACTCTCAGCACTTTTTGGCAGTTTTGGCTTAGACAAAGAAATAGCCCAACCTGCCAACTTCAGAGAGGCATCCATAACTCAGCGAAAACTCCCCCCTACAGTTCTGTCAATGCAGCTTAGTCCTGACCTCCAAGTATCCCCACTGTTCAGCTACTGAACCTCTCCTGAGCAGAACCTGTCAGTTATGGAAAACTGGGCCAGACTCCAGCCTGGTTTTGTAATTTGGACAAACGTCTTCTTGGAATTGAATTGAGTGGACCAAACTCATTTCACCTGTCCCGAACTGTTTCTGAAGCAAGGTCTCCAGAGGTGGAAGGTTATGAATTAACATACTCATTCCAAAACTGGACCTATTCCTTCCTTCCTTTTTCTTTTGCTTCTCTCTTTTTAAGAGCTATTTATGCTCACTTATCTGAGGAATTTCGGTTTTTAAAATGTTTGGTAGCCAAACAGGAAAAAAAAATTAAGATTGGTCTATCAAAGTCTTCATTACCTTAGAGTTTTAAAGGAAATAAAGCGTAACAATGGTACCCTGAACTTATTCTCTCCTTAATTCCTAACAATGGTACCTTTAATTTATTCTCTCCTTCATAGGATATGAAATATCAAGAAAGAAAAGACAGTAGTAACTGTTTATCACACTGTCTCAATGCAGGTCTAAAGAAGATGCAAAGAAAACTCAAAGAAATAAGTTTATGATAGCTGATTAAAAAAACTATGATACGTATGTTACCTCTTTGTTAGAGGAAACACTAATACCTATATTCTGGATTAACTTGAAAGCACATGAAAGGCCCTTGCTGAACTTGTTTCAAGAGTTTCACCAGACCTTGATTCAAATTTTCCATGATCAGTAGGAGTTTTCTGATTGACAAGATCTGGATTTTGATCAGATACCTGCAGAAGGCACCTGTGCAATGTCCAGCTGCTATGAATACATCCTGCTGCAGCTGAGCTTTCATTATTTATGCCCTGGTGGACATCCAGTCAGCATACTGCTAAATGTCGCCATGATTCAGGTAGTCATACCACATGGTGAGGAACATTGTTACTGGTCAGGCTGTTATATACAGTCGTAGAGTCCTTCGACTTTTTTCAGGTGATAAACTATTGAGGTTGAAGCCTGTCTCCTCCGAAGTTTTTCTCCAATCATTGAATCGCTCTTGAGACAAAAACCTTGTAAAATTACAGGCATCAGAACTGCCATCACAGTGGTCTCAATGTTGCAATATATATATACTGACATATATATATATATAAAAAATCCTTTCCCTAGCTCCTTTGCATTACTCTGCAGTGTTACTGTTCAAGGCTTCTTAGTGGGAGCTCCTGCTGAATTGTGTGGTGACAGGGTTTGCTTTCATAATCAATTGTGAATTCCACTGAAAAAGACAATCCAATTATTCCCCAGCTCCCAACTATGCCAAGCACAAGAGCTTATGAGGCCACACATTCAGCCAGATAAGAGAACTGATCCAGCTTAAAACTGACCTACCAAAGAATATACTTAGCCCTCATTTGGGTGACTGCATGGCCACATGCCAATGGAAATGGCAGAGAAGACTCTTCCTTCAAGAACAAGGACTTGCATTGTCTTAACATCACCATTCAAATTCACCTATGGATTATTTTCAATTTTTACTTCTTAGAATACAGCCCCCATTTTTATACAGATTGCATTGCTTGTTCCCAACTATCCAATTTTATAACTCTGCATTTGTCTGTACTAACTAACATGAAAAGGTAGATTTGTCTGCACAGGCTGAGGTCATGGAGTAACCCAAACCCTTCTGCATGGGTGCCCTGACCAGGTCATGACCTGCCACCCCGACAATTTTTGTCACCCTTAGATACTAGCAATGATTTTATATCTATCATTCACATGCGACAATGCAGGGAGTCAGGCCTCCTAGCATTCCCACACAAACATGGTAAAACCACTCCCATTTACATGATGATGCCCCATTAACAACTACTTTTTGATATCTGCCAGTAAACTAGTACTTAATCAATTTAAGATGGGCTTTGCTGATATTGTAGAGTGTTAATTTTTTATCAGAATGTCACACAGTAGTAAGTCAAATGCTGTACAAAAGCTTAAGTATATGACATTTACATACACAATAAAGCCCACCATTTTATCACCACAGTTTTACATCCTAGGCTTCCAAAGCTGCTAAATTCTTTTCTATTTTTTAACATTCCATGTCTAAGTTTTCAACCTTGAACAGTAACTGAAAAAATGGAAATTAAATAATTTACCAGTTTCAGATTCTAACCAGTAAATTGCTGTGAATTTGTAACCGCACTATCATTTTCATTGTACTACATTGGCCATTTAGGTGAATGATAACCCAGGAGACAGCACCATGCAGGGCTAGCAAACAAGTAAATCATTTAGATTGCACACTGCTTTCAACTGAAAAAGGGGCAGTAAATCTGTCCTGCCATTGCCTTCTCTTTTGTTGAATCTTCAGGATGGTGCAGTCTTTTCATTGAAACAAATAAAAAAATTCTACAGATTTAATTTATTGTCTGGGTTTTGCGCATAATGACTAAGGCTGACCAATACAAGTCAATGCGCTAGAAGAATAGGTTTAGTCATTTAAGATCGTGCCAGATATAACATACAGCTAGTTTTAAGCGTATGAAGAGAAAATTCTGGTTACAGCATGGCACCATCTACTGGCTTTGGCTTTAACTGCAAGATAGCTAAATAGCTCTAAGTGGTGGTGGCACAAACTGCCTTTACATAATTATTTTGCTCACCTGCTTCACTATGTATCATAGCCATATAGAAAAAGAAAAAAAAAAAGAGGAAATCAGGTAAGTTTAAAATATAAATCTGGACTGGCAACTTTGCAACCTATTGTCAAGCCATGGCTGAATATTTTAGTTCCAAGATAAGTACTTTAACACAAACAAAATTCAGGTACACAAGCGGTGCAGTGCTGCCTACACACAAAAATAACAGAATACTTACTTTTGGATTATTTTTGCCAAGAAAAAGTACGCCTTGATATTCTGTTATTTTGCACAGTGTAACATTACATTTCTTTGAAACATATGCTCAGAAAGACTGAACTTTGTACAATCCATTGGCAACTTCTGTTTTGATGTTGTTTGTCAGCAAGTTAGAGAGAGGTAAGAGATAATCAAGACTATTGGATTGCATTCCCATCTGCTGGTGACTTACTGTATCATACATTTGCCTGCATGAGAACTGTTTTCATGACAAGTATGGAAATGCTAATATTAAAATTCTTTTTAAGGATACTAAAGAGTTATTAATCTTTTAAGTACACTAAGAACTAAAAACATGCATTGTCATAAAAAAATTATTGTTACAGAAATTTCCCAGTAAGAGATGCAACGGGCAGCATTTCAGCACAGAATAGCCACAACATAGGCAGAAATCTTCATTTGAATATTAAGTGTAGTTTAAGAACACGACTGCCATTTAGATGTTAACAAAAACCTGGTTGTATGCAAGAGACTTAAAAGTGAAGGGCTCCATAACTTTACCATTCCATCAATTCCATTCAACACAGTTAAAACATAGTTTAAACCTAAGAAAAGTGTGACTGAACACAGGAACAGGTTGCCCAGAGAGGCTGTGTAGTCTCCACTCTTGGAAATACTCAAAACCCGGCTAGACACAGCCCTGGGCATCCTGCTGTGGCTGCCCTTTCTCTGAGCAGGGTTGGTCTGGCTGTTCTCCAGAGCTGCCTGCCTACCTCAGCCATCCTGTGATTCTGTGATTCCCTCATATGTTTGTTGCTGCTTTTGAAATAAAACCCCAAACCTTAACACAGAACTACATGGTGTTCAATTCCAAATCTTGTGCTTATCCTCCAAATCTCCTAAGATTTAGAGAAGTTCCCTCTCTTGTAAATATTTAGGATAATATCTGAGCCTAGCCAGGGAGTGAACTACTGGAAAGACTTAATACTGAATCTGGAACTAACTCAATGGCTCCAGAGACAAACTAAACATAATGAAAATGTTTCAAGTCACTACAGTGGAATTTGGTCACAGCTGGTATAATCCATATTACACAGATATTTTCATCTACAAAAATAGCCCCATGAATAAAAGAGCAAAAATTTAAAGGCAGATCTATAAATTCAACTGTTCTCACATACCGAAAATACATTTTCCCAAAAGTTCTAAGAAATGAGAGAACAATTTTTGAAAAGAGTGAATAAAAGTACAAATTCAAGTGATAGAGGAATAGACCTGATTAATACACATACCCCAGACCTTCTCTTTTTTATCCTTTAGAGAGATACATTCAACAGATGTCCTTGTTACTTTTTCCTCCATACAACTTTCACATGTTCTATTCATGTACAAATAATCAGTTATTTTTATGATTACTGCTGGCTTGCAGCCTGTTCATATCACTAAGGCAACAGCATTTGCTGACTCAGCTATAATTTGGTTGTCCCCTTTTATGATTACAGTGTGAATCTGTTTGGAAGTGCAGCTGGTTTTGAATCATGTTCTATGAAGCAGGATGTGTATGAATACATACGCTTTGGCAAAGCCTAAAGCACCATGATAATGCATTTCTCTTAGATCCCTCTTGTAAAACTGGATCCCAAATATGGTTTTGAGGCCTATGCTTCAAGGATGCAATAACACATTTGTCCAACTCACAGAAAACTGAGATATGAATAGGGAGCCACAGTTGCTCCTGTCCAACACTTTGAACAGTTATGATCACAGTCACTTGGACAGTAGTGTTGTGAATACCACAACCTGCACAGAAAAAAAACCCCAACCCAAAACCAAAGGAGATAGCTTGAAATATACTGTAATTAATTGTAAGAATAGATACATTATTCAAACATAAAACATTTTTTTTAAAAAACAAAAATAAAAATTTAGTTAGTGTACCAGAAGTACCTGCTTGTGGAAAACCCCCCAAACATAAAATAATTAAATATGCAATCACAGAATCATATATTATAACTTTGCATTTATATAGACTATTGAGAGGTCTGTTCCAACTACAGATTCTTGCAATTGGAATACAAAAGCCCTCTGGCAAAATTTAAATCTAAACGTAGACATAGTTCTTGTTTACAAGGATAGTTGTAAAAGCAAGAAACAGAAACAACAGCCTGAGGCATTGACAACAAGTTCTTTCCAGCTGGAAACTCCATGCACATAAGGAAAGCTACTTTACAAGGTAAGCAGAGTAATATATTTACCATCAGTTGTACAAACGTATAACGGAAGACTACCTTAGGATATATACTGGGGAAATAAGTGAAAAGACTGTTGAAGAAACATAAATTGACAGTTCAGACTGAAGAACATCACAAAGAATAAAGAGCAGCAGTTTAAGGATCACACTGAAACAAAGGAATGCAAAACAAAGACTAGGACACAGTAAGATTTTGGGAGAAATTAATTATGTTATTTAACTGTGTAAAGAAACATTGTCTAATTAAAGCATGGAAGTAACCACAAAGTCTACTGAGAGAAGTTGTTTTTAAGTAGCTTTTATGCTTACAGTTTAATATAGCCCCAAAAATTTATCTTACCATATATTTTAAAATAGTCATATCAATTTTTCCCATTATTGCCCTTGATAATTTTATCATACCCTTTCTGTAAAAAATAAATAAATAAAGGTAAAATAACAATTAATTACATATTTTTCAAGCCGAGATCTCTGTATACAGATTCCACTGTGTCTGACAACTGTTCAAAAATCTTGGTGCTCCTGTACTGCTTATATAGTATAAAAGTTCAACATAAGCAGAGATGGAGCAAGAGAAATTACAGTCTTCCTGCATTTTAACTTCACTCCCCTATGCCCTATGGCTTTGTTCAATAAAGGTAAATCATGGTGAGAAACTTACCATTCCTCTGTAAACTAACCTCCCACAGCTCAGAATATTTATTTTTTTCCCCTCTGTGAAAACAGCAGCATCGTAGCCACTTAACTACTTTTTAAACTTTTGTCTCCACAGAACATCACAGTGCTGCAGGTCATGCACAGCTTCCCGGTTCAACACTTCAGCAGGACAGAGCTGCTACAGGTCACAGCTTAGGCACGCTAATAAAACAGTGCGTAAAAAAGCATATTGTGCTTGTCATTGAGGGGCTGCCTTTTAGTCCTTCTGAGATTAGGAACACTAATAGCCACAAGAAAAGGAACATATACTGTTAGAGGTTTAGCTCCCTTTTTTAGCTGCCTCTTCTTAAAATGCTAAGTACATGTTCCTGGGTTCTTTTCAACTAAGGTCTGCAAAAGAAAAACTATCTCAACTTCTTCTCTTCCTATCTACTTGATATCAGTATGTTTAGCCTTTACACACCTTTCCCTTCCCAAATCACAGATAGGTAACATGATAAAAAATGGTGGTATTTAACAACCTGATAGGTGGTTGTTAAAGAAAAGGAAACTAAGCAACTGAAGGTATTATGACTACGCAGTTGCATTATAGCAATATCCTGAAGCTACAAAAAGGTGTTATGGTAGAAACATGGAATAAAACCTGTGAGACTAGCAACAGACACTCCGTTTGCATTCCTCCATATCTGAATTTCCTTCTCTGTACTACATATTTCCCAAATAGTCTATCATTGCCAGCTTTTATTTCTGTGATACTGTACAGCTGAGGGGGGTGGGGTCGGGGGGTGGAATGCAGAATGCAAAAATAGGGCACAATAGAGGAACAGCATAAAAACAGTAGTGGGAGAAAGACAGCAGTCACAAAAGAATTTCAGTCATCTTCATTCATCTTAGAGAAAGATGATGGTAAACCACCTACCAGTCCCTAACAAAAATGCTTGAGTAGTAATTCTTTGTATTAGAAAGAAACACACGAATCTACTGAAGTCATGCAACAAAAACAAGGCTGATGATAAACTTGTTTTCAGAATGCTTAGGATTAGTGTACACAATAATGAGAGTAAATGCATAAATGAATAAGTGTATTTTTTGTATGAGAGGAAATAATAGTGTTTGGCAATGGCTAGCATATCTGGCTAACATTAAAACAAGGGAAAAAGATTCACCATCTTCATACACATAGGAAAAAACAGAATTCAGATCCAGACTCAGTGGCAACATAGATTACCTCCTGTTCAGTGGAAATACTTGTAAAGATGTATCCCTTACACTGACTTTGAAATGTGCCTTTAATGAAATTCTTCCTTTTCCTTTAATCCATCCATCAAGCTTGATAGCAAAGAACAGACCTTTCAACAAATAGCACACTTCCCTTTCTGCATAAATTAGGCTCATCTGACTGGACGATCTTCATCCAGGGGTTGAATAACCTGGTTTTGTAAATATTATCCACTCTACTCTTTTAATTATAATCTCTGCTCTTCCCAGTTCTTTAAAAACATGTCACATCCTATTGAAGTGTTAAGTAGATAGACAGAAAAATGCAAATTGCTGTTCACATTGAAAGGAAATCACAGTTTAGAGGGGTATTTGGAGTACATGATTCTGAGTACCTATCTGCTGCTCCCTCCTGACTTGCTAACTGCCTTTATCATCACTGATTCAGCTTGCTCAGTGTCCCAGTTCACCAGTCATGAAAATGACCAAAACAGTATGTTCTTTGCAAGCCTAGCAATACCTACACAAATGAAGACAAAGTCCTTGTTTCAACAAGCTTATTCTGAGATTTAATGTGTGGAAAACATTTTTATTGCTTACTTCAAAGTTGGTAGCTAATTGAAAAGCTATTTTGTTTTATTTAACAACAACAACAACAATAATCTCTGTGGGCAGACACATAAGCAGAAAAATTTTTTCTCTCATGAGTTAGCTTCACTTTGGTAGCATGAGAAAAACCATCATGCCTTTTAATCAAGTCCGGTTAGCACTCCTTGGTCAGAAAAACAATCAGTGATCAAATTTTTTTTTTTCATGGAGCTCCTTGGAACTATAGAGTTTTCCAGACTTAGTTTCCTCTGGTGCCACTGAGCCATGCTCTGAAATAAGGCAGAGATGTGAGAACACTCTATTCTTCCTCTTGCCACAGATTTAAGCCAGTTGTTCTGGCAAGTCAGACAGGGGGGATTCTCTGTGTGTCACTTAAGTGTTTCGATACATATCTAACCAATCAATACCATGGCATCCTCATAAGGTTCCAGGAGCTATGAGCATTGCTGAGAACATCTCATTCCAAGGACACAGGTTTGCTACTACCTAGCACTATTCCTTCCAATACAGTCAACCCTCCTAAATGCATATACTCCTACCTTGACAGCTTACCCTGAAACCAATATATCTCCACTAGATCCAAATAGCCTCCTGGATTCATCAGATGTTCTTAAGCATGGAAGCGCCAGGAGAGGGGTCCACAGCCAGGCATTGGAAAATGGTGGCAACCTCAGATAAGAAAAAAGAACCTACTGCCAGCAGTTCCTCCTTGACCATACTATTCTCAAGAGTAATGACCGCAGCAGTAGCAGCAACACTTCTGACTAGGCTCTGCAAACTCTTTGTACAGCATATTTCTTTGAAGGTCCTGGTGTACTCTTAGTGGTTTGTGTAGCACAATTCAGAAACTCTACACTGTTTTACTGCTTGCATGTATATCCTCTGCTACTGACTTCCCCAAGTAACTACAGTGACACAAAACCCTTCTCAGAAAAGACCTCAGTCATAATTTTTTACTTGAACTTTTTTTTTCACAGCAGAGTACTTCTGCAAATTTCTTCCCAACAAGTTTCTCTAATAAAGACTCTATCTCCTTTTTAATTTTTGGCCTTTTTGTACTTTATACATACAAATATTATATGATATTCTGTGGCTTTAAAATTAATCATTTGACCACTTAAACAAGGAAAAATACTTTTTTTCCCTTCATATAAAAAGATGTTGTTCTGATGAATGTCTGTGCAGATCTGATAGTCCTCCTACAACAGAAAACACATCATATCTACACAGTGAGAACAACAACAATTTCTCAGCAGCCATTATCTGTTGTTTCCCCTCTTGCTATATTTTGCATCATGGTAACCCCACTGCTGATACTGTATGCTTTCTCTAGAGTACTGTCTGTGTTACCTTGATGTCCTGGTTTCAGCTGGGATAGAGCTAACTGTCTTCCTAGTAGCTGGTACAGTGCTATGTTTTGAGTTCAGTATGCGAAGAATGTTGATAACACACTGATGTTTTCAGTTGTTGCTAAGTAGTGTTTAGACTAAAGTCAAGGATTTTTCAGCTTCTCATGCCCAGCCAGTGAGAAAGCTGGAGGGGCACAAGAAGTTGGCACAGGACACAGCCAGGACAGCTGACCCAAACTGGCCAACAGTGTATTCCACACCATGGGACGTCCCATCTAGTATAGGAACTGGGAAGTGGGGGTGGGGGATCGCCGCTGGGGGACTAGCTGGGTGTTGGTCGGCGGGTGGTGAGCAATTGCCCTGCACATCATTTGTACATTCCAATCCTTTTATTACTGCTGTTGTCATTTTATTAGTGTTATCATTATTAGTTTCTTCTTTTCTGTTCTATTAAACCGTTCTTATCTCAACCCAGGAGTTTTACTTCTTTTCCCGATTTTCTCCCCCATCCCACTGGGGGGGGTGCAGAGAGTGAGTGGCTGCGTGGTGCTTAGTTGCTGGCTGGGGTTAAACCATGACACTGGACTGACTTCCTTTTAGTTCTATGTCCTCTCTCCCCACCACCTTCTTCCTGGTCTCATGATAATGATGTTATATAAGCAATTCTGTCCCTCTACATTCAATATATTCTCCAGCTAATATTTGACTATGCTGTTCATCTATCATACAGACTGAACATCTTACATTGAAAGGTAACTCAGTCTAAGTACTTTATATATGATTCTCTGTATTTTCTCGCTGTGATGATTTACCCTGAGACTACTAGACTAAAGATCAGTTCAGACTATGCATGCACTACTAACTGAAAACCTTTTATCCGGATTTTCTTTCTAGGAAACAAAGGATCAGAAAAACATTAAGGTTCTGACACTATACTTCAACAAACATGACTGTATGAGTTAGCATCAAATGTACATGAATGGCTTGAAACTGATGCTGAACTGGAAGTATGTATTAGGTACCAGCTTTAGGTTATATGAACCAGTCAAGCATTTTCAGTTATTAGTCTCTTTACAGCAGAACTGAGTTTTAGTTCAACTGCTTCAGATAGTCAGAGGCCCATACACATACCAAACTCCTACCTTTTTATTCCAGCTGGATGGCCTTGCAGGAAAGTAAGCAGAGATTGCCAGATGCCAGCACAGCCATGCTTTACATAAGTCTTCACAGCTCAAGTACTATTTCTTCAGTTTATCTGTTTTGACTTAGACTAGGCTAATTTAAGTGGATTTAACATGGGTTAATACTACAATTAATACAACAAAGCTGAAAGACTTGCAGAAACTATCAAAGCTTAGCTGCCTATGAATAAAATACAAAATAAGGCATTAAGTGAATTCACTGCTTATCAACTTCAGGTTCTTAAGACTCATTTCTAGTGTCTGATTTTCAGACAGTTGATATAACATTCAAGGAAGTGATTAGATGGAATGAAACAGTTTTAGAGCAGTTTTACATTGCATATCTAGGAGGAGCGTACAAAGTTGTGTCTTAAAGTCTCAATGAAACAAAAATCTTAGGAGAAGGGCGGACGTATCTGTAAATAAATCATCTGCAACTGTTAGCCAAAAAAAAGTATTTTATGAGGGGAAAAAAAAAAAAGAAGTGTACAAATGCTGGGAAGATCATACTTCTAGACCTTTTTTCAGTAGTGTCTCATGGCACACAAGACACTCTTAACAAAACAGTTACTATAGTTTAGTTTAATTTCTACAGTTCTTAGCAGAATTCTAATGACGGTGTAATAATCAGCACAAAGGATGGTAATCCATTTTTGTTGAGCAACCCAGAACCTCCCTGAACAGGCAGCTCTTTCACCCTGCATTTTAATCACTCAGGAATGTATGAAGAAGGGGAAATCCTCTATGTAATACATATGTAAAAGTAACTTGGATGCATTAAAATGGTGTCCACTTAAGATGATTCTACACTTCTTCACCTCTAAATTTCCCACTAACTCTACTCTGGCATTATCAGCAAAGCTGAAGGGGGCAGATAAAGCAGGAGAGAGAAGCATAAAGAAGGCCATACCATTAACTCAGATATAACGAAAAGTCACTTATGGCACTTTAAACAGTTCTTAAAATTCATGAAAACTTTGCTTATGCGAAGTTTCACTCCTACACAGTCTTCTCTGAATTATACTTCAGTGGGATTTCTTCTGTGAACAGCAGCTCTAATAATCAGGCACTACAAAAAGGTTCTGCTCTACTTGTGCTGGGGTGATTATGTAGATGCCTGACAGACTGTGTAAGGATGACTGTATGTATGTAATACTGGAAAAGGGTAGGAGATTATTAATCTATTTTCCATAACCTTTTTGTCCTTTTGCTCCCTATGGGACAAGTCTGCAGTGGCATAATGCAGGGTTTGTACACCCCATTATATGAGTCTGGAAGGAGCTAATGGGCTGTTGGGTACCTAATCAGCCTCTCCTAGAGGCGAACAACAGACTTCAAAGGAGGAACAAAAAAGGAAGAGCCCTGCTTAATTAGTGCTTAGCTAAGAAGAGGAGCAGACTTGGGGGAAGACACAAGGATAACTGCTCCCCATCAGAGTCCCTTGGTAGAGAGGTAGGCCTGGCAAAAGATGTCACTTCTTTGGCTGCCAGTGTTCAACTTAAGCTTGACTGAGTCATGGCAGCACGGACATTTTGCATGTATTAGTCATTCACGGAAAAGAACAAAGAATCTGCTGTCAATACAACCCAGAAGCAAAACAAAAATGGAACTGTTCTGTATGTTTAGGTCTAACTTTACACACACTAAAAGAAATAGAGGTTGCACATATCTTAAGCATCCTTTCACTCCTTCAGGTGTCTGAGGCCTGGGTGGAGCAGTGGAATGACGAGGAGGGAATGCAGGCAGAGGTAGAAGTTGCTGTACACTGGGGGAAGCTAACAAGGCCACAGTCCCAGGTACGCTCACAGCCTGGCAAGCTTCAGAGAATAGTGACAATTCCGGAGGCATTTTATAAATAAACTGTCAGTTGCAAAGGGCTTTTAAACATTAACTTTGTACAACTTCTGTGCTTTTTATTATAAAAGGCATGAAAAGATTTGCTTTTGTCATAAGTGTTTTCAGGTTTTTTTCCTTTCTTACTTTATACCTGTTGTGTTTTAACCCCAGCTGGCAACTAAGCCCCATGCAGCTGCTCGCTCACTCCCCTCACAGTGGGATGGGGGAGAGAATCAGAAGGCTAAAAGTGAGAAAACTCATGGGTTGAGATAAAGACAGTTTAATAAGTAAAGCAAAAGCCGTGCACACAAGCAAAGCAAAACAAAGAATTCATTCACCACTTCCCATCAGCAGGCAGGTGTTCAGCCATCTCCACGAAAGCCGGGCTCCAGCACGTGTTAACAGCTACTTGGGAAGACAAACTAAGTCTGAACATCCCCCTCCCCGCCTTCCTCCTTCTTCCCCCAGCTTTCTATGCTGAGCAGGACGTTCTCTGGTCTGGAATATCCCTTGGGTCAGTTGGGGTCAGCTGTCCCAGCTGTGTCCCCCCCCAAGTCCTTGTGCCCCCCCAGCCTCCTCGCTGGTGGGGTGGCGTGAGGAGCAGAAAGGCCCTTGGCTCTGGGTAAGCGCTGCTCAGCAATAGCTAAAACATCCCTGTGTTATCAGCACTGTTTTCAGCACAAATCCAAAACACAGCCCCATACTAGCTACTGTGAAGAAAATTAACTCTACCCAAGCCAAAACCAGCACATATATATATTTACTATAAAAAGGCATAAAAAGATTTTTTTTTTCATGATAGGTATTTTTAGGTTTTTTTGTTTCTTACTTTTTACCAAAGAAATATCAGAAACTAAATCTGGTCTTCAGTGACTTGCCTGTGAGTGCTGGACAGTAACTGAGAAGAGGATGATGTTCTAAGACAAATATGTGTTCATAATAAGCTCATCAATAAATATTTAATAAAGGACAGACAAACAAAACCTGAATTTCTCTTACAGAATTGATACTTCACAGAATTGTGAACCACACAGATACCTCATCTGACTCTTTGTAGGTTATCTTTGTATTATTCAAAACAATAAAATTTAAAAAAATAACAATTAAGGAGTAATTAAAAAGATAACCAAGATAAGTTTTAATGGATATAGGAAAATATGCCTGCATCTTAACTGTGTTTAGCAGAAAGAGACTATGAGAAAATATTATTCCAGAAGAAACTTTCAATAAACAATTTCACTATCAAACCAGCTAGATATTTTCTGCTTAAATGTTTTATGTATGCATGTGTATAAATGCAAATAATTAAATAAAAATATTTTGTTCTCTGTTTGTTATAATCAATTTGAATTTTAATTGCTCTTTCTCAATTTCATTCTTCTCTCTCCATCTGCATCTCAGATCAAGGTTGAGGTAACTAGGTACATTGATATTAACAGCATATACCATTTGAGTATAGAGACCTCCAACACGAATATTTTCTCTTAGAAACCTTTTAATTTCTTGCTTGCATCTTGCTGTGTTGGAAACAAAGTAGATTGATTTCTCATAATACCCAGGAGAATACAAGGCATCGACAGCTGAGGAAAGGGACACAGAAGCTTTGGAGACATTAAAATAACAGAAATAAGAGCTTAAGAACAGCATCTATACAGACTGCTTCACATCCTCTATTATGAAATCTACTCACGTCTAGAGGATATCACTTTGTTTTCAAAGACCAAATGAAGTGCACAGTCAGATTTATTACATGCTTCAAAAAAAGAGAGATATGGTCTCTGAATAAAGAATCCATGCTCAAATGCACAGCAAAACAAATGTACAATTTTCCTATTTCACATTCTTCATACTACCATAAAGGTGCAAAAGCCTTGCTATGCAGGTTAATTCATAGATGGGAAAACAAAACTCATGTTAATAACAGAAATCTGTAACAGCTGAAGTCCTTAGAACAGAGGCTTTAAAAGCAAGCAGAATTAAGAGTGGCTGTTCACCACAGGGTAACTGAGGGAAGAAAAATGTGAAGGATGGATAAACTGTGGTGACAGTGTCTGTTTATTCTTTATCTTAAGACTAACCAAGTAGGGCATGAGCAATGTATTATAAAGAAATAAAGAATGTGATAGACAAATAAGTCTTAAAATGGAAAGATTAACTACTATCTCTCCTAATATTTACTATAAGCTTTTGACAATCAAGGACCTTCTGTAGAAATACCAAACTCTTGTGTTTTAAAACACAATGAATTAAATCCAATTTAGAAACATCTCGTCTTTGTGTTAAAAAAACCCAGAAAGTAAGTAGAAAAGCACCATGATCTAAAGAGGCTAAATGAAGGACAGCAAGCGAGCATGAGGCAAGTACTGTTAAAACTGAACAAATTATTGTATTTTCATTTAGAACAGCTCTATGTTCAGCATGAAGACCACCCTTAAAACATAGCCTAAAAGTAAGTGGAAAAGGCAACCTATTACTCTATATTAGCTCCAGCTGTTTCAAAAGGATAGGATATCTTTATCATTAAAGTATTAACCAGTATCTATTTTGTATTAACTTCTCACTTTATTCATTGCTTATATTAAATGTGTAGCAGAGCAAAAATAGTGATAATATAAGGAATAAAGATGTCCATTTAACATCTTCTGAAACAGTCTTGTGAATAACTACATGTAATGTAAAGCTAAATCTCTGAATTTAAGAATGTCTTTGTTTTGCCACTTAAATGAAATGAATACAACATCCGTAAGATGATTACAAGAGATTTCATTAAAAACTAGTGCTTTGCTCTGCTAGCTATGTGTGAAGAGGAAACCTACTTTCATTCACATATATCATCACTCCTTCAGAACTTGATATAGGGCTAATAAACTAAGGACCTATACTTTATTGAAAAAAACCCTTCAGGATCCCTTGCAAAGTTCTGTAAAACTAAGAATACTAAATGCAGTACCTGGCAAAGTTGGCAATTCTGGTCATTATAATCCATGTGTCTAAAATCTCAATACACTTTCAACTCAGCACTGGTTCCCAAACTTCTGTTCCAACAAACTGCTGTCAGCACAGAGTATTTATTGGAGGTCACTATGCACACTTCATGCTGACATTTTAATTGGAAGCAGATCATCTTCAGGCTGTTCCTCGTAGCATCACCAGAAGCACAGGCCTATGTGCATCTTACTTCCTGTTCTGTAGTATTTCTACTATCAGTGACAGGCAAACCTTAAACTATTTGAAAATTTAGGTTTTCTAATCAGCTGGAAGAATCATTAACAGTGAAAATTTTGGTTGCTTTCCTGAGGAAGTCCTGCTTGCATTTGACTCCCCTGTATTCCTTGAAATGGACATTCATACACATATGCACAAAATCAATAAATATATAGGCAGAAAGACAAGCAAAAATACACACAAAACACAAGTACTGCCAAACCCCATTGAGAAGATATGCAACTCCCATTTGGTTAAAAAATTCAGATCGATGTGAAATTTCTTTTAACAACTTTTTAGATGCATGTTACTTCAGATAACCAATGCTGTAAGACTGTTACAAATTTTTTTTTCACTAAAAATATATTTAAATGCATTTAGAACATCTATTCAACTGCTAGACATGCTAGATCTATAGTCTGCCTAATCCTCATGAATAACTACTAAAATGCAACAATAAATAAAACTCGTTATTGGAAAGAATCCTTACCATGCAGTTCATTTGATGCCATGGCCCACTTATAAGTAACAAAAGGTCCAGTAACTCTAATAGAACCCACCAGAAATACTGCTATTTCACAGTTTTCAACCCCAAATCCTGCCTTTGAAAATCTGGGATAACAATCTTTGCAGTATGCTCTTAAAAAAAGAACAAATCCAGTCTCCAGTTCCAGAGCTAGGGAATCTCCAGCCATATCACAGCTCAAGTGTCCCCTCTCTCGTACAAATTACTACTGCCTAGGGAAATGAAATCTTTCAGGTATCAAGTTCAAAATACTCAGAATATTTGGTCCAATAGCTCACCAAGTTACATTTCAGTAGAAGTTAGACAGAACAAAGTGAACAAAAGGCATCCGTGGCCCCCTGTTGCTGTATGAGTATAATCTTACATAACTAAATGCAACTGAGTAACAAATTGGCAGCCCCACAACTTTTTTCAGGGGAAATTATTATTCAGCTATTTCTTTTGGTTGCTTTCTCCACACAATGAGTATTTGTTCAGGCTTCTCTGGGTTGAAGTTCAGTCAATTATCTCTCCTCCAAATCCTGTTATAATTCAGAGAACTGTTAATCTGTTAGTCAGGTTGGCTAATGTGAAGACATAGATGTGAACAACAGCTTACTAGCAATATTATGACACTTATCCCTTGATTTCTCTTATTGCTAACCTATGCATACAGAAAGGGAGTTATGGTAGAGGTGATTTTGTGTTATCTACACTACAAGTTTTGAGAACAGGTATGTAACTGTTCAGTAGAACTCTCTCTGATTTCTCAGTAAAAAAAGAAGAGAGCTGCTCCAAAAAATTCTTCCCTACCCTTTCAAAGGAACAGCAGCACTACAGGCAGGTGACAGCACTAAGGCAGTGCTCAGTATCTACAGGAATTGACTGCTATGCTATGGTTACTACAGCGCCTACACCACCCACAAACTGTTTGGGATGAAAGAAATACGAAGACTCCAGGTATTGCCATCTACTCACAAAATCATAACATGACTCCCATGCGTGCCACTTCCCAGAGACAATAATCACATAAATCCTCCATTACCAACCAGCAGGGGAAAGCCCTATAGGATTCTACAATCACCCATGCAAAGGAGCGCATGCAGGTGTCTGTCACAGCTTCCCTCCACTGATGATCACATACTTCATTTTTGCTTTTACTCCATCACAAATCTTAATGCAATATCTTCAACATAGTCCTCAGATTCTAGCAACCATGCTCCATCTGCTTTATGATATTCAGTAGCCTTTTGTGACCTTCCTTCCCTATTACCCTACATTTACCAGAAAGTCAAGAAAATTAGTTGAAATAAGACTTTCCAAGTGATAAAAATGAGGAAGGCAATTAGGGAACTCATTCTGCACCACTGTAATTACTACTGGAGCTGGGTGAACACAAGTAAAATGAAAATGGGCTGTTGAGGGACATCACCTATAACATAACAATGTAAATAGCTGTCCAAAGTGCAAAAGATGACAACAGTTTACTACTGTATGTGGTCTGAAGGCATGCACATTGACTCTACCACTTGGGCAAAACCATTTTTGTGTGTGTGTGTCTCAGTTTCCACTGCCGCAAAACTAACAGCACTTATAAGTTTATCTTGCAAAGATTTGTGAGAATTTAGTGGTGATATTATTAGACAAGAGTAGTACAAACACTAGATGCATCATTCTGTGAAAGTTAATATTTACTTAAGAAGCATTGTATGGTACACACAGATCAATAAGCAAAGATGTGAAATATTACTGTAATACTTCTTCTTTATATGCCAGAAGCCATCTTCCCTCCACATCCAAAGGAACCCATATTTCCCAAGGATAACCGTAATTCTTAATTATGAATAGATGACTTAGTGCACCTGCCCTTTAAGCAGAAAATACCACCTTTACAAAGCATGTGCCTCTTTTGTGATTTCAAAGAAACTGTAAATGTAGAAGAGTGTGAAGATCAACAGTCAGCAAAAAGTCAAAAAGTTTTCTGATGACAAATAACCACCTTTGAAGTGGTCTACTTCAATATTGTTATTTCTGGAATTTCAAGCATGAACTCCGTAAACACCCAGACTACACATTTCTATTCAGTGGCAATAAAAGTCAGTTAATTTGGTATCAAGTACGACAGGATATTATTGTTTATGTATGGTCTTTATCTCATAGTTAAAGGAAAATCTGCCAAATTCCAAAAGTTATTTCCTTATTAAAGGGAATTCTAGAAATAGAGGGAGGCATGGTGTTAGTGTGAAGTTCTTCAATGTTTTTTCCATTGAAACGAAAATGTCATCCTTGGAAAATACACTTCAGTATTGAATGTATTCATTAGTCTTTTGCATTTTATCTTAATTTGATGACAAAGACATTAAATGGATGTCGTATTATACCAAATCCAGTTTTGACAATGGGTTCATTCAGCTGTTGTAGTAAGAAAAGGTCCTTATACTAAAATGGCTTAAAATTTTCAAAGAATCATCTCAAAAGGTGATTAACTTATGTGTTAGCTTAAAAAAATCCTGTCACATTCATTTTAAGTTTTTTTCCTTAAAAAGTAATCAAAACACATTTGCACATTGCAACACTATTGGGTGCCCCCTGCAAAATCACAGTGCATAAATTACAAAGCAAGCTTTTTCACAGTAAACACAGAGCTGTGCACAAATTATAATGATGTCCTCTTAATCCCTAAAGCAGAGCAGAGCTAAATGCATCTTTAAAATGTTCAAGAGCTGTTACTTTTTTTAGCTTTTTATAGCTATGGTGCTATAAGCTTAAATTTCTATTCCTCCGTTGCTCCATGCAATGCATCTCTGAACATACATGCTTTTATCTTGTGAATATAGGTGAGAGGATTTTTTTAATCCCATCCCACCCACCCCCCCCCCCACCTCCCACTAATGCCTGTTCCAGTCTTCAAAATAATGGCATTTGTACTTTAGTTCTAACTGTAGTTACACCTGTGAGATATCAAAAAGGCTAATGAAACTGGACTGCTTGAAAAGGGACTGACTGAGAGCTTGGCATTCATTTACTAAATAAACATTTCAAGTTCTTATCTACTGCAAATGCTTTCACTTAGGGTCCAATAGTAACTTTCTTGTTGTAACACTAATATTTCAAGTAAGACCATAATGCACTGTATGTTAACTGAATCATAGTATTTGAATGTCATAACTATATTAATATTAATTTCTGAAGCTTATAGGCATGGAATATACAAGCCTCTATAAATCTGATAGAAAAATAAAGGAAGTATTCATTGTCTGAATAAAATTTCCTAATAGTTGTTTCAATTTCCTACCGTACAGTCTAACTAGAAACTGATTATTATCAATAAGAAATATCTTTCATCCCTTATTATAGTATGTAACTATCTGTGAAAATTGAGATGGATTATAAAATAGTAAAATAATGAAGTGATATTAATGAGAAAAATACTGAAAAAAAGTGTTGATTATACCCACATCCACTGTTTTTTTAAATTGAATTAGTCCCAGTATAAGCATCTGAACAGTAATGCTATAGAGCAGTAGGCACCAAATTAATTCTACTTTTGAATACTCTGAGCTGGAGTTATGCTTTTGCAGCCTTTCAAAAGAATGAAATACAGTCATCAAAATGGCTTTGATTGTTAAGCTTGATTTGAATGAAATGATCTGTCACTGCTTTTCAAATTAATATATTAATAATTTGTGATATTTCTAATATATATTCCTATATGATTTCAGGGAAAAGATTCCTAGAAATGTCCAGTTGCTTAATAGTATTTAAACTGGCATACAGTAGCACTCCTTTCCTGTGATGTAGCCACCTCATGACATAGCATGCATACAAATTCAAAATGCTTTTAGTTATTGTTATTTATATCTTTATTTTGTATTTTTAATTTTGCCAGGCAAGGCATTTTTTCTCCAACATAGGAAATTATTTGATCACAAAGATTAAAGAGCAAAATATGACCTGGGAATAAATACCCTAATATGATGAGTAAAATAGCACAGGTCTGCCTCACCCTTCACTCAAGAAAAACAGAAATTTACATAATGAGGAAGCATTATTAATGTGTTCATAACTTGCATTTACAGCCCCTGAAGTAAGGTAAGATTTGGATTTCATTCTAACCAAAGCACAATTCAAAAGGTAAGGCTGTCCTGCATCTGTTAAATCTATAGCTCACCTCTTAATGTACCTTGTACCTGCTTTACATGCTGTATTTAGATGGCAGGCAGGTCCCAAATAGATGGCACCATTAAGATCAAAATAGTTGCTTGTTGCAGTATGCAAAGAAAAGGGAGTTTTCTTATCTGCACATACAGTACTTTGAGGCTGTCCTATGAGAGGCACCTCTCAATTAAATATCAGTATTCCCCCCTCTCTCCACCCTAAAAAGGTTGCAAATCTTGTATATGATTTTTATTATGCCTAGAGGAATGGATGAAAAATTACAAACATTGCCAAATGTGTAACTAGAAAAACTGCCTTGAAGTGGGTGGGGGAGTTTAGATCTTGGCAGCTGCTGTGTAATCAAAAGCTTTTACAAAAGCTAAAATAAATAAGTCTTGTTACTGAGGCTTGCTGATTCTGGGAGTTATTTTCCTGCAGACATTGTAAGATGTTCAGCTTTTCAGACAGCATTCACCGGGGTAGCTGTCCAGGGCGAGTGCACTGTATGTCGCCTGAACAGGAAAAATGCACAAAAGCACAAGATTTTTGAAACTATGCAGAATCCATGCTTTTGAAAGCATGAAATGTAGCTAAGAACTGAAACTCTGGCTATATGTGGATTCTGTTTGCTTATTTCTTTAAACTTAAGTCCTGTTAAACAAAGAAATCATCAGGGATGATTTAATTCAGTGCATCTTTGCTTGATATTTGTAACTGCAAGCCATAGGCATTGAACTGAATCTTAATATAATTTTAAATTAAATTTTGTTAACTGCATTTTGCTTAAGATATTGTTGACATCTAAGGAAAAAGTAAGGTAAAAAACTTGCTAGAAAGAAAAACAGGATTAAATTATGTCTTGAGAGGCATCGCTCATAACACATGATCGAAGATGTACCAAGAGGTGACTGTCATACTTTACATACCATTATTGGTTTCACTGATGTCAATATGGAGAGAAAGTTGAACTTTCATATAAGTCCTGTCTCTCAAATATCCTTCCTCACTTTTGAGAAACTACAGCTCCAAGACAGTGTCCTCGCTATTAGGCATCAGGCAATACAATAATGGAGAGCTACTTCTTTAGACATGCTCTTCATGCATGCTATGTCACAAGGTAGCACCTGACTAGACTGGAAAAAGGCCCCAACAGTCCTAATAGCTTTAGCATATGCTTATAGCAAGAGTAAGGTTTCATGGTAGCATGGGATTTTTAAATCTTCTGTTTTCAACCCATAGTTGAATTGAACTACAGAGTCTGGAAGTCATCTGCACCTGGGCAACAGGACAGAATTTGGACTGAACACCTGCATACATAGCCTGTGAAGAATTGCTAAGCATCAAGCAGATTCAAGCTTCTTGTTTCTGCTTTGGGATTAAAGCCAAACAGCAAATACAAATAACTTGAGCACAGCATTTTAAAAAATAGAAAATGAATCCTTTCCTGAATAATGGATTATAATTTTGTATTTATAAATCATATATTAAATTTTCAGGTGTTCCCTGAGATTCATTATTGAGTCATATACCAACATGCATTCAATCCATCTTTTAAAAAAATCTTATTCTTAAATAAGATATGAAATGAGTAACAACTCCCAAGGAGAATTCCACAATATAAGTGGAACACCCATGTAACTTCGTTTTTCCCATGTAAACAGAGACGTATGATTAAAGTCTGAGCTTCCATGGTTTTGATGCATACAAGTATGCATTACACACACAGTCTCAGCAGGCACTCATTATGCAGTCACAGCAAAGAAAAAGTAAATGCCTCACCGAACAAGAAGGAAGGAGGAGATTTTTCGCTAGTTCTGTTGAAAGGCAACAACAACTTAGAGAAAAGAGGAATTATTGCATACTCCTTTTTTATCCATGATTTGGGATAAAGTTATTTACTAATAAGTAGCTAAAACAGTACTTCAGCTAAAAATTGTTTCTGGAAGCTATAAGCCTCCATAATTTCTTACCATTCAAAGAGTAACTACACAAGTATGTAAGATTAACTAGGTAATGTAAAACCTGAGTAAATTATTAATTCAAGTTAAGCCAGAAATAACAACTTGCCCTTTAATAATTTGGGGGTAAATGATATATGTTAAATTACTCCAGACACACAGTTGCTGAAAGCTAGAATTAATCCAGGAGACATGGTCTAGTTCTTTACAATATTTTTTTTCTGCGGAAGATGTAAATTAACCCATTGGTTTCAAATACCATAAATAATACAGATTATGTCAATACACACACTTAAAAGAAGGTTACTTTTACATTATGTCCACCATTCTTTCTTCAAAGCTCAGTGCATACATTATCTTTTAAGATGTTGACCCAGTCATGTAGAAGAACACAGGCTATACGCATCATGTATACTGCTGCATTCAACTTCAAAGTAACTGTGTTTGCCTCATTCACCTTATTATAGGAGACACGGAAAACTCTACTCAGTATGCCAACAGCTACCAAGATACCCAAGCTAAACACAGCTCTTGTGCGGTCATGTGTGTCCCGAAAGCTTCTACTTACATTATCCCATTATCTCAACATCAGTTTGGGACAGAGAGAAATAAATGTGGCTGGATTCCACTGCAGCTTAATTCATTTGATTCTCCCACTACATCAAAACTATAAAACACTGAACCACAGGTATTCCATTGCCTACAGCGTGGTGCAGAGAGCTAGATCTGAATGAGAAACAGTTGTTCCCATCTCACAACAATCAAGACTTCATTTATTTTCCCACTTTATGCTATAATGATTCCCATCCTTCCTCCAAAAGCACAGATTAAGCTAACCTCCTGGTAGAATATCTAGCAATAATTAGATAGATTAGCAATAGATTAAGACATTTGCCTGACATGAGAAAAAAGTCAAGCCCCTAATTTAAACACTGTATCAATCATTTACAAAACCCACATCATTTCCAGCAGTGGAAATTTGCTGCCAGAGCAGACAAACAGAACACAGCCATGGCACCCACTTGGGTCACATCACAGGAATGAACCTGGAGTTTCTGCACTCCTCCTATGCAGCTAGCTCTTCTTGGGCATGTTCTCCAATCCTGTTAATAAACAAATATTGACTAGTTCTACTGAAGGTTTTCAGAAAATATTACTCCCTTTTATGATGGCATTCAGTCAACACTTCAACTTAGTTTTTTACTACTCCAATTGTATTTTGAGGGTGCATTTTCAAAGAGTTGTACCTCTCTCATTTAAATCAGAAATCTCATTCTTGATAAAAATGCCTCTTACCAGGCTACAAAGAGTTCTGGTTTGAAGAAATCTGGCCAATAAAATATCTAGTTAGATAATTCCTGATCAAACAACTAGAATTATTTAGCAGTTTGGGGGCTTGCATCATTTGAGCGCAGGACAATTAGTAAGAATATAAAAAAGGTCTTATTCTTTTGCAAGGAATTGAGATAAAAAGAAAACCAACATTTGACAACTTCAGGGAAGTAGTTTAAAAAAGACATTATTGTGACTTACTATTGTAAGGACTGTACATCACACTTTGGCATCTACATGCAATCCCTATTGATATAAATGAATGTCATTTATCTATACCTGAGGGAAGAATTTATTTTTAAGAATGCAAATACAGATTACATATTTAAATTAATGAAGCATGTAATGTATGTCAAGGACGAATTGTACAGAAATTTTTTTTACTAGTTTTAATGCTATCTGTAGCAGATTTCACACATTCTTAAATTAGTCTGTAAGCATTTTGAAGGTTAAAGAACAATGAACTTTGAGAACATAATCATGAAGTTCAATGTGAAGAACAATATAAATCATAAGTTGGAAGGGTAGCATTTCAATTTTGCCAGAGGCAAGGCAAAAAGCATAAAAACAACTGTGTTAAATGGAAACTTGTTCCGCGAAAAGTAAAGGTAAGAAAGAAATAGTAAAACTAAAGCTGAGACCGAAAATTACACATTTAACATAGTTGTTTTCTGCAATGTCTCTCTTGTTCAAGCTTTGCAACCTAAGGAGTCAAAGACAGTGGCTGCAGTGACTGCGTAAATTAAAGCAGCATTTAGCAATAAGGCAAACAACTGTAAGCTTTGGAGGGGTGTTCTTAAAGTATATATCTGGAAGAGCAAATGCTGCCCAGCACACCAGGAATGTCCTCTACACTTACTTTGACACACTGATTATTCCATAAATTCTTCAAATTCCATCTTAACACTACTAGAGGCTCATGGGTGGGACTAAGACAAATACTCCCTGAGAAAAATAGCAGCTGGAATTGCACTACTGTGTCATTGAGCCAAATTCTGTTATGAAACTCCAACTATTAAGTTTTAGACTGGTGTATGGCCAGGCTTCAGCCCATCCATGTGAAAGAGGCCCTATGTTCAGTGTACAGCCCATCTGACACCGTAGGTGCCAAAACTTACGCAAAGTATGTACACTAAACACGGGCAGTGAGTCAAGCATTTAAATAACTTCGTGATCAATTTTAGGATAACATTTTTAACAGATGCAGCTGGTTAGAAAATATCTAGCATATCTCTTTCCACTCTAGCTTTTTCTTCCTTGCAGTGGTTGAAATTTCACCACTTTGTTGCAACAGTATTTGCATAGCCACTGTTGAATGTAAGGTCTAAGGCAAAAACTCCCAACCCATTAGAACTACAGGCTTTTTGCTGACTGTTGTTGATGGCTTTAATTTTCTGTTGAACAGCAAACCCAAGTCTTCCTCTTATTAACAACATAATTGCGGAATTATTTCCAGCTACTACTGATCCCTCTTGCTAAATGCATTCCTTTCTGCACCTTTACCTTCCCTAGGGGCGTAGTAACTGGGCTACCATTGCAGAACACCTTTAGTTGGAAAGAACCTTTGGAGGTCACTGAGTCTGAACACCCTGCTCCAAACAGGGCTGCGCTGGGTTGCTCAGGGCCTGTCCAGGCAAGCTTTGAATAACTCAAAGAGCAGAGAAACCACAACCTCTCTGGACAACCTGTTCCAGTGCTGGAGTTCCCTGTTGTGAAGTTTTGGGTTTTTTCTACCAAGTTTAATAAGAACCTTCCTTGTTGCAACTTGTGATGTTTGGTTCTTTTTTGTTCTTATCCTTAGCAACCAGAACCAATTTCAACATTCTTTGATTCTTCCATGAGTTAGCGGTCAATGAAGAGTTCATGATTTACAGTCCCTAATGGATAAAACTCCATCCACCCTCCTGAAAACATATACTTGAGCAATTGCATCTAGCACAAGAAGACTGTTATAAAACGCAGATGAAAAGTCCATATATTTAAATTTTTATTAGATAAAACCATCAGATCAACTGTTGAAATGTACTGCATCTTAAAACTGTAGTGTGTTTCATCACGTGCTTGCAGAAGTTTTGCCACAACCTAGCAAAATACTATGGCATGCACATAGTCCTAACCACTTGAGTAATTCCACTGATCTTCAGAGGGATTATTCACATACTTAAGTTAAACACTTTATTAAATGTTTTGATGGCTCACAATCGCAGTTGAGGTCACAATTTCAGTATAAACTTGGACCACATCTATATGACAACATAACATCAGAAGATATTTTTTTCAGACTGTACAGCACCTTGAGTTGACTGTTAGTATGTACACGCATAAAGACAAAGAATATTCTTCCAAACAGGGATTTGTTCTGCTAGTTCTTCAGCATTATGGATATGTAACATACATGAATTTTTCTCACACTGTAACTGCACTAATTGGATTATGATATGTATATAGACAGATATACAAAATAAATTTAGCTAGCATTGGACTAAATACTGTAGAGCTTGCTCCATTAGACTACTTGCAAGAATAAATAAAGGAAGGCTTGGCTCATTATCTGTAAACATATTCAGTACGTACTGTAGAGAGAGAGCAGAAATACTGAATATTCTAAAGCAAATCTATCCAGGCTCTGTAATAAAATTTTAAATTTCTAAGCAGCTAAGGACTGTCAAATGGAAAGACTGCAATAAAATTATTAGTTTGTTGCAAGGTGATTAAATTTACATAAAGACTGTGGCTTTGATTAAATGCTAGGGCGGGGGGGAAGAATCCCGTAAAATACAGAATTCTCTAAGTCTCTGACTTTGTCAGTTTTATACTTCATGCTTACAGATTCAGTTATAGTAGTAGTAAAACCTGTTTTTTTAATCACAGAAAATATGGAATAGCTGTAAATCAAATATATTTGGATTCTGACTGTGTACCTCAAGTTTAATTTTGAAAATTAAATTTAGGAAAAAATGTAAATATAAACAGTAGCTTTAGAAGTGCATTTTTTGTCTATTCTTTTGTATGTGGTTTGCTCAAATAACATGATCAACATCAACACTATCAACAGACAAAATTCCTAGAACTGAAAGGTTTCTTCCATGGTCCACATATTCTTCATTAAAATGGTGTAGGCTTTCTTATGAAATACATTTGTCAAAGAATTTCAGTTTACAAATTGCAGGAGAAGTTTGAAGTCCTGAACTTAAGTGAGTAAAAAGACGGAAGTAGAACACAATGTAAGAAAAATACACCAGTAATACGTGGAATATATAATAGTATGAACACAATGCAACAGCAGTTTCTGTCTCACAGCACTAAACATATTTTTGTTCAAGCACGTATGCAGTTTACCTGCAATAAATTTGTTCTATTTCATGAAACAGTTTGCAAGTAGTCACCCTGGAAATACAAGACAATGCAGTTTCAAGTAAAAATTGCAGATATTTTTAAGTATCACAAATGAAATCATCATCAAAATAAGGAATCTGAAAATCTTGTTTTGATTAAACATAGCAAAAACTTGTGAATTCTTTCACTCAAGTAGGAGAAAAATACTTAAAAGAATAAGTGCCTTAAAAAGTACTAATAAAACCCATTCTTACCACTTTGAAGTGAAACCGGAATAGAAAGGAATGCAGCATCAGCATATTATCCACTGAGTCTAGGCTGCTTTATTCACTGTGAAAGTACTAATTTCACTGCCATATTTGAAGAAGAGTGCTTTACTATATGTATTTTCACAAATATGTAGCCTAAGTACCATCAAGTGCTTTGCATAGATTCCCAGCAAAATATGAGTCCTGTTAATGCTCTGCGGATTTTGCAAGGTAACATCACATCCATTCGTCTTCCCTAAGACATCCTACTGGTCAGTTTCCGACATTCAAAATTTACTGCTAGCCATTTACAGAGATCAAAGGTAGCTGCATCATGCCAACAGCACTGTATTTTCACATTAAGGAAAATTTCTTACCAGAAGTTGTGTCTGGTGTATAAATGATCTACTAAAAGTGCGTTATTAGTCAGTTATAAGCACTTGACTACTTGTAATCCAGTAGCTACTTCAGGTAATTTATTAAGACAATACAAAATAGATTCTGTTTCTCTTTCCACTGAAACATCTAAACTTCTAATTTTGAATTTAAATGCTAAGGCTTACCAAGTCATAATCTGCAAATCACAATGAAAGAGATGATTTAAAATTATTTTATTAAAGTATGTTTTACAAGATAGCTTGTTTTGATTTGTGGGATAGCTAATCTACAAAGTGTTTTTTATGTTTCCAAAGGATGTAAAAAAAAATCTTCTTCATTCTGTGATGCTGTCACAAACAAAGAACGTAAAGAAAATGCCAGCAAGATACTATAATTAAACAAATATGAGCAAGTAAATCTCAACAGTGACTTGTAGAAAACTGACAGTATTTCCTTGTTGCTGCAGTTACAGCTTCTAACAAGGCCACAATTCATCAGCTGAAGGCCTCTCCAACAGAAATCTCAGCCAACAAATCTATTAAAACACTGTACCTTGTTTTCATACAGTATGAGGATAAGGAGAGAAGTACCAGTCACTTTTTCCTTTTTTCCCTTACAGACACAAACAGCGTTGGAAGCACCACTCAGAGTTAGACCACATGTTGGTTCCACAACTGCCACCAATAAATACTTGCTTCTAAATCCCCTGATATTAATTTGCTGGTATGAGCAGCTCCAGATCTTCAACTGGGGCCCATATGTGCAGGATGTGTTAATACTAAAAAAACCCCATAGTCTGTTGAACCAGCAAGTTTTGATTACTATTACAGCTGGAATTTTATGTGCTAATTAGTTTCACAAATTCAACATTTGCACATTTCAACAGATTCCTACATAGAGCAAACAACAAAAGTCACAGAACAATCGCTTTTGGGTTTTTTGGCTTTTTACTGCTGGACTCCTCAGAATCTCTTGTTTTCAGACCAGTCTATTGCCTTTGAACAGATTGTTTTTAATAATTTGGTAAATAATTTTAACAATTCGATTAAGTGTAATAATTTGACAAAGCATTTCATGTTACAAATGCTACACACAACTATACTGGTAGATGGCTACATGCACCTCTGCTTAATGAGTTGTATATGCAACAGGCCAAACCATTGACAGCATCGCAAGGGTACATCACTTGAGGTAGTCAGCTCAGATAGACCCACTGTGTCCGACTAGAAGATAGCTCTCATCTAGGTATGTTATTCTCACATCTCAGTTCCAAAGATGGGACTTTCTAAGTTGGCTAGACACAAGGCAGAAGCACAGAACCCTATAGCTTTGCTTGCTTGGAAACACACCTAACTACCAAATCCTGCTAAAAAAAACAAACCAAACCAAACCAAAAATCCCAAAACAACCTTCCCAAAAAACTTATATGACGAAGGCACTGCATTAGGAATAAGTACCATAAGACCTTATTTTCCAAAGCCCCATGCTCTCATACCTCCTTTGGGATAAAAGGCAGGTACAGGTCATCTTCATTTCTGGGATAAACTCACTTGTCTTCTAGTGCCCCCCTTTCTATCTAAACATTAGGACAGGACATCTCAGGCAAATAGGAGTGTTGAAAATGTGTTCATTAATGCTTATATGACAGTTTAATAATTAGGTGTTGGAGGATATCTAAGAACTGTGAAAGACATCATTATCATTTTTTAGTTAGATCTAATTTCTATTATCTTCTTTCTTGTGGTTAGTCACCAGGTTTTAGCCCTAAAACTGTTCTGCTGAGCAGTGCTATCTACTATTTTTGCTCTGTGTTTTAAATTAATCTGCTTCAACTCAGGTCTAGACTGCCACCATCAGCATTGCTACATATCCCATTAGGCAGCTACAGCAATGATTTATTATTTAATGACAGCAATGTGGCAGAAGTGCTGGCGTTATGTTTCTTAATATCTATTAAGAGTTCAATAAAACAATCTGCTGAAGGTCTTTTTGTTTCTGTGATGTACAAAGACATTTTCTACAGATAATACAGCAGATCACACAGTAGTATGAATCTCAGTAGGAAACTTGTATGCTTTATTTCAAATCTGTCAACATTTTTCATGTATCTCCAAAGAAACTATTCATTGCACTCTCCTCCCCACAAATTCTCCAAATTAAGTGTGCTTAATACAGAAAATACACTCTAAAAGACTTAGAATGGAAAAAAATGCAAGTATTAATACAGTCAGTAAAACATGTTAAGTTTTTCATGCATCTCACTACATCTTCTTTCATTTTGCATAAAATAGAGTGCTAAGTTTAAGGACATAATTCCAATGGAGGTACATAAACATTTGCATATTGGTTTGCATTCTGTATGCAGCTCATACACCTGTAAATGGGCCAGGGAGGCCTCTACCCTCAGTACATAAGATTCGTAGTTTGCAGCAGCATAAAACATATTAATCAGGTACTACAGACATCATACTGCAATCTAGAAGCCACGGAACTAGCCATGAGGAAACACACATTTCTGTCATCCAGGCAGTAACTATAAAAGATGAAATTATCATTCAGCAGTAGGGAAATTCATGATCACAGAACTTAGGACTTCACAGGAGTAAGACCTACGCTTGAACTCATTGCCAGAAGGATTAAAGCTGACTGTCACCTTTACTATACTCAGAACAAAATGCAAGAAAGCCAGTGAAACCCCAAAAACTTAAACTCCAAATTCTACCTTTTTTAGGTCCAGCTATAATTTTCATGCATCCCAGTCAGCTATACAAAAAGAACCCACAACAATCCCAGGAATGAGAATTTTTCTTTGAATATTCATCAGATGTTTGTCATCACTGCAAGCATCTGTGCTTTCCCTTTAAAGGAACATCTTTTTACTTACAGATTGTCCTGTTTTCAGCAGGGATAGAGTTAATTTTCTTTCTAGTAGCTGGTATAGTGTTATGTTTTGGGTTTAGTATGAGAATAATGTTGATAACACACTGATGGTTTTAGTTGTTGCTAAGTAGTGTTTAGACTAAGTCAAGGATTTTTTAGCTTCTCATGCCCAGCCAGCAAGAAGGCTGGAGGGGCACAAGAAGTTGGGAGGGGACACAGCCAGGACAGCTGACCCATACTGGCCAAAGGGGTATTCCATACCATGTGACATCATGCCCAGTATGTAAACTGGGGGGAGTTGGCCGGGGATGGGGGCGGATCACTGCTTGGGAACTAACTGGGCATCAGTTGGCAAGTGGTGAGCAATTGCACTGGGCCATCACTTGTTTTGTATATTCTAATTATTTTATTATTATTGTTGTATTATTATTACTATCATCATTATTTTCTTCCTTTCTGTCCTATTAAACTGTCTTTATCTCAACCCATGGGTTTTACTTTTTTTCCCCCGATTCTCTCCCCCGTCCCACTGCATGGTGGTGGAGCGAGCGAGCAGCTGCATGGTGCTTAGTTCCTTGGCTGGGGTTAAACCACGACACAAAAACATTTTCAAAATTAAGTGGAGTTTACAGACACAAGAAACTTGCAATATAGTGCTGCTACTGTGTTTTGTGACTTGCAGAGTCGCTAGTTTTCTGTACCTCAATTTTCCCATGTGTAAAATGAAACCAATAAAAGATATTCTACTCAGATAGCATAAGTCTTATTTTGCAAATAACATGTAATTTAGAACTCTCAAATTCAGAATTCTAAACACAGCTTGAGCTCTTGGACAAGGAGTGCAATCTAAATAAAAAAGCACTAGAATATTCTCATTTTTAGCAATGACCAGTCAACCCACAAATATGACAGTTTCCATGCAAGTTTTGTTTAGAAAATAAGAGTAAAAATCCCCCTTCAGGTATAGCAGCGTTATTAAAGACTAGCAGCAGTTTACTGGGGAATCATGCACAATACAAATGTAGTTATATCAACTGTTTTAATTTATTAAACAAATCCTCAAGATCTGTAGTGAATTAACCATAATATTTCTTTATTTTTTGGTTATTTTAACATAAGAATTTTTAAAGTATTTTAGTAACGTGTTTCTCTTTGATTATCTGTTCTTACCGCCCTATCCATTAGCTTATGCATCTGTCAAGAGGGGTGTGCACTGGTCTGTATTTATATTTTACAAATTGAAGTGTACTGTGACAGCTGAAACTTGGTGGGAACTAGGAGATTCTCCCTCTCACACAGGCAAGACGCTGTTGGTCCCCAGAATCTTGCTTATGTACAAGGCAAGAGCTTCCAGCTCTGAGTGAGATCAGACCTCAGTGGGAGCTGGCAGCAACTGCTTCTCACAGATGCCTCTTCTCAAGATGCCACAGCTCCCGGCTATAAACTCTTGGCCCTCTGCCGGCTCTGCTCTCTGCCACTCACAAGGCTTACACATCATCCTTCATACCTGTGTGGTAGGTTGTTAATCCCTGCTTTAGTGCTTTGCAGTGTAAGTTATATTTCAAACTTAATTTCCTTGTGACAAAGCAAATATGATTAAGAGTCTGAAGACAGAAGAAATCTCTGGTGCGCTTGCTCTTTTTACTCTAGGACTTAGAGTAAAAACCATCACAGCTCCCTCTCCTGCAACCTTCTCTCCTTTTTCAATATACCTTTAATTTAGTGATAAACCATCCAGAAGAAGACACTTCATTCTCTTCCTATTTCTAATCTGTCCCAGTAACCACAAGGCTTTTTTTTTTTTTTTTCTTGAGGTACCTACAGCTCTATAGGCAACATACAAATACATGATTTCTGGAACTCTGACAACCAGGAATTTTCAGCAAAAAGATCATGGATAAAGCACAAGTTGCCAACAGCTAAGCCATTTTTCTTTATTTGATCATCACTTTTAGCAGTAACAGCCAATTTGTCACTAAACAAATAAACTACCCATGCATTGAGTTCTGCAGTGACTGAAGTGATGTTCCTAATCCAGAAACAGGGAGTGCCTTGAACTGCAGTATTTTTTTCCAGTTGAAAACCTTATTTACATACCTTTTTTTAATTACTGTTTTGCACTTTGCTTGACTTCAATTACGTAAGGAATAGCTCAGTGCAGTAGCTGGTCCATGAGTTGTTTAGCTTAATACATTGATTTGGGGTATTTCTCTCTCTTTCACATATACACATATAATAAATGAGATGACTTGAGAATGATGATTGGGTGGGACAAAAAATAGTTGGAAACGGCTCAATCTTTTTTTTCCTTTTTTTTTTTTCCCTGTAATTTGCACTTACTTTCAGAGAAAGCACAGTATCAACGGATCTTTAAAAAAAGCATCCATCATTGTTACACAGTTTAGTGGATTCGTGATGTGAAATGCAACTAACCAGTTCACACTAAAGCTGATTCAGATGGCTTAGACATACTGAGCACAGTATTTTACAAACAGTTTTACAGACTGTGATACAAACACATGTAGATATACACAAGATGTGCTTTTAAAACCTTCTGTTGGCAGCTTTCTTTTAATGGCCATCAGGTTTCTCCTCCTTTTCATTTTCAATAACAATCCTTTAAGTATCCAAGGCCAGTTACGTTGTGCCAAATAGTTATCCAGATGAGTATGAAAGCAAAATGACAACTTTGCACAGAGAACATAACACAGAAGTTGCAATCACAAGGAATTAATAAGTATTTAAATTGCTGAAAATTACAGCTTCTAACTCAGCTTTAAGACAGATATTCACAAAACATATAGGCAATCTTAAGATTTCTTAAGATTTGTTTTTTAATTTCTTTAGAAATTGATCAAAATATTTCCAGATTTCTTCAGAGCTGTCATAGTCAGAAAGCTTAGCAGGACACAGACTGATCACTGGATAGAGTCTTCCACCTTCAGCTTACAGAACAAGTTCAGGTCAGGCTGCTAGAATCACATACTTGACTCAATTAAAATTTGCAAAATGCATTTAAGAAAACCCAAACTTTACGTACACTGTATTTTTCATGCTTGCTCTAATTCATTTTGGTGAATAATACATGTGAAAGGTAAGGAAAAGGCCCGTGATGGGAATGAAATCGCTAGGATTTCCTATAACAGTATAGATATTTATCAAGATGGACGTCTCTATGACAAAAATTTAAAAGCTCACCTCAACAAGGTTTCAGTGAGAACAACAAGCTAAAGAACAAATTTTATTCTGAAGTCATGTTGACATCATTGACTCATAGTGCTGTGCAGAATAAGTACAACCTAAAGCCGAATATGTCCATGGTGTTAAAGAGGTGAAGAAATGGTGCATGTCAAAAGGCAAAGAGCAAAATAAAGTTAGAAAGAACATGTGTTTAGAAGTGTCATATTGGGAGCTTAAAACAGAAAAAATAACTTAAAAACTTGATAGTTTCCTTTTAAGAAGTATCAAATCTTGTGGTAAAGTTAGATGGTTCTTGGAATGCAATCCATAATTTTTACTAACAGCCTTCTACAAAGAATCACAATAAAACTTTGTTGAAGTCTTCTAAGATATGTTCATAAGATGTACAGCAACTCTGAATTTGTCTAGATGATAATTCATTGTACTGACTCAATTTCTAAATATATTATCAAAGAAGATTGTCTAAAAAGCTACAGAATTCTTATCTTTACAAATACATCTTGACTGTAGCAGTCTACTCTCTTAGCAGAGCATCTTTGAAAAAAAAGGCAAAGGACATCATGGTTCCCACATTAAAACAATATAAACATCAACATTTTCAAAGAAGCAGCAGTAGATGGTTGTCAGATATAGTGTAACATTGAACAGGATCTTTCAGAGTCCCACTTTGCTCACTTACCTGGTTGTATAGGGCATTATCCACTCCTTGAAAGCAAGTTAGCTATATAAATGAGACAATCAAGCTCTGAAACCCTATTTTTTTTTTCCTGAATTTATAACCATACAAAGAAATCCATGTAAGTCTTGGTTCTTATTCTGAATGTTCTGAAAAACTATTACACTTTCTGGCTAGGATTAATGGACAAATTGGGACATTCTGATAGCAAATCAGAGATCCAGACAATACTTTATAGTGCACTAATAACTACCTCACAATAGAAAACAGAGATCAGATTAAACAGTTGTAATAATTGTCTTTTGACAGTGTCAAAAAGACAGCTATGAAAATGAACATTTGCACCCAAAAAGAGTGAATGTAAGGTTAAAAAACCAAACCAAAACTCAGTATCTGTAGACCTATTTAATACTTTTGGATAGATTTCCTGTGTGACCTCGGTTAGATGATTTTATCTTTTGCTGTTCATTTCTCTATGTCAGTTTTGGGCAGAAACTGTCATCTTGGTGTGTGTCTGAAATTTTAAAAACTGATTAGAAACTTTGTCACACATCCAATTGAAATTAATAGTTTTCTGAGGGGAAAAAAAATCAGCTTGGAATATGCTTACAAAAACAAAAGTACACAAGCCCAAGTTTTTCTGTATTTCAGACAACTGGCTAACTGCATTAGCACAGTATGATGTGCAATCTAGTGTGACTACCTGGCTTACATCCAACCAATTCAGAGAGCAGACCAAGGAGCCTATACGTATTTCTAGCCACCCACATGGTTCTGAAAATCTCCATATGCACTGCTATAGCAAAGGGGCTCTGCTATAATTTTGGATTTCTAGGCACCTCTAATAAAAATTACACACACATGTAAATAAACAGGTATCCTTTGCTCTATCTGAGCTACATCACACAGTTTTGTAAATATATTCCAAAGTTACGGCTTTATAATTATTAAATTCTTTCTCACTGAAACCAGGGTCTGTGCACTGTAATGAATTAATATAAGATCAAGCCATCTTGATGGATCATGTGACAGTAATCTGAATCTTCAGTGCATGAACAGAAGTAACACAGGAAGTCTAGGAAGATGACACTAGGGTTGAACAGGTGCAATAGAAGATATTTATTGAATAAGCAAACTTGTTCTTTTTTCCTCTAAGCTTTTTTTTTTTGAAGTTTATTTGTCAAATGCCAGCTTTTGGAACACCACACAGGAATGATGGAATGACTTGGAATTTTTTTAAAAGGTACAGACGGCCCTTTCCCAGAGCTACCATCACTGACACTTGGAAGTTTCTAAAACCTGCAAGGAGTTTAAGACCCTGTGTAATGACCTGAGACTTCTGCAATGACTTGATCTTGGAATCATTTCATCCTTAATAGTTATCACTAGTTTTCTTGGTCACTTGGCAATTCAGTGTGTGTGAAAGCATGGGGGGCTGTGGGGATGTGTGTGGGTGTTTCGAGGTGTTTCAAAGGAGACAAGCATGCCAGTGTTATTTTCAAATAGACTGCCAGGCAAATGTCTTCCCAGTAGAGTATCACAACTGAAATGGCTACTTCTAATCCCTGTACTTAAGCACACTCAAAATCCAAATATTTATGACTTGCTGTTCATGAGGAAGGCCTACAGAATCACTGAAAAATGAGATGCAGAGAAACTATCAGTCTCTCCCCAAATCCTCCTTTGGGCAGATGGAGTCTTAAAGTAAACAAACAGCTTCTCAGAGCTCTTGTGGTTAGGAGTGGTTGTGGACAAAGCTTAAAATATTTTGCCATTACTTTTACATTTTAAAAAAGTAAATGCAAATGATGAAACAAAGAAAAACCTATATAGTAGCTGCTGTCAGTTAAAATGGGAAAGAAATACTCTCCAACTATCCCAATATACAGTAATGGAAAAAGAAAACAGAAAGTAGAAGAAGTATTTCTTAATACTCACTTACATGTGCTTAAATATATCATTACCATTCTTCTTATGTGAGCAACCATATTTTCTGAGCATGCTCTGGAAATTAGTAATACCTATTCCCCCAAAATGGATAATCAGAGCAGGAAAGCCAATAAGGAGCAGGATAGGTCACATGCTATAGAAGGCGACTATAATGATGCTTCAATTATTAATAATTTAGGTTAGCATTCAGTTTTTAATATTTTATGAGGATTCATTTTCACATAATCCAAGAAGGGTGGAAGATATAAGGCAAGAAGATAAAATGCAAAAAGAAATAGAAGGGGGAAGAGACAGAAGATAACAATTATTTTTATTGTTCCAGGCTTATTTAGTTGCTAAACTCAATCTATTTTAGTTTTACTCTTCATTGATCACTTAGCTGAACTTGTAACTAAAAGAGAGAACACTTTAGCAAGATATGACATATCTAGAAGCCACTTTTTGAGTTATACAGATTACACAAACCACTATCTTTTTCATATGTGCAGACACTTTTTTAATGTAAGATACCTTTCCAGCTATCTGTTTTTATGCATGTACATATATACATAGATAAAGACACAAGGGGCACATGCATCTCTTGTTAAAGGCAACTGGTCATACACGTATACACACTGTGCCAAAGTACAAGCCTAAATATTTTGTTCTGTTGACTGAAATCAGACTCATTGCATGTAATAGCATATACCACCAAGTACAGCAGGGTGTCACATGGAAGTTAGTGTCCCCTTGCCTGCAGCAGATCAATTCTTTCTTATGTTTCTCCAGGAAACATCCTTACACACAGCTTGTTCTTTCAGGAGTGTATGAGAACTTGAGTAGGTACGTTTTTGATAACTGCAGAAGAGAATGGTAACTAAAATTCGTTAAGGAAGTCTGCACAGCTTGTGAAGGCCACACACAGAGTACCCCATTTTACCTCATTTACTGTGACACAGAAGAACACGTATCCACTAGATCAAAACTCATAGACTCTATGCATGCCAAATAAATATGTCATTATGGATCAATCTGTTAAGTAATATACCACTGAGTTTTAATAACACTTTGCATAATTAAGTCTAGACAGATAAAGTCTAGTCCTAGTGAATATAAAGTTGTATTTCAGTGGTTCCTCTATGTAGATAATTTTGAAAATTCTAATACATAAAATTGTTTTGTAAGGCTAGCTCTCTATATGTTGCATATTTACCAGGAAGATCATCTTTTGATCTTGAGCTTCGGGTTCTTTCAACTTGATGCATCAGTAGAAATAAGTGGAACCACTTAAATAAATGAATAAACTACATAGGATTCAGATGTTAGCATTTCTAACTCTAAGTGTCATTTTCAGACACACAACCATAGTAGAGGTTGAAAAACTACCAGAGAGCAAGATATATTTTAATAAAGATGTTAAGACTCACCCAAATGAAGAACTGAAGAATCACCCTAGACTAAAGAAAAAGAAATTATATGATCCTACAACAGTGAAATAAAAAATCTTCCCAATGATTTAAAAAAAAAAATAAATATGCAAATGTAAGGGCTTGTTATTAACAAACTGAAGATTACTTATTAATAATTTACCTTGCAAAGAATGTTTTAGAACATATAGCTACATCATAAGTAGTACAATCAAAAAAGTATAATAATGAATCAATGGTTTGTTCTTATAGATTGGTGTCCTGGTTTCAGCAGGGACAGAATTAATTGTCTTTCGAGTAGCTGGTATGGTATTATGTCTTGGATTCAGTATGAGAATAATGTTGATAACACACTGATGTTTTCAGTTGTTGTTAAGCAATGTTTAGACTAAGTCAAGGGTTTTTCAGCTTCTCATGCCCAGCCAGCAAGAAGGCTGGAGGGGCACAAGAAGTTGGGAGGGGACACAGCCAGGACAGCTGACCCAAACTGGCCAAAGGGGTATTCCATACCATGTGACATCATGCCCAGTATGTAAACTGGGGGGAGTTGGCTTAGGGCAGGGCTCAGAAATAACTGGACACTGGTCAGTGGGTGGTGAGCAATTGCATTGTGCATCACTTGTTTTGTATATTCCCATCCTTTTATTATTATTATTGTCACTTTATTATTATCATTATTAGTTTCTTCCTTTCTGTTCTATTAATCTGTTCTTATCTCAACCCACGAGTTTCACCTTTTTCCTCCCAATTCTCTCCCCCATGCCACTGGGTGGGAGGGAAGCGAGTGAGTGGCTGCATGGTGCTTAGTTGCTGGCTGGGGTTAAACCACAACAATTGGCTAAAAATTGTGGTGTTGCAGAATTACAGTTTGGAGTGGGGAAGCATCCTCTGTGTGAAAACACACCAGTACTTGGCAGCTATATGTTCATTTTCTTGCTCCTGAAGGTGCATAGGAAATTACTACCTGTCTGTGGTAACTGGCAATTACAAGCAAAAAGAAATTAACAAAAGTAAGTGTTACCTCACTATAATGGAAGTAGGCATTTAGCAAAACAAATAGAACATAACTACAGCATGCAAGTTACTAAGGATATTCAGTTTCTTTAAGCAAAACATACACATAGGTGACTGTTTCTGGTAGCTTGTGATGTATGGCACAACCATTTTAAAAAGCAATAGAATATGTAATAGATGATACACAAGTAAATACTGTAGTGGCTTCACAGTCCTGCTCTCTCACATCGACATGATTCCATATCTCCTGAGATTAAAACCTGTTGTGGCTTTAGATTTTAAGTACTGGGCATAGAAATAATTTACATGTGGGAATCTAAAGCTGTAAAACTTTGTTACATGGCATTTGCCCTGTGCCATTTTCACAGGCACTAACAACACTGGAGGCTCTACTATCTTCAATGCTGCCAAAATTGATATACCAGACTTCAAGTAGGTTTAAATATTTATATCTAGAACTGCTATTTTCAGGCTCTGCACAGATTTAAGTCCATTTAGTTTTAACTCCGGTAATTTCTGTGCATACTTTAAACTGAAGTATGCCAGATGTTTAAATGCCACGGAGGATTATTATTACTTATTTAGTTATATAGATCCATTCCTCATGCATGCAGATGCCTAACAAGCCAGTAGAGAAAAGACACCTTCCAGAGAGGGTAACACCTCCTTCTGATGAGACTTGTAGCAAGAGATTTGCCAATTCTGAGTTCTAGATATGACTGACTGACTCATTTCACAAACTTCTGTCTGCATTCTCAGCAGTGAACATATAAATTAAAAATGTTCAGATTTTCACAGGCTAAACTTATGTAACCATGTTCTAAAATGTTGGCCTTCCTTCTAACTAATGTTTGCAAAAGGAATCAAAGTATTTAAGGGAACTACACTGTAAAATGTTGATTGTTATATAAAGGTAAAAATACAGAACTAATAACAAAATCAACCAAACAAGGTGATAAAAAAAATGATAGCAAAACACACTAATCATACAGCATTGAAAAGGGAACATGCACAGATTAATAACAAAGTTTAAATTTGAGTATAAACATGAACTTATTCCAATAAAATATCAAATTTAATAAACTTAGGTTTATTAGGAAATTATAGGATAATGTAATAAAAAAATATAAGAAATTAAATAAAGGAAGCGGAGGTACTGAACTTACTACTACTGCGGCACTTGAGTTTACTTTTTATAGAAGCTGCATGTCACAGGACACTACAAGCACTAGGGTTCTGGACACCCTCAAGTTAGTACCAAAGCTTGAATTCTGTATTAGAAAAGAACACTTTGACCAGCCTGTCCAGATTTATAATTTCTGCCACACAGCCCTTCCTTTACAAATAAATGTACTCCTAATCTTGCATACCGCTACTTCTGTCGGTAATATCTGACTAGAAACTAGACAAAAAAGTTGGCAGTCCATTGGAATGACACTATACAAGCATATATTAAACATAGAATATTTGTACCAGACTAGTCAATCTAAAATACTATCCTCTGCTTTTAGGACTTTCTCCAAATCCATGAACTGGAACCACAATACATATTTGTAAAGAAATGATGTCTCAGAGTAATGCATTTCTGATCAACAGAATACTGATCCATAGCACCAAGTGACACAAACTAGCTCCAGAAGGAAACTGTTTTTCCAGATATGAATTTCAACTCACAAGATCAATGCTGTATTAAAATGGAAGAAAGTAACTTGGTAAGACTTGACTTTGCTAAGCAATCATATAAATCAGATCTGTTTGAGAAAGCCCCTTAAATGAGCAGTAAAGCAATATGCTCTTAGAAAAGGAACTAGAATTTGCTACTAACCTCTGACATAAAGAGCCTAGATACAACAGAGCCCACACTTTTTGCTGTTGTGAAGTTGGATTGTTACTTTTTCAAAAGTGTAACTAGAAAATGAAGACCTATTAAAAATTCCCAAAGTGTGTGTGCACGCATGTGTGAATAGATGTTAAACTACACATTGCTTATGAGATATCATCAGTTTGGTACTCTCAGATACAGTACATACAGACTACATTTATATTTGTGTTTTAGTTCAGATCAGGAACTTCTGAAGCAAATGATTGTAAGATGTGAAACAGACCCCAAGTGATGAGATCAGAGCTAGTCTGATCCCCTGAAATACAAATCCTGGGAATACCACGTTCTCAGCACCAGCTCTGCACCCTGGTAAATTCTAGTGTAGACACAGACACAAAGAATCAGTCTAATGAATGAAAAAAACCCAGGAAGAAAATATGTGGAAAAACAGTGTTCTAGAGTTTCGTTAACAGCACTTCAAATCTGCAACTGATAGCGAATAGACGACAGCTACAACTGTGCAGATGTTAAAATCAAGAACAATCTTTTCACTAACAATGACAGACTTAGGAGCAGTACAATTCATAATTATTTCATTATTTGTTGCTTACTGTCATTACTAAGTCATATTTTTATATGGCAAAACTTATCTGCCTGCATGATGAACCTTCTTTTATGTTCAGTTAGGCTGCGATAAGTCTCCAAGACAAGTGTTCTAGGACACTGATGATAACCTCACTAACTCCAACAAAAATGGTTTTTATTTATTCTAAAAATCATTAAAAACATGCTCCAAACAGAAGACTGCAAAAACGTCTCATAATATCAACTTTTCATTAGACACCATCACATACAGAGACAATAATAATCCCATCAGCCTTTTTATTATGTGAAAATTCTCAAATAACCTGTAGGACTGGGCAGCAGATATCATGTTGCCTTTTAACTTAAGCTCTACTGTCAATAAAACACTAACTGCAAAAGATTCCCAACTCCTCTTTATCTAAAACGTCTGCTCCTATTTTGCTGTCAGCTCTCTTTGAAGGCTTCTTCCACCTGTAACAAGACTATGGGCTAGGACTAGCTTTTCTCTTTTTTCCTCATAATTAAATCTCTATTGCTCCCTATTCCAAAGAAGAACTGGTATGACATTGAGTATGAAGACAAAACACGTATTTAATGATCATACAGTTTAGTCCTCCCATAAAAGTTAATTATGTGGCTTTTCAAACCATCAGATTAAATTCTTTTTGCTTAATCTTAGCATGCTTGAGAAGCAGGACTTTCATTTACCCCACAGGTATTTGTACTTAGGGACTAAAGAAACAATGCATGAGGTGCAGAAGAATTGGTGATACTAGCAGTAAAGCAGGACTAGGATTGGAGCTGGGAGTAGGAAACAGAGTTAGATCTAAATGAAGCATGTAGTCCCATGAAGCTCTATACAGACAACAGTAGTCCTTTGTTACCCAAATAAGCACAAGTGTGTCATAGTCTATTGCACTGCAGTGTCAGTGTCCTCCTTCCCTTTAATGCAAAGGAATTAAATTATCTACATGAGATACTTCCAAGTTGATTTTTCAAGTAAATAATAGCTTGTACTACTAAAATAATTTGTTGTCCATGTTCTAATCATTACTATTTCTGACCTAGTATGGAAACAATGTTGTCTCCGAGAAACAGTACAAGTGGTTAAAAGAAGGACGACCAAGTAGAGTTTGAAAATGTGTTCCCATCACCCAGCAGACACATCCTGTAGTTACAAGTTACTTGCTCTGAAGTCTACAGGAGCTGTTCAGTGGGTCATGGTGCCACCTAGGGGAATGCTGGAAAACACTAAGGAACAGGTACTGAGAAGACAGCAACATTAAACGAACATAACTCTTAAAATTTGGTCCAGCTCACCTAACTATAAGAAATGAAGAATGCATATTAAACTTTGAAGAGAAAAAAAAAAATCTTTTATTTTAGAGCTCATCTATATGTTGAGCTCTGTTTTTGTAATAGGATACAAGGTATTTACAGAATTTACTTACAATGAAGGAGATAGAAGCCTTCAATTCAAAACTACTTTGACAATTAAGATATGTTCAGATTTTGGACAAAATCAGCCTATATTTTATTTTAATTTCTGCTTGCTGATGTATTAGAAATTAGGTTCATTTGACATCTTGATTAATGATTAAAATCAGAGTACTACAGTGTTTATTTAGACTAACACTGTAGAAATAACTGATACTATACTGCTTTATCTTTGAAAGTATGCCTAAGAAAAGGTAACACTTCATCTAAGTAGACATGCATGATGAAAATATACTGTATTTGCTAATGGGGACAATAGGGAAGTGGAAATCAAGACACCTGACAGAAGTCCAATATGTATGAAAAATTTCTGAAAACAAAAGAAAAGGCAGAGAAAGTATGACATGGTATACTTTAAAATATGACCTAAAGATTCAATACATACATGTAAGAAAAAACATATATAAAACCAACACCCACAGACAAACAGTTATTACTGCAGTGAAACCCACAAAACTCACTAAAGTAATATACACACATGTGCTTATTAGAAAGAGAAAGTCAGAAGTTAACTATCTATTTTTAAATCTTATGTAGAATGCTAAAAACAGTTTGAACCATTGCACGGCAAACTAATCAATTCTAGATTTGAGTTGTATACATTTTTCTAATCATCATGATCATAAACATGCACATCAAGTCTATACAGGCATCTATATGCACATCTGTTTTATAAGTTTCCATTTTATCTCCAATATTTTTGGACAGAACAGAAAAACAACCTGTATCAGCCAGAAGCAACATCTTTCCTAAATTCTTTAATAACATCCTTCCCAGTAATAACATCCTTCCCAGTAATGTGACAAACCATTTATTGGTTCCTTCTCTAATATGGCTTATATTGACACCAATATTCCAAAACAAAACTAAACCAACCAAACAAAACCCACCCAAACAAAAAAAAACCCTCCCACAAAAAAAACCCAACCAAAAAAGCCAACACAAAACAGAACTGGATTGACCCCTGATGTGGAGGCACTTCTCTCAGGGATGACATTGTTTGCTAGTTAGTTTGCAAGTTTGAATTCAGAGAGGAAAACTGCATTTTCCATTTTTATTGGTGTTTTATCCATAGCCAAAAAGTAATGGTTTAGTTACAAAAGAACATACAGGACTAGTTTGAAAATGCATTTGCTTCTGCACATAAATTCTTTTTCTTGTAGTTCTTGCCAGGAATATCTTTTGTGATTAATTCAAAATGGCGAGGCAATTCATTTTCTCCTCTTTCTTTAAGTGTCTCCTGATGAGACAGAATCAAAAGGTACTTAGTCAAACACAGTAGAAATTGTTAAAGAATTCATAAGCATCGTAAGTGTCATATAAGGTAGATGTTACTAAGGAAACAAAGGAAGTCATTCATATTTTAGCTGCCACAGATAGTGTGAACTTTCCATCTATTAGAAATAGCTCTAAATGATCTTTCAAAACTTCCAGTAACACCTTGCATCTGAAAACAGATTAAAACCTGAAATAATTATAAAGCTGGATGAACAGCAGTAGTCAGATGAAGTAAAGATACCTATCCCCCTTATAGCAGGAGCGCAAATTCATTAAAAAAAAAAAAAGTTTTCAGCATTTTACAGGGCATAAACCCTGGTTGTGGACCCATGGCCATAAAAAAGCGTTGATCAGTCTTATCTTTAAAAATGTTTTATGCAGCCACATACTGCATTCAGAGTTGCCTGTGGATTGGACATAATAATCAGCAGGGGAAGGAGAGCTCATTACTACAAGCTCTCCTTCCCCTGCAGATTACCTCAGCATGAAGCCACGTATCTCAATCAAAAAAAAGATTGTTACAGAGAGCTACACAAGATGTTTCTAAATCAGCTAGCTTGGTGTTCAGCCTGTAGTTACAACCTTCTTTTAACCTTCAGAAAAGCAGAAGGACCAGGATGGTCTCTGAATATTAGCAATCTTAAAAGTTTAGAAATAAATCACTAAACAGATAAAACTCACCAGCAGACCTGTCCTGTCTCATGCTCACACAACTGACGCCCAGTTCACATATGTGGAAAATTCAGCAGCAAGACCTAATGTAAAAGTGACAAGGCAGGACACTGCCTATGTTGGGGGAAATAGGGGTTTAGGGGTGTCTAGCACATTGTATAGTACTGAGAGGAACCTTTTCATACAAAAAAAAGGTGCACAGAGTGGTACCTTATATACACATTTAGCTGCTTTAAATAACACAGAAAAATAAGCATAGCTGCAGGAAGCAGACATTTGCCTATCAGAAGTCTTTGGACCCCACTTACATAAAAGATCCAAATCATAACATCAGTGTTTGGAAAACTTTTTAATCAGAACGTAATATTCTGGAGAGAAATAACAATGTTTGCCTCCTTGCCCCAGACAAGTAAGAAAATCAGGCATTTGTGGCAACTTCGAGGACTAAGGGTGTCAAAGTCAGAGACTAGAATGCAACATGAGTATCACCAAAATAATGTTCTAAGTACGCAGAGTGTCACCTAGGTATTATGTATGTCTTACTTTTTTCTGAGATAAAGTATCATCCACTCGAAAAGCCCAGTAATTTACAATGAAATTATCTGAAAACACTCATCTAGTATGGAAGCTTAGGAGTTCAACTCTCATGTTAATAAGATCCCTGTTGCTACTTTGCATCACATCTAGTCTGTCTCAGTACATGTGAACTGCTGGCTCTTTCTTCCACTGCATCCACTGCAAAGCTATACAAGCAATGTGGACAGCTTCAGGTGCATCCTCAGTAGGAACGTGAATAAACACATGTCCCTTTGTCAGAAATTCATCTGTATATACTCCAGAAAAATTAACGTCTCCCATAGCAGAAGGAAGATCTGAAAAGAGTTTTTGAAGTTTCCAAGTAGGCTGCAACTATGTGACTAGAAGCTGTTTTAAATGTTAATTTGTCTGATCCCAGAAAACAGATCCTTCTTAAATCTCTCACAAATTCATCTTTGTCCCACTTACATGTTTCCATAACCCAAATCACTTTCTAAGAAGATGTGCATGCAGGTATTTTCTGAAGCCATTTATTCTGTCCATATTCAAGTGTTTGAAGTTAGAAGGCACTCAACTACTTTAACAGAAGAAAGCAAACAGAAAAGAACACCTCACACAGTCAAAGCACATTAGATTTATTTTTAATTTCTGGCAACGTGCCAGAGAGTTTGCTTGCACTCTTTATCCAGCAAGTGCATTTGTTCTGTACAAAAGAAATAATGCTTTTTAATTTGATTTATGGAGCTAATTCTAAATCAAGAAGGCAAGGCTTTCTTGCATCACAGCAACACACTTCATTTTCAAATGACGCTACCGCCATTAATATTGATAAACAAAGGACAAAGTTTTCCAGTGATTTTTTTTTTGTACAGAAACCGTGATAGAGACAAGGAGTTACATTCATTAAAGCAGAAAAAACTTCTAGTATATTAGCTACTACATACCACTATACAGTTACTACAACATACCAATACAAAAGGCAGTATGTTTGACAGCAAGCAAATATTGGAGGCTAATGCTCACACTCTACCTTATGCTTTCATGTTGGGTATTTAAAAAAAAACCCAAACAACAAAAACCCAGTGTATATATTCTTATATAAGATCTGTCATATACACACAATCTGTTATAAAAACATACTGAGACCTAGATAAGAGAAAATTTAGTATGTATGCATTTTATTCTTGAATAGCACTCTGAAATACAACTGCATTTTTTACCACCAAGCTATCCACACTAAGAAACCTAATAAAAATATTTCTCAGACATGGAAAACTCTGCTATAAGTAACCAACAAACTATAACTACCGATATAATGTCAAAACTTTTGGCGAGGATGGCAATGTCAGTGATGTGTTACAAACCAGAAACATAGTCTGCTCACAGGGGAGTAGGGGTGGTGGTGCGTGAGGTGTCAAAAAAAAAGAAGAGGGAGCCACAGATTCACATTTTTAGAGAACTGTTCAGAAAACACAGTGCTGCAACAAATCTGGAAATAAGAGAATCATCTAAAGAAACTGGACATTTGTTTACTAAAACACTTAAGATAGACATCATTTCTCACAATATATACAAAGAAATATAGACCAGCATGGTAAAATATAAGTATTTTAGTTCATCCAACTAAAGAAGTTCTTTATTTGGGTATAAGAATAATATGAAGCTGGTTTTCCAGCATGTACTGAGGCTTCATAAACTACAATATTAGAATGAAAGACAGATTAAAATTAAGGGAAAGGGGGCAAAATGTAGAAGGTTAGTGTAAGTCCTTAAGATGGAATTGCTGCCAAAAGAGTACAGAGCCATACCATTACACTTTACATTGTCTGACGTTCTAAAATACAAGAAAACGCAATGGATGTTCACATGCGAACATATCGCAGCTTCTCGTGAATGTCGACTACTAAATAGTGACTACTCAGTACAAATAATTGTGTTGTATTGCATTTCACGGGTTATTAACAGATGAAATTTCAGTTTTGACCTCCAATATCCTGGAACATACTACACCATATCTTTACCCACTTCTGAAATGAACTGTATCTGATCAAGTACCTTGACCTGATTCTGACCCAAGATATCCCAGCACCTATTGCTGTGTACTGAATCATGTAAAATCAGCTACTAAGCTAATTTGACAAGAAACACAGCAATGCTTGCCTATCTAGATGAGATCAGGCCCGAGTCCTTATAAATTATGTACTAGGCATCGTTTTAGCTCCACAGAAAGCAGTAACACGTTCTGTAATCGGAATTATGCAGCCTTTATTCTATCAAAATTAAAATTAGAGACACCTTAAGGAAAGCTAATTTAGAGACACTGAAACGAAGTATAGACCAAACTTGCAGAATTTCCTGTTGTTGAGATGATCATCATGTGAGGTACTATGGCCAAGATCAGGTAATTTGGGATTGGTGTTAGCAAGTGAAAGCCACAGTGACCAAAAGACAATTACGTGCATCTAAGACGTCAAGCATAAGCTGATCATCTGCTAAGATCGAAATGAATTTTCTTTTTCATATTCACTGCTGTACACTTCAAATCATTATCTCATATCCTGAGGAAACCTACTAAAGTCAGTTTACCACTCATCACACAAAAGGCTGAACACATACACAAAATTTGATAATTTCAGGGCCTTAGTTAGGTGCTGCTATAAACTGTTTTCAATGTCTTCCAGTGAATGTCAGGATATATTAGACAAGGTTTCTACAAACCAAGTAAGCTAGTTTTCTGACAGGAGATTTTTAACATAATGTTTATTCACCTTTGGTAGTACCACACAAGTCTTGTGCTATTTACGTTTTATTTAGAACTGTTAGACTTGGGATTTTCAGTACCTTGGAGATTTTTGCTTACATCAAGAAAAAAATGTATTTTATTTATGTGATGAAACACATGATACAAAGCCTGCTATAAGTTACATGAGCGTAAAATAAAGCTAACACATACTTACACAACATGAAAAAAATGTGGCCCGTATTTTCTCCAAAATAAGTAACCCTCACATAAACTGTAATTATGCAGTGGAAAAATACCAAAAGCAAATGCTCATTACATACTTGCAACTCTAAACAGATTCAACAGGTTCTTCAATGAACCATGCACATCTAGTAAGATGGAAATAGCTTAAAGGCAAAGAACATTTAAAAGAATAAGCCTGTAAAAACTACAATGACCTTAAATTCATGTCATCTACTAATTTCTCATGTTACTACAGCATTGTATAAAGGACTAGAATGACTCCATCTGGAACATTTTGATCAAGATATTGGAAATATCCAGGAGAAAAAAAGGATAACGACAACAGCAGGAATTTCAGAAAATGGTACTAAGAAAAAAATAGGTCTCAACAGTTAAAGTCTATCAGCCGTAAAATATTTTAGAATACACAACATTCACTGAAGGTATATTTGAAGTTTACACCAAAAACGGCTATCATAAAAGCTATCTGAAGTGCTTATCATCAGAAAACCATCATCTAACCATACTGTCCAGTGCAGTTACAGAATACTAAGGTTACAGGCAAAGTTTTACCGATAAATACCTGTTATTCACAAAGTCATAGACCAGGACAAAAAAAAAAAGAATAATCTCTTTCATCTTACCTTTTGCTATATGAAGTTCCTCTGCTTTTCTTAAGTAAAGGAACAGCCCATCTCTCTTTCAGTGGAATTCTGGTAGATCACTTTTCTCTTTCCACCTCTGAGTTCCTGCAATTGTTAAAATAATTTTGAGATTTCTCATGGCTGAAAAACATGGTTCAACAGAGCATAGGAGAAATTCTAAGTTGCTGAAACCAGCATTCAAAATCAGGATTTGATGTTGCTGATTGCTCTCTTTCCCCTTTGTAAATATTACTAATTTTTCTTTTCCAACTCTCCCAGTTTTCCTCCTTTGTTCTCTTGCCTGTCTCTCCTTACTTCTACTGCAAACTCATTCCTTTTTGTGAATGTTCTCTCCTCCTTTCTCTCCTCCCTTCTTTCTTTCTCTAAGATGCTGCATGCATGGAAAAACTCCCCTAATACTTCTCATATTTATAACCCTCAACTGATAGATGTGGCTCTACAGGAAAGATGACTCTCCTGTGATTTCTATTTGGATACAGATGCATTTGCATTTTTTTTATCTTCTATACCTGCAGAAATTCAGGCAGGATCTCAACTGTTCAACTTGCTGCATCAGTAGCTGTTTTACCAGCCCCTCGCTATTCAGCATTAGGGTCTGCCTTAATAAGGTCACTTTATTTGTCTGTGTTGGAAATGAATTCTGTTAAAACATGTGTTCACTAACATAAAATATGTATTCGTTATCCTGCTAAAACTGAACAAATACAGTGGGACCATACATCTGTTTTAACCCCCTTTTCCAAGTTGTCCTTTACTGTGAGGTCTCAGTTTTTATTTTTACACTAGGCCTTCACATATTGCTCCCTGTTGCCAGGGGTGGCCTACCAGGGAGCACAAGACTAGCACAGATAAAACCTCTGTTGTCAAACAGTAACTGTGTTGTTCACAATATTTGTATTAGAAAGGCAAGACACTGACACAAAACTTACATTTCAAATGGCAAGAGTATACAAATGAGATTCTCCTCAACAAGTAGGGTTGCATGCAAGCACTTTGGGCAATTCTGTCCAAAATGAGCTATGGGGCAAAGAAAGCCGGCAGGTAAGACACCATCTAGTTTTCAGGTGCCGAACGGCTTTTAGTTACATCTAACTAAAAGTAACCCTCTGCTCGCCCCTCCAGCTGCGGGCCCAAGCGCCGTGCTGCAGCGGGCAAGGGCGCTGCTTCCAACTTTCTGCTGCCATTTTACTGCCGGGGGGGATGGCGGCGAGCTCATCACCAGAGCCGAGGCCCGCCGGCAGCCCCAGCAGCGGCCGCTCCAGCCGCCTCCTCCCCTCAGCGACCGCCGAAACACACCCCGGGCACCGCGCTCCTCCGGAAAGCCTTCGCCAGGCCGTCACCGCCAGCCTCACTTCCCAGAGGGCAGCGGGGTGCGTGACAGCCGCCCTTTTCGCCAAAAAAATAAAATTAAATTAAAAAACAAAGAGGGAAAATACGCGCCGCCGGGTGCCGGCCTCGCTCCCTCACCAGCGGGGCCGCCGGCTGCCGCCAGGCGCGCGCCGCTGCCCTCACAACCTCCCGGGCGGGAACCCGCCGCCGCCGCCGCCGCCGCCACCCCCAGCGGCAGCAGCAGCAGCAAAGGCCGCTCCCCGCCGCCGCCCACCTTCCCCCCGCGGCACCGAGCGGGGCGGCAGCACGGCCCGCCGGCCCCGCGCAAGCGGAGGGAAGGGAGCGGAGTTGGCGGCGGCCAGGTAAGAGGCGGCCGCGGGGCCTCCGTGGCTGTGAGGCGGCGGAGCGCTTCCCGGGGGAGGGAGCGGGACGCGGACCCTGCCGGCGGCGGTGGCCACGGAGGACTGACTCCCTCCGAGGCCGGCCCCAGGCTACCCGCTGAGGAACGGGCTCTTAAGCCCCTTCCGGCCCCGGGAGCAGCCGGCTCCCGAGCGCGGCCTGCGGCGCCGGGCCGGGCCGCGGTGCCCCGCTCACCGCTCCCGCCCGCGGAGGCAATGCCTGCGGTCGCGGGGTGCCAGCCCGCCGGTGCAGCGGCCCCCCCCCCCCCCGGGGCCGGGGTGGTTTCTGGCGGCGCTGAGGCGGCCGTTCCGGGCAGCGCCAGCCCAGGGCGGCCTGTGCCCGGAGCGGGGCGGGCGGGCGGGCGGCGTTCGCAAACGAGAGCCCCGCGGAGGGGAAAATCCGTCCGTCCGTCCGTCCGTCCCCCCCGCGGGAAGCATCGCGCAGGTCGGTTTAGCGCAGCATCGTGAGCTTGGGGCAGTTGCTCAGGCAGATCTGGTCTTGTGTCACGGTCACAGACGCGTTTCTAAAGACTAATCTCCGGGTGTCCGTTTGTTCATAGGAAATAAACGGGTTCTGATGCGAGGAAAACGATGAAATTTGGTTGCCTTTCCTTCCGACAGCCCTATGCGGGATTAGTTTTAAACAAGGTCAAAACAGTAGAGACTCGCTGGCGTCCTTTGCTAGCAAACTACAAGAACTGCACCCTTGCTATTCATATAGCTGTTAAGGACTGGCAAGATGAAACATGGAGAGCAATTCTTTCAAATAGGTTTGGTATGACACCAAAACAAGTGCAAGATTTGTTGGATAAAGGGGAAAGATTTGGCAGAGGAGTTATTGCAGGTAAGCAACCTTGGATTATATTTTCCAAGCAAACCTTTGGTTCGCTAACGTTTACTCAGATACACATCTGCTTTACACAGTTAGGCTCATTATAACATTGCTTTAACGCTTATGTTGAAGGAGTGGTGCCTGAGTTGTGACTGGGGGGCTATTTTGATTCCTTATCACTATAAGCAGAGGTCCGTGAGGGAAGTTGTAAACAAAATTTATTCTTTTTCATTGTGTTGGAAATGTGAAGTATGTTTGACCTTAGGTGTAAAGAATTTTATTGGGGCCTCAGTTTTTAAAATACACTCACTCTACTAAAAACTTTAGGTTACAACTCTAAAGTCTGTTCAAGAAATATTGATTTGTGCTAACTCATCATGTAGTAAGATAGTATAATGTGGGTTGCATATTAATTTTGTTTTACAATAATAAATGTCAATTCCACACTTTGCATTTTGAGCTTAGGAACTCTTGCGGAAACCGTTTTACAGTACTCATAGTCAAGTGGAGTCATGATCTTGCAGTGCTTTGCATGTCACATTAGAGTATTACATAAATAAATCCTATTTCAGTTCTACAAATGCTCCATTGCTCATTACTTGGGCAGTGAAGAAGTTTGTTTCTGTAACACAGAGTTAGGATGGAGTGGTGTTTCTTTGCTCATACTGTGCTGAAACACACACATTGTATGTTGCTGCACTATATACTTAAAAAGTTTTAATCCAGCACTCACTTTGCAATCTTTTCTTGTAGGTATATTTTGTTCCACCATCTGTCTTGCATTCTCATTTGAGTATTTTTAGCTATTCCTGCTCAACAAATTATTTCTATCACATATACCAAAAAATTGTTCCAGTTCTCCAGTGCTGAAAATTGTTAGGTACTAAGTAATATGCAGATTTGCAACCTTGACATAAATTGCATGCTAAATTGTGGAATAGGTATCAAAGCTTCTTTGATCTTTATTTTAATGTTTTTAATCATTAAGCAATATAGAACCTCCCTTTTATGACACTAAAAGGGTTCCAGAGAGCAGGACTTTCCATAAAGTTTAATGATTTAAAAATGTTAATGGAATAGTGTCCTGATAGAAACAGAGGGAGTTTCATTTTTAATGAAGCTGTTTCAAGGCCGAACATAGCTCAGGAGTTTTGGTAGCAGCTGTATCTCCTTAGAGGCAGGCTTCTTTTAACAGAATTGTGTATCACTGAGTTGTGAATACTGTAACTGCATGCTTCACCTGTTCTTCACCAACTTAAGTTCAGTTATGTAGGCCATCTTCTGCAGTGAACGACACTGGTTTGACGTGTGCGTGCTTCATACTGTGTTCTTCTGGTAACAAATTAGCTGTTTTGTATGGGACATTTACTTTTGGAAAACTTTGCTAGGAGATCAAACAGCCAACTAATTTTATATTTTAAAATACAGGATTAATTGACATTGGAGAGACATCACTATATCCAGAAAACTTGCCTCCTGAAAAGATTCTAGAGCTGGAAAACAAAGCTGTTCTCAGTAATCTAGAACAGAAATACTTGACTGTTGTTTCAAATCCAAGATGGCTCCTGGAACCGATTCCTGCCAGAGGGAGAAGAGGTGTGTGGCAGGTGGACATCCCCGAAGAACTGATCCCTCCAGAAGCATAGGTGCTGCCCCTATCATTTTTCCTGCCTAAATGCACACTTGTAATTCACAAGTCAGCATCTTGAACGCTAGCAAGTTGTTTAGGATTCCTTTCCAAAACTAATGGTTTGTAATAGCAAATACATTTGAAGAACTGCTCTTTTGAGGAAAAATAAACAAGATGTAATTTTTATGACCATTACTGGAAATCATTAATGGTTTACTACATTTTTCGTATATAAAAAACTTCAAGTAAATGTGATGGTTTTAAAGATGTATTCTCTGCCAATTTAAAACATGAGTAAATACAACCCTATTATATGATGCATGCATCTCCAATTATATGAGGAAGAAAGAGTTTTGTAGGACCCTTCAGAAAAATGGTGCTTGAAAGCAGGCTGCCATCATTAATATGACATCTGTCTCACAGCCCACTCCTCACCTTACATTTGTGGGATCACTGAGAAAGAAGTCATCTAAGGCAGCCAGTCCTAGGGGCTTCTCAGGTAGAGGTTTGCTAGATGAGGTTTCTGCACATGGTGTGTGTCATGCTGTGAATGTAAAACTTCCAGAAATGACCAGATTTTCCTCATTTTCCTCACGTTAGGTGCATTAGATGTGCATATGATGGGGGTGCAGCCTGCAGTATACAGGTCTGTGATGTGACAGCCTGTGTAGAAAGGCCTCTGTTAGAAAGAAAGTGCTTTTACAAAATTAAATGAAGCAAATATTATTATACTTCTCTCATTTAAGATGAAAAATATTAGTAAGCTTTGAAGAATCTAATACTGAATTGAAGACAAGCATGACAAGTAACAAATAGAAGTTACTAATTTTGGCAATTAAGAGTTTTTCAAAATTCACACCCTGCATTACAATGAAAATCCTTTTGACTTTCTGGAGCAAGGCCCAAGGCCAGGCATTGCTACAAAACAGGACAGGACAACTGGCAGAGGCTTTTTATTCAGATGGTTTATTGGAACACTTAAAAGACTCTATTCCCTTGGACTACACAACTTCTAGAAGAGCTGCAGAAGGCACCTAGCGTGCCCCGGGTTGGGGTTCAAGGCCGTTGCCTGCAGGTCCGCTGTTTGGACCACAAGTGCAAGTCAGGCAGCGGTGGTCTGGTGGAGTTTGGCCCTGAGGTGGCCTTGGCATAGACAGAGCAGCGGCTGCTGCCAGCCCAGCTGGAGAGGCGGGAGGTGCCAGCCCTGGTGGAAAGGGACTGTTGGGTACGGCTGGCACAGCGCAACCCCGTGAAGCGGCAGCAGGGCCGGGGCTGCTGTGCTGCGGCAAAAGGGAGGGGGCCAGAGGGTTGAGCTTCTCCCTGCCTACCGCTGCCGCAGGGTCTGCAGGTGTCAGAGCAGCGCTCCGTGCAGATGTAGAGGCACGTCGCTTGGCAGGTGCGGTCTTCCTGGGTGCAGAGGTGTGTGCGTGCTCCCTTGGACCTGCTGTGAACGGACCGCTTTCCTCCTCGAAAGTGGTTTCCCACTCAAGCTCAACATCTGGTTTTCTTTTCTGGCAGCGTGCATGCAAATCCACGTCCGGTGAAAATCCTGCTGGCGTTTGATTTTTTGGACCAAAGCTTCGCTTATACTTCATGAGCGGATACCGAAAACGTCTTCTAAAATTTGGGTTGTAGTAGAAGCAGAACTAAAATATGCAAAGGAAGAGAGTTAGTTGCCACCACCTTGAGACTGGAAACCACACAGATAGGAGAACTAAGAATTTTAATTGCAAAAGAGAAATGTGGATGTTAAAAAGGACTATTGGGGGTGTTCTAAACCTGAAGTTTAGGCTGAATAAAATGGTGCAAAACAGTCCTGTTAAGTAGGAACCAGCCTTGTGGTTTTGCCGCTTGGTAGCAGAGAAGCGTAGGATTCTCAAAAGCATACAAACTGATTTAGAAACCCAAATACCATTACTTTTGAGCCACTTTAGCGTGGAATGTAGATAACTATACGATGCTGGCACATACCTTCTCAGCCTTCATCAAGTGCCACAAGAAAACTGCACATCTGGTCCAGCAAGACAGGTAGCAAATAACAAAAAGAAAAAACAATCCTGATACGGTAAGAATATCTCTTCATTTTATGTGCCCAAAGTAATTGGAAATAACCAATGTATATTTTATCAGTGTTTCTACTACTCAAATGCTACCTCAAAAACTCTTGAACATGAGATGAGAAACAAATGACAATCAGAACATGTACTACCATCCTCATCTGATATGTAGTAAAGGCTTATTTAATTGGAACAGAAATCTGTCCCACTAGAATATTCTCAGAGTTTGCTTGTAGAGGATCCAACATACATACCTCCCCAGTTGTTTCTTCTGCTAGCAAGTCATTGTGTGAGCCTGATTTTGAAAAATGCCACAGCCTTCTGCCGAAGCCGTACAGGTGGAGTTGACGATGGAAGCTTTCCATGGTCTCACTTTCAAAAATTCTCAGATGTCCTCTCCTTGCTAGTACTTCCTCTTTGAACAATTCTTCATGAATCACTACACACTTTCCATTGTCACCCCACCAAATGGACTCAAACTGACTGCTTTCAATAACATCCCAGAGCTTCTTCATAAAGCTGAGGCATGGAGAGGCATTGCCTTTGCTAGACCTCTCATATGAATTCAGATGCTCTCTTTTTGACCAGGGTTCTTCTGTTGGAGGTCCAAAGGCGGTGTCACTAGCTTCGTCACATGCTGGATGGAGAGAATTCAAGCCTGACAAATCAAATCTCGTGGCCAAAACAGAATCACATGAAGTTTCCGATGAGGAAAGCCCCATTTTAAATTCTTTTTTCTCAGTTTGAGTAAATTTTTCAGCTGAACCCTAGCAGCTAGACTGTCCTGCCAGCCAGCCAGCTGAAGAGTGACCGAGTGAGACTCCCAAGGGAAAAACCCTCAAACTTCAGTCACATCACAAAGCAGCATCCGTTTCCTAGCAACATGAAACAGCAGCAGCAAGTGCTAAATAGCACTTGATGCTTTTCATTTACAAATTATTTTTTTATTTTACTCAAGAGCCAAAAAGTAAATACAACTGCAACAAAATTTTAAGCATAGGATAGGACAGTGCTGTATTGGGTTTCAGCCATTAGCTGGTCCACAGGGAGAAAGAGGGAGGTCGGCATTGTTAGGAATGAAAGCACCACATCTCTGAAGTTTTTCAGGTGCACACCTTTCACACATGCAGAATGTCCATATGCTCTTTGCTCTTACTGCCTTACTAACACTAAGGGAACATGATCCATGGTATTTAAGCTACCTAAACTGTGGGTTCATTTAAAGACAAAGAGCAGCTGCAAGGATGTGGGAGTATCTGACATGTTGTTATAAGCTACTAGAGCATAGGTTTCAAAGACTAAATTTCTCTAAAGCTTCTTCTGGAAGTCCAAGACAGTATGCCCAAGGAGGTCTTTCTTCAAACAAGAAAATGCTATACACCAACACCAGTGAGCTCCTATCTTGAAAAGTTTAATCATTTACACCAACACTCTTACAAAGGTGGTAACGAAGACCAAGCCATGATATTTATACCAGCTAACCGACAGCTGTAAAACCCACAACTAATGTTTCTGGCATAGAGTGCACGCATGATGCACGAGGGAACAGCTTATTAGACAGCCAGTCTAATGGGAGAATGGTGTACATGCTGCTCAAGAAGAATTAAAACATGGAACTGGAAAAGCAACAAAACCAACACTTAACTCCCAAGCCAGTGCAAAAGTTGAAATACTTACATGAAAATTTACATAGCTAACTCAAAAACATCATGTAAGTTGCTATACATTCTATCTCCCCCTCCCACCCCCCGCAAAAAGCTTTCCAGTCTTGCCTAAGAAGTGCAATACTCCTGTGCCTCTGGGGTTAAGACAGTGATTGTGGCTGAACAGAAAAAGAAGTAAAGAGGTACTATACTAAGGCATCCTCAAAAAAGCATTTAGAACAGAAATGGAAATCAAGTGTATATTTAGGACCTAAAAGACACCTGGGAGAGCATAGGCATTTCATACAGGGTTTTTAAAAAAATACTTTTAGATAATACTTATACTGTACAGGACAAGACTTTTAAACAATATATTACACTGCTAAAATGTTCATATAAATACTATACAGGCAAGCGTGCAACCAACCCGTTAGGAAGGTTCACAAATTAGACCACCATGTATTTCTAGAAAAGCTCTCAGATTATCTTCAAGATCTCTGATTTGTGTAATCCAAGCCACTGATTCAGCAATACCTATTTTAAAGTAATTGTGACAAGGCATGAGATGAAATACATTTGTCTGCTGATTCCCAGTTCCAGTTTAACATGCTGCTGTCATCTTAATCTGGCATATCAATGTTTAATTTCGGAGGTGGAATCACATATTTTCCAGGACTCTGTGTAATGACAACTCCAGTCTTTTTTCGAAACATTGGTGCAATTTTTGGTGGTTCGGGCAGTGGTGTTTCTTCTGTTTCCTCATTATCTTCATGATGAAGATCATAAGAAATATTTCCATATTCTCGTAAGAATGGGAAAATTTCAAGCAGGAACTGGCAAAAGTCTTTGCGAATTCCAAACCACCCTAAAAAAGAAATAATTTCGCATTATTGCAGAATATAATGAAAATTTAATTAAGTAGGCAGACTATGCAATCTCATTTCTCTTGTTTGCATATGAACAATATAAAATTTGTTAGTGCTGCTTCTCTGTGTTATTTACACTTGTCATACGTTACAGTTCAGATTATATACATGCAGATATACATACAGAATATATACATTCATTTGCATGCCTCTGCATGTCTGCACATGCATGTCTGTGCATGTGTATCTATAAATTACAGCTATACTACCACAACAAGAATCCATTTAATTTCATGTTAGGCAGTGTCAGGTCACATAAGTACACAGAAAAAGAACACAAAAGACTTTGCATCTCAGTCAAAGCAACCAGTGCCACATGGGAAGACACTCATGCCAACTTTTGTTTGATACATACAATACCAGAGGGAATGTGATGCATAGGCAGACACAGATTAGTAAATGGATGTATTCAGTATTCCCCAAATACTTCAGTTGTTAGCCAAATATAATGTGACGCCAGGACTATCTCATCCTTGGCATTACCTGTGCTAGATTAGAAAACAGTACACATTCTGTGTTTGTCATGTATTTTGCTATATGCAAAGACTTGGAAAAAGAGCATTGAAGTAATCGGCACTTGTAATTCAGCAGATGGTACTCCTCTGTTAACTGGTACCAAAGGTCAGTGTTAAAAGGAACAGCCTGCCCAAGTCAAATCTTTCACACTAAACAAAAGCAAGGTATTAAATATTTGCCAGGGAAGATCCCATACAACCCATCTTTGCACAGATTATGCTTCATGGCCAACTGTATTTCGCTTAGCATTTTAAAGGTGGATTTTCATGCAAGTCTTCTGAGGCTCACTTCAGGTGAATTTTCTTTTTTAAAAATTTACAGAAACATTTACTAAACCTACAGAAGATAAAGGACACGTGGCTTTCCAAAAGACTAATTTGGCCATAAATTACCAAGAGCATGCATTTAAAAAGATATATATATCACCAGTAACAATTTTCTATACAATCACAATATAAAAGTAAACTAAACGTACAGAGATAAGCTTAGTCACGACCAAAGAAATTAATTCTCAATATACTTCACAATGGGCCCAAAACTGAATTGAGTTTATGTAACAAAACATCACAGCTGGTTCCTTTCAACTCTGAAAAATGCTAATAAATTTTATTGCCTTGTCCACAAGAAACATGAACTGCAACGTGGATGGGAAGAGCTACTCATCTGTACTGGTCCAGTAACATTAGATGGCTCAAAGTGCAAACACTCCTTTTGGCAGTGCTAGTTGTGGTGAGGATAAAAGCCTAGTAAATCTACACTGGCTACTCAGGCAACTGAAGTTACAACTAAGCAGCACATAGCACTGTTTGGCCAAAGAGGAAAGAGAATACTACTAGTTCAGGCTGCTAAGACAAATGCTAATTAAAAATGGTAGGTGGTACACTATTTTCAGAACCCAGAGTAGAAAGATCCAGTCTCATCCCACGAGAAGGAAAACCATGGAAATAAGGAAGGATAGAAGGCTAAGTTACAATTAAAATCCTATTGAGATTTCAAGTTGAGTCCAAGCAGAAGTTACGCTTTTGTAGGAGTAAGAAGAAAAAAAACACCCAAGAGACACTATAAACACTGAAACTTAGTAAAATCACCTGAAAACCAATGGTAACATATCTGAATTCTTTCATGAGAGAATATACACAAAAAAGCACTTTTTGAAAATACAAGTCTTAATACATTTAAGCCTGGAGTTTCAATCTGTTTCCATTTTTCAATACTTACAGTGATTTCCTCCTTTCTGTCCAAATGTTGTTGCCATTAAAGTTATCAGTGAAAGCCAGAGAGGAACAAATATGGGTATAAAAGAAAAAGAATTATGCCCATCCAGTCTGTGTACTAGTAAGATCTAAATGGCAAAAAAAAATTATACAATGTCAGTTTAATTGCAATACCCACTTCCAAGCTTCTTAAAACATATGCTGATCTCAGATCTTTAACTTCACACTTCTGTGAAGAAAAATGGCCTCCACAGAAACATGGAGTTACAGTTCTAATGTGATGCATATTTTACTCAAAGTTTAAAGAAACGTAGAATTGTTTTTCTTTCATATTTGCTGTTAATATTTTGTTCCAAAACAAAAAAGCAGTATTCTCATTTTAGTAAGTTGAAAAACAGACAGAGCAACATTCATCACTCACTAAAAAAACCCCAAAATATGTAAAACTCATTATGCTTTTTCCTACCTCAAATGTGAGCAGTGGAACTACAATTGTCATCCAGCTGACAGCCATTGTTATATGTGTCCTCCTTTGCTCAGCAATCACATCCATAGAGCGCAAGAATAGAACAGACCATACAATATAATAGAGCACTACTAGACACAGAAAGGACATCAAGATCCACAGTGGAACACAAACAACCTGAAAGAAAAAGAAATTAACTGCTTTCCCCCCCCCAACAGTGATACACTTTTATCAGTTTTGTTTCAGGTGTGGGTTTTATTTAAAAAACAAGTCTACATATTAAGTCTAAACAAGAAATTTAAGTCTAACAGTCTTTAACTAACATAATCTCTAACAGAAAAGCTTCACAAATCGGGTGCACTGTTATGAGCCGTATCATCTCTTTGGGGTTTGTTCCTCAGTTAGCTTTGTAAACCCCATCAAGCTGAAACAATTTAAAATTAAGCCATTGTAATTCAACTTTACTAAGACTTCTGTGACTTTACGTGGGCTCACGCAGTACTTAAAATTGATTTTAGCAAGTATTTTCTACACTGGACACCTTGCTTGAAGCAGTTTCTAAATTAGATCCTGTTCCTAGCTTTTTGGAAAATAGAAAGGACAGTCATAATCATGCCAGATTATCAGTTTTATAGTAGTTTACAAAAACCCAGACACAGAAACAGCACTTTTGTATCATAAAGGCACTTGGGACAGGAGATCTCAGCAGCTTTGACAGTGACCACTTGCACAGTAAGTGGATTTACATGCATGGTAACACAACAAATAAAACAAGTTATTTACCACACCATATTTACCAGCACATTCCCTAACTCACCAATCATATTCATGGCTAGTTTAGTGTTTCCACTGGAAACCTTTGGTTAGGATTTGTCTTTCAACAACTGATCAGAGTTCAATTGCAGTTGATGGCACGTCCCTCTCCCCCAAAGTTTGAAATGCCCAAAGAACAGCCTCTGTTTCCCATGACCACTGAATGAGATGCCAGACCTTCAGTGAAGGATTGATTGTTAAGCGAGCAAAAATGTGATCATGGACTCTGATCATAAATTAATTGTTCCCTATAGTAAGTATCTTCATGAAATTCAGCATTTAAACAAGGATAAGAAGAAAACACTTGTTACATACAAGCCACGGCCATCTGATGATCTCGTCTAGTCTAAGTGCAATAAATATGAACTGTAGAATATTGACTGAACACAAGATTTCCAGCTAGAAAAAGAAAATACATTAGTTAACTCTTAGCATGATAAAGCTGTTTCCAAGATAATCAAAGAATCTCTCAAAGGACTTTTCTGACTCCATGCTTATTGCTGCAATATGAATCATTTGCACTTACATTAGATATTACTGAGCATCCCTAAATTTGGGAGGCTGTGATCCCAATAGAGTAACTATAGAGGCAGTTGTCTCCTGAGGAAGGACCTTCCTGGCATTTAAAAAAAATAAAAGTACTACCTGCAACATTTATTAGAGTGATTAGAGAAATAAGAAAAGCCAAACTAGTCAGACTGAAAAAAAGCAAAGCCTTGGAAAACAACTATTTTATTCAGATAAGAAATACTGCTAGAATTAAATTAACATGTAGTAAGAAGTCCTTCAATTAAAAATTAGCAAAATTTGTCTTTAAAGGTATCATTTAGCAGTGGCAGTAATGTAAAGATAAAAGTTACATGGGTTTAACTACCGACAGTCTGGTTTAAAAGTCCCAGCTCTATCTGGGGGGTAAAAGAAATACTTAGAACAGTGGAAAATGACATCCAAATTCAAGCATTTAATGTATAATTACAGATATTTTAAATGACACTGAAGACATTTGGTTTCTGAGGCAATACAGAAAAGCAATACTTCTCATTAAAAACATTAATGAAAGTTTTTCACGGGTCCTGCTTGCCACTATGAGAACTAACCCTAAATTATACTTTTTTAAAAAAAATCAAGTTTGTGTCTAGTTTGAACAAAGTGAGACAATGAAGTACCATCAGACTTGGTAAGATTCTGTTTCTAAAGTTTATGGGCAACCTAGATAGGCAGGAATTTCAAAGATCAAACAGAAAATTATTATCTGAAAAAAATAACTGAAGCTCTTGAGTGTAAGTTAGAAACATTTTCAATTTAAAAAAAAAATGTAGGGATGTAAGGCATCTTTGAAATGTAATATTTCTCAAAAGACAGACGTTACATGCTACTTTTCATTAACATACATGATTGTGTATTATGATCTCTTGGATAAATGCCTTTGAAATTCACAGTACAGGGAGTCAAAAATCCAACAGGCAGCAGGTGCTTGCCTACTTCAGAGACTGCACTGAAGCCTTCACTGTTGGAAGTACAGGTTACTTTAAAAAGACTGGGAAAGTAGATTTAAAATAATTTTGTACCACTGGCTTTCTCAAAAAAGTAAACTACCAACCCCCCCACACACACACTCAAGCATAAGACCAAGCAACGTGAAAACTGCAAGAACAAATAGAAATAATAAAAAAAAAAAATCAGAAGATCAATTGCTATAAATAATTCTTAAAATCAAGTTAACATTTGAGCTATGTATGGCAAATGCATGTATAGTTGGAGTGGCTAGGCTCACAATTTAATGAATTCAATATGCCTTAAATAAATGGTGCTTTACTGACTATAAAAATAGTGTAATGCATAAAAGAAAGCTTTTTCTGAGCCCACCATGATACATAGACAAAACCCTACTGTACTTACTGATCACCTAATCAGTTTCAGAATTGGAATAAGCAGACTGTAACTTTCAGATTAAGTAATTATGAAAATAATAATAGATTAACAACTACTTTGATCATTTGTGCCAAAATTTAATATCCTGGATTAAAGACAGGCCACTCTTAAATTTCTAGCAAATGAAAGGGAAATAATGAAATTTTCCCAGAGTAAACAGAAAAGAAAGTAGAACAGCACTAAGTGAAGATGACCAAATAGTTATAAAAAAAAAAGAAAAAAAAAGAGTTGACAGTTCAACTGCATTACTTATTTTCTTTGAGACAGCTGTTGCCTTTTAGGGGCAAGTGAATTCCATTTTTTTCTGCCATTATGTAGCAGCTGTGCACTCATCTACAAATCAGTGGGTTATCAAGCATCACCCAATAGAAGGCAAGTACTTCTACACAAATTTTATTTTTAGGAATGCTCAACTGTGGGTAGAAATCTGCAAAATGAAATTCTATTTGCAATACTTTTAAATCAACAATTTAAGGTATCAGTTTACCAGCCATCCCAACAATCACCAAAAATGTTTCTCTCTCTAAACTCAGCTTATGCTAATGTTAAGAGAAATATTCTCTTGAAATTAAAAAAAAAAACTGAAAAAGCTGAGCCTCATCTAAGAATAAGATTTTTAATTGTTATAGGGTAGTTTGAGGGCATGAAGAAAAAAAGACAAACCTTAAAAATATCAATTCAGTAAGAATTCTACATCTATTGCAAAATGCCACAACCATGGAAAGATCTTGATCATCCCTGTGAAGTTCTTCCAAAATCAAAAGGAATGAGTGAGAGAGGAAAGAAGATAGAAGCAGAAAATGAAAAACTACTGGTTTACACCTACCACCCACATTCCCAAATTAGAGATTAAGCACACAGATTGGGATAGTAAGACATTTTCAACTGTGATTATCTAGGGCTTTGGAAGTTCAATTCTGCCTAGGGACAGTGCTTACAAACAGTGGAATTTCCTTCAGTAATTTCTGTTTTAGTGTGTAGTATTAGTCCATGTTGCAGAGTTTGTGGTGAGTTCTTTTTAACACACAATAATAAAAAGGCAGGTTTAAAACATGCTGCAATTTGGTAGCTGAGAAAACTACAAGAGATTAGAAAAAATTATATTATTCCTGATGCTGATTTTTCACTCCAGCAGGTCAGTGCAAACAATCAATTCAATCGATGCAGTCATCCATATCATGCTTTACTGAGAGATAAACTGTAACCCAATTGATGCAGTCTTGCATTGCCACAAATTTTACACCTAACAAATGAAGCATTACCTCCAGAGACCTGTCATGTCGGAATCCCCACACACAAGCTGCAACTGACACTGGGGATACAAAGAATAATGGCATGAAGACCAGAAGCCAGAAATGGGTTCCTCTTTCGATCCTGTCACACACCAGAACTTCAAACATCAGCAGTAGCAGGTGGATGCCTACTGCAATTAACATAGCTTTGAACTCCACACAGGTTTCTCCTTCTGCTCTAAAGAAAGGATAAGGAAGCATTCAGTTTACTTGCGCCTAGGAAAGCACACTATCCTGCAAATGTCCCAAGACACTTTGTTTACAATTGTTAAGTTTCAGATGTTAACACTTGTTTTTAATAAATGTACACATTATGCCCAAATAGCCATTATTAAACTATACTCCTGATGACATTAACAGGATTTCTTGCCTATAAAGCTGCACATTTAAAGTATCTTACTCAAAGAGGGCAGTGGGATTTTTACAGCTTGAAAATTTCCTAAGGATTCTATAGCTGTGCAGATAAAACAGGATTTCTTTGCTACCATTTAAACACTCAGATATCATGCAGGCTGTTAAGCTAAGTCTAAAATTATCTGTTTGGTTCCTGCACCAGCTTTCACTTAATCAACCTCTTTCCCCAGAATTTCTTTATTCACCAAAATTACCATATAGCAACAGAATATTATCTAATACTAAAAAGTAAAATGCCTGTAAAATAACAGCACACACAGAGAAACCATACTTTTTCTTACACAAGTAGAACCATTACTAGAAGGAGCAAACAAGACCTGAACCACACAATATAGTGTAATAGAATGAGGCCTGTGCACAGAATTTTTCATTTAATATTCACCATAAATTTAATTTAAAGTAGTTTTTCTTTTCTGCTAGCATGTTCAAGTTCACATCCTATTCGGATTACCAAAAAAGTAAACACTGATGTATTTAAAGGTCTAAAAGTTATTTTACCCTAAACTGAGAATTAAAATATCAACGTTAAACACCTTTGACAAAAACGAAAAGGAATTTACAGAATTTGTTCCCACAAACATCTTATTTTGGTATTGTTACACATTTGCCTATATTAGTGTATTAAATTACTTGAACATTTCTTACAAAACTGCAACTAAAATCTGAAAAAAATTCTCTACGTTCATGTCATATTCAAGAATCACTGAATATTCATCTGTATCTTCACTGAGGTTATACGCACACCAAGGAGGAAAAAAAAATAACATTCTTCAGGCTGATTTGTACATTTCAGGAAACTGATTTAGAAAATAATCCATTTAAATATAGTATATTCCTAATGCATATGAAGATACGTATTTCTATACAGCTTACACTAAAGCAAAGAATTCCCAATGTTCTAACAGAAAAGTGCAAAAAGTCACTCTGTGAGAAGTTTTAGCTTCACAAAGACAATATTGTTGAAGCTTGTGATGAACCATCGCAACTAGGATTAAGACATCCATAGGTGCATACGCTATAGGTTATGATAATTATTTTTAAATACATTGAAAACAAACCTTCTGGATGCTCTATCATATGTTTTTAAAAAACCTATTTATTAATTTGATTCAGTACGGAAAACACATTATGTTCCCTCTATAAAATAAATATATCATCAACTTACCGATACTGTGGGTTTCGGGCCCATACTCCTGTTCCCACTGAGGCCCCAACAATCACCATTAACTTCCATAGCCATATTGGAGCAAATACAGCCCAGTAACTCCACTGAATTTTGTCATCCAGACGTAGAGAGAGTAACACGGAAAAAAGCAGGAGGCAGGCATAAATAAGAAATTTGCTATTAAAAAAAAAACCAAAAAACAGAGTCAGAAATTAAGGCAGGCAACTTAACATGAACTTTGTAGAGAACAAGGAAATCAGCCATAGCTGAAATTTAATCAGGATACTTCTTAACAGAATACATGTGTCAAACTTCTTTGCAAGGAATCAAGTCAGTTCTGAAGAGTCAAATATTTCATCACAAATATAGCGTATGTCATCTCTTTCACTTATAAAACCATTGCTTCAAGGGAACACATCAAAAGCATTCTTGCATGACAAACTTAATGAATGGAGATCTATAAATAGTTCCCTCCCACAAGGATCCAGTCAGGAGCTGGAGCTGTATTATTAGAGGCTCAGAAATATACCAGTTGTACATGTTTTTAGAAAATGTGTTCTTCTATACAAATCAAATGAGATAGTTTTTTGACGTTCAAAATTAAATTACATAATTTATGGATTTTATCCAAACTATTTTTAACTAAAGATTAAAAACTATTACATATTGTAATAAGGGAGACTCTAGAGCTGGGTTGTTGTTGGTTTTGTTTTTGTTTTTTTTTTTTTTTATTTTTACATTTAGTTAAAAAAAGTAACATTATAGAAAAAAAACCCCAACAACCAACAGGTTAAACTTTTAACAAAGTTACTGATTATAGATTGAAGTTTCTAACTGGAATACCAAGGATGATGCTTGCAAGTTTAAAATAGTTATGTTGATCTCTTTTATAAACTAGTCAACCTAAGACTAAATAAATGTATCCAGAATGCTTGACAGCAGTGGCACAGCAATTCCTTGTACCACCAAAAACCGGACAAAATAATTACATAGTACATGATTTCCTCACGCTACAGGAAGGGAAAAAGTCACCCACACATTCACCAGAGAATCACAGACTGCTTTATAAAACACATCATTAGGCTTCAATGCCACTTCAGTGAAGTAATTATATGTATTTTAGAACATGGATAACCTAAGGAACAGAGTAAATACTTGCTACAGAGTAAAGCAACAATAGTCAGGAATACTACCCTTACTCCAACAGTACAACTCAAACTACCCACTTTCACTCTCACCAAATAATAAAACATTCATTAGAGCAGCATTGCCTTGTTTAGATATCAAGCTGCTTTGTCTCTGTTCAGAACAAGCGTCTCAGCTGCCCCTTAATAACAAAAAGCGGTTTTATTGTGTCAGCATCTCCTCACATGCTTGATACAACTGCCTCAGGATGATAGAGAACGGTCACTCTTCACAGCAACAAAGAGATTCCTCAGCTTCCTAGGCTACGCATACTTTTCAAACATTGAATATTTGTGTAATTTGTACTTTCCCTGGCTCCTCAATAAATACAGAGGTGCCATGTGGTAAAATACCACTGCTCCCTAAGCACTCCAGTGAACATCAAAACATTCAAGATTAAGTTGTCTGCACAAGGGCAACATTCAGCTTGCTCATTCATCATTTAGACGGCACCCAAATAAGCTGCAAGCATCGCTTAGCAATAACAAAACTTTGTAAGCTTCTGGAACTTCTGTTCCTACTTTTCCATTACTTCCAGCCACACACGTAAATTGTTTATTTCAACCTCTGCAACAGTGCATTTCCTGAAGCACTGGTGACCCTTCTGTTTCTCTAAGCCACCGACTGGGCACAGCCTTTTGTAAATGCCATCAGGTAAGGCCTCTTTCACGAGCAAGATGTTTCCAGGACTCTCAGTGTTTCACGCCACCCCGCACAAGCTACTTGCAGGCCCTTGTTCCTATCTTAGAACACCTGGTAACAGCAAACCCAGTAAAACTCAACTCGTTCTCTCAGCGCCTTCAAAGTTACGTGTATCCGTACCGGCTCGGCAGGACAGCAGAAGCCCAAGCTGTAGCGACTGTCACCTCCTCAGTTGTACGAGAGCCCAGAACGAGGAATCGCCGCCGGCGACTCCCCGTGCCTGGGCTCGGGCTGCGAAGCGCCTTCGCACCTGCAAGAACCGAGCCCTCACCGCACGCTGAACGCCTGCGTTGGAGCGCAAGGTGACGTTGCTTTCCGGCAGAAAGCTCTGTACCCCACATCACCAAGTTGAAAAATTCAAAAAACCGCGACGAGACTCGGAGCAGCTCGAGCAAGCCACATAATAAAACAGAAAAAAAGACGGAGTTCCAGCCCGCAAACCAGGAGACGGATGCCCGCCTTGGCGGCCACCCCGCTCAAGGCCCCGCCGGGGGGAGCCCGCACCGGCACCCGCCGGTCCGAACACCCCGAGAGCCGCCGGTCCCGGTGCGCTGCCCCCCCCTCCCCCGGCCCGGGCCGAGCTCCCTCGAAACGCCCGCGGCTCAGACGCACCAACGCCGCTCCGGGCCGGGCCCCCGGCCGCCGCCGCCGCTCCCGGGGCGGACGCTGCCGCCAGCCGGTTTCCGCCTCAGCCGGGGCAGGGGAGCCGCTCGGCCACCGCGCGGGACCGGCAGCGGCCCGGCCGCAACGGGCCCGGCGGTGGGCGGCGCGGCCCGAGGCCGCCCGTTAAAGCGGCGGGCGGGCCGCCCTCACCTGGGGTTGAAATCCTGGAACAAGCCGCGCAGGTTCATCGCTGCTCGACCCTCCGCCCCGCTCTACCAGGCACGCATGGCTCGGCCGCCGCCACCGGAGCCTGGCCTGGCCTCGCCGCCGCTCCGCCCCCGCCGGAACCGGGCGGCCCGCCCCGCCCCGCGCATGCGCCCGGCCCCCACGGCGACATCCCTCTGCCGGGAAACGGGCGGCCCTCTCTACCGGGCGTCAGGGCCGCGCTCTGCGCATGCGCCCGCCGACGCCTCGCGCGTGCGCCCTAAGCAAAGCGGAAGCGCTGCTGCCGGCAGATGGCCGGCCGGCCCGCCCTCCGAGGCGGGCGGGGAGGGGGTGGCCCTTGCCCGGCCGCTCCTTCCTCCTCCTCCTCCTCCTCCTCCTCCTCCGCCGCCGCCGCCGCCCCTCCGGCCGCTCAGCGGCGGGAGCAGGTCTTGTCTGGGGCCCGGCGGTGGCTGGCCGGCCGTCTCCCAGCGGGAGAAGGGAGGGGGCGGCCCGGGCCTCTCCCCGCTGAAGCCGCCTCTTGGTGAGCGGCGCCTGAGGGGAGCCGGGCCGAAAGCAGGGAGCTCCCCGCGCTGGTCGGGAGAGGAGAGGAGAGGAGAGGGGGGTGGCGCCGGGCCTCTGGGGCTTTTGGCGATGTGTGTACTGAAAGTTGTCGTAATCCAGCGCTCACCAAAAAGCGCCTCAAATGTGTATTAGACCCCCCCAAAACCAGTTAACTTTGTTTTGGGAAATCACTATGGCCTTTTCTGGCTTATGTTTAAAAATGTTGTTGATGGACTAGCACAATTCTGCAGCCTATACTGGAAAAAACCCTACCGTACAGTATGCTAGACTGCGTAGTAAAGCGTGGTGTTTCTATCCAGTTCCTTTGTAGCGTTAAATTTGCGCTTACTTCGTGCTTCAGAAAGCCTGGGTGCACTGACTGGCTGCTCTCATTCCGCCTCTGTCAAGAGGCTTGCTGCAGAGACACCTAAAGGAACATGCTCTTCTTGCAACCGCAGAGCCCTATCACCAACGTTTATCTCGCGTAGTGTTACTTCCTTTTAAATTTGTGACTGCATTTCGGAAGTTAAGCACTGAGCTTGGTTATTTTAAAAATAACGGGCTTAGATAATCTGTTCAAAATGTCGTACTTGTTGCCTGTTCATTTCTGTTTTATCTCGCGTTTGAGTAAGCTTATACAGTCTTGTATGTGTTAGCAGAAGTCCTCGTCACACATTCTTCAAACTATTAGCGAAGCCAAGCCCAGAGGATCTGGAGACAGATTTTGTTCGTGATTCTGCTGCAATTTGAGACATGGCTGTTGTCATTATAGCGTTAAATCACACATTATTTGGACGCATCGCGAGTGCCTGGTTGTCTTCAGGGACCTTCCCATTAACTGGTAGTGGTATCTGGCAATCGTTATATTGAACAGGCTAATCTTACATAAAATGAAATGGTAACAAATGCTGCTGGAAGGGAAGATAGCAGCGAAAGAAAGAATTGACACAAGGAGGCAGAAGAGGTGGTTTTGGACTTGGATATGCTACCTGCTGTGGGCTTAGCTCCTTCTAGGTGGTAGAAGAAGAGGTAGCAATGGACAAGTCTTGGACAAATTTTCTTCTTTGCAGTTGCATTGGAATAATTCCTAGGGACATGCCCCTCTCAAACCACCTTTTTTATGGCTGGTTTTCCTTTGTGTACTCATATTGGAAATATTTGCCTCACTATATTTGTTTAAATGTCCAGCTGATTTTTAGGGCACCGATATGTAACACTTGTTTAAATTTATCTCCAGAAAATTACTTGGAAATCTCAAAGTGTTATTTTGAAGGTGGAAAGAAATTAGGTTAACTTGCTTATTCAGCATTACCCAGTAAGTTGCCTGAAAAACTAAAAGCAGTCTTCACGTGTTACTTAGCTTTGTCCTTGGACTGTACACATGCCCAATGGAATACAAAAGTAACATGGAGAAGGGGGCAGTTTTTCTGCCAGCATTCTTTTAAACTATGTTCTTATTGGTAATCCCTCTTCTGTGGACATGATTTCAGGAGTTTAGTTCTGGTTTATCATTATGGAAGCTGCCCATACAGAACATTTCCTTATTACTCTAGATACGAATCAATATGTACAGTAAGAAAAAAGCAAAAAAAAAAAAAAAAAAAAAAAGGGGGCGGGGGGGAAGTCCATTCTGAAAAGGCTGAGAACTACCTTCGCTGCATATTCTGGAACTGAACACATCAACCTTTTAAATGTCCTTGCATGAGGACGAATGTTGAAAATTTTGCAGATAGTAATGAAGTGCTGCAAAAGTGATGAAATGCTCAGAAAAAATTGTCGTAAGGAGTTGAGTGTATTTCAAAGACACTAAGATCACTTAATTATGTTATGTACATACCTTCTTGGAGACAAAATATTACATACCAGAAGACTTCAGCCAAGCTAGGAGAGGCATAACAAAAATTGAGGCCGAGTACTTCAGCTGAACAAATATTGGTTAGAGAGGAGAGAGCTGGGGTTTCTTTTGTCTTTTTTGTTTTTAAAGTGGAAGTAATTAGCTGTTGGAACAAATGACCCTGAGAAACAGGAGATTTTTCATTTTTAAATGAAGTCAGGGTGCCTCTCTGGAAGACATATGCTAGTCAAACTCAAGTCAGTGAGCTTGACTGTAACAAGGGTTATGAAATTATATAGCAGATCAGGACAGATTATATGATGACTCTATTGGGATGGATTATCTGTTGACTCTTTCTGAACTGAAAATCCCCATAGCTCCTCACTAATCAAGATTACATTGCAAGTGAAATGCTAATAAAAGAAAAATTCAATCATATCTTAAGCTCTAGCTTCTGCAGAAAGATGAAAAAAGAACGGAAAAGTAAATGGTCTAAGTCTTCATCCAGTGCTAACAGGACTGGTAATTTATACCAGCTAAGAAGCTAGGCTTACATGCAATGTGATTTATTAAATGACATAGCTACTTGTAGCCCTTGACAGTATTAATTAGCTAATATGATCTATTCAAAGATGTGATTTATCTGAAGATATTCACTGGCAAATTGTAGATATGATTTTAACTCCATTGGCAACACCACAAATAGCTGACAGACTTCCACACTAGGAGCTTTCTGCACAATATATTCAACTGATAAGGCAAGGGTATGGCAAAGGCTACAAGAAAGCAAGGGCATGCCAGCACAAGTAATGACAGTGGGGAGGGTGTGTGAGGAGATTGGTAAGCAATCAGGTTGAGAGAGAAGCATGAAAACATAATGGAAGAAAAGAGAAGGAAAGGAAAGGATGAGGGCTAGACAGTCTCCAGAAACTGATAAGATGAAAAGTGCCCATATGATAAGACCTGTGACAGGGCAGCACACAAGCTTCTAAGGAACCAAAGAATTACCAGGCTTAAAAAATTGGAAACTAGAACCTTGTTTTTCATTCTGCTTTTTCAAAAGTCGAGCCTTACTAGTTTGGAAAAGAGAACAGTTATGCATAATAATTTTGTATTTTATCTTGGATAAAAGATATCTACTGCAATGCATAAAGCAGCTACTAGACATGACAGTACCCGTAAGCATTATCCTCAGCCAGATGCAATCATAAAACAAAGTCAAATAATATTAACAAGGAATTATCTTAACTTGAGAACTGTTAATAATTCAGGAGTCTAATAAAGCAGCATGCCATTTCTAAGAATACTCCTGAAGGTCTGTAGGAGTAAATCAAGAAAGATTTCTTCTGCAGTTACAATGTTTGGCTGAATGCCCAGGCAGCAAAATAGTTCCTACAAGGGACAAAGAACTAGGAAAGAAATCCCTAGTTACAGAAAACATGATAAGAGATGAAGCTAAAAAAAAAAAAAAAAGGAGGTAACTAGACAGAAAGAATACAGCTCTTTGCGGTTGGACCCAACCTGCAGGTGCCACAGCTGAGAAAAACCTCCACTCAATCTGCTTTTTCCCCCAAAGAAATACATAGCAAATTTAGCCTCCTATAGGAGAGTAGACTTTTCCCCTTCTCTCCTCTGAAGGAAAAGCCAAGATCTGGCTGCTTAGCAGCTGCTGTCGGATCTGACAAACATGCTGGGTGACATTTTTCTGCCTGTAAAATACCTTGGTCTCCCTACAAGCAACAAAGCCATGCTGTGCAGGGGGGGATGAGGCAGGCACAGAAAAGATGGTGGAAAGAAGGACTTTGCGGGCAGGGCTGCGATTGAATGGGGGCCCCAGAGGTCTCCCTGGGATGCAGCTGCGCGTGTGTGGCACAGACACGCACATCTGCACATCCAGCAGGGCCTCCCGCTTCATTCCATCTTCTCACCCTCATGTGCCGACATACAGCCTGTGGTGTCCCTGGTGGCAAAGGCGATGTTCCTTGCACTCCTCCTTTTCACCATCCTGCTCATCCTTTGTGTGATCCTCTGTTGTTTGTAGGGATAAGGACAACAACTATGTCTGAGTGCAAGTGAGCTGTGCTCGGAGGCTGGAGCCAGAACCAAGCCCCAGGCTGACAGGTACTGGGTGCCAGGGGATGTGTGTTTGTGTGCGTGCGTGTGTACATACCCAGGGAAATCACTGTCTCGCGCTGCCTGATCTTGCAGCTGGCAGCTCTTAGTGAGTGGTGTTTCTACTCAGAGCCAAATTAAATGGTTTTGTTTCCTTCTGCCTGACTGGGAATTTTCTTTAAGTGGCTTTTAACTTGCTCAGATGTTGGGGTTTTTTTAAAAGACATTTTATTTGCATCTGAGAAGTTTTATACAGTATGGTAACTTCCATTTGCAGGACTGCTGTGGGATTTCAGACCCAAGAGAGACAGTGCAAAGTAGTTTGAGATGTGGCTCGTGCAGGATACGTGTTCATTTTGGTTGTGCCTTGTAAAATGAAAACCAAAATAACATGGTATGCAGACAGAAGACCGTGATGTCACCTCCATCCAGCAGTTCACCTTCAGGTAAATCTAATAGCATAGAAATGAAAATGATTTATTTTCCTGATCTCAGTAATTAATCCATGTGTTCCTTCACAGTGTGATCCAAAAATGTATCGTGCTGCAAGAAAACAGCTGGTTTTATAGTAAAAAAATCTGTATTAGAGTACGTAATGAGAAAACAACAGCAATACCTTTGACCCCTAGGTAAGTCAAACATTCTGCCTTTCAATTCTAACTTGATTCCTTTGAGATTTGCCCTTTTTCTGGCTCATAGGAGATACAATATTAAAAAAGAAGCATTTTTTAATTAATTATTATATCCTGCTTTTTTTACCTCTTAAATTGGATGTTGAAGCTGTGACTTTCAAATAACCTGAAACCGTTACTATGTCATTAGCCATGATTAAATTCCTGTTAAATTCGTGGTTAAGCTCAGGTGACATACTTCTGTACTGTTACCTCAGGAAAGCTAGAGATAAATTTTTGGCTTGAAGTCAAGTAACTGGCAATGGGGATTTTGGGAGCTTGCTTAGATCTTTTGGTGGTCTCAGGTTTCTTGATTGCTATGGCTAGATACTACACTTGTGAGGGTGATGTTGAGGAGAGTTGGGCAGCAAAGAAAAAACAAGGTGTTGTCTGAACTTAAAGACGTACAAGATTTCTCTTGAGTTTATGTTTTATGGTGATTTAAGGGTGGGAGGAGGAATATGGGGAAGGGATAAAAGAAGCAGCAAGTCATCTGCTTTCTGTTAAGACTTCCTGTCTACTGCTGGTTGAGACTTAACACTAGGAATTGAACTGAATCCCCTGAGATAGTTTATATTGGAGACTAAACAGACATTTTCATTTTCATTCCATTTAACTAATTCCTCAAATTAGTGCAAAAAGTCATATATAGTGTCTACTTTATAGTCACTGCCATTACTGCTTTCCTAAACCATCTATTTGTATTCTTATTCTGCTTAAAAAACATAAACCAGGAGGTTCCTTATCCTTGACTGGCCAAAGTTAAGTGAAGGAAACAAAACCTGAATCATCCTTCTAATTTGTCAAGCTTGCTTTTCTGTTGACTGTCAGCCTTGACTCCTTTCTAACATACCTTATAATTCATGTGTCCTGTTTGCTTTATAGACTTCTCAAAGTGTCACTGTTAGACGACTAGAATACAGTAACATTTAAAGGGAGGACAGCAGCTCCGTAATAATTGACTGATGTAGCTGACAGCATGTCACATCCCAGTTTCTCAGGTCGACGACTCAGGTTTGCCGATTCCCAGGTCAGGATTAAGGTGAAACAACACCAGGGATCCTTTTAACTCATGAAACTCAACTTTCATTTGCTCACAACAAGAATTAGAATGCTCACAACAATTACTGGCATGAAAATGTGTCAGTAAACTGTGTAACATGCTAACCATATGTCACCAAACATACTACAGGCCTAGTTTACTTGGGGATCAGTTCAGGGAAGACAATAAGGAGATCCCTCCCGTTGGGTCAGGAGGTTCAGAGCAGACCCCCTTGCTTTCTGGGCTCCTTCTCAGAGAGGAGTTGGGGGGCAGCTGGATCCACTCCTCGTCCCAGACTTGGTCAGCGGTTTGTGTCTAAAGGGATAAAGTGTAGGGATTCCAGAAAAAAAAGAGAAAAGAGAAAGATTTCACCCGTCCCGGGTCCAGCGTTGGTCCAGCTCCGCAGGGCACGCGCACACGTGGGGCTGTGGTTTGTGTCCTTCTGTCACCTCCTTGCGCCTCCTTCAGGCGGGCACTGGGTCGCATTGGGCTAATTAGGTGTCACGTGCGGCTTGTGCTTCCAGAACCTTCGGGAAGTGGGTCGGTGGGCCTGGGGGGTCACTTGGGGAGGAACTTCTCCCTCCCTGCAGGTACGACCAACCTTTGACCTTTGGCCATATGGGGTGAGCAGCCTGGCTCAGCCTATCAGAACACGGCACCACGCAGCCTGGTCCCGCCCTCCCCGCCCTGTTGCTAACGGACTTCCGTTGCTAGGCGGGGCTCCTTGTCACACACCCAGTGCGCCATTAGGCGGAACTTGCCCCACCGCAACGTTTGAGGCATTACCTCCTTCCGTCTGTCACACAGCACGGCCGTGAGCTGCTTCTGGGATCATCTTTCATGGACTATGACAGAACGTCAAATTGTTTACAAAAAGAAATCTCCAGGATAGAAAATCTCCATTTGAATTTCTGTTAATTTTACTATAGGCCTTACTGTTAACGTTTATTCACAGAGTAAACAGATTGACTGGTAATTGACAAAGAAGAGGTCGCTCCATCTATTATAAAATCTTTAGACCAGCCTGTAATTTTGCACAGTTAAAAACAGTAATGATCTAATATCTACACAGAAGTTACTGTCACAGGCATTGCACGCAGCTGCTTAGTTTTGAAATTAGGGCCTTCAGTTTCAATCAATATTTCAATAATTTCTGTGAGAATATTGTTTTGTGTCCTATTTGGGAAGTTAGTTTAAGGGCAAAGGCTTTAATTCTTTTTGCATCTCTCTGTGGGATGTTGTGCCCCTAAATTAATATCCTCCAGGCTGAAACCTATTTGTACAGTTGTAGTAGTTCAGCAAGTTGCTGTTTATATTAATGCCACATTGTGATGTGAAGCAAATTATACTACTAAAACACTATGAATGTCATAAGCTGTTCTGCCAGTGGGATACTAGAAAATACATCGTTGTGCAGCTATTTGGCCAAAGCAGGATCTGACACAATGTTTTGACATCACCTGCAAAAGATGTATGTGGCTTAATTATATATACTCTACTTTTCCATCTTAAACTGTTCAGCTAGTTTCACTCATTACTTGTCTTCCTGTTGAGAGGAAGCTCATTTAAACAAGTCATGTTCCATGCCCCTTTTCTTATGCAATCTTTTTCCTGCCTCACCACAGCTTCAAGGTTATTCATTTTTTATGACGCTCTATGCCTGAGCTTTCTGCCACTCCTTTCCCTTCCACTGTGTTTAGGAGCTGTTGAAATAAAGCTGGAAAAGAAGGCATCGGATCATTGCCCTATAAAGAAATCCTATCAACTCCTAATAATGGTGATTTATCAGGGTCCATGCTTTCCTTCAAGGCCTTAATTCCATTAGGAATACACATACTGGCACACATACCATCCTGGCAAAATTAATATAATGTTCTATTCTTAAAACAAATGCATAGTATCCAGCACAAAACATGACTCTTATTTGCAGTTGTTTAACTTTCAACCATATTGTGCTATCAGGCTACTTGGACCAGCTGAACCCCTAACCATTGAAGGATGTTCCATAAAGTTCTCAGTGAAGACATGATTCTGAGAAGAGAAGGAAATGACGTCTTCAGGAAGACACCAGCTGAGAGATATTTAGCTCCAAGAGACAAAGGCTGTTTGAGAGAGCTCCAGCCAAACAGAAAACTGAATAAACTAGATTTTTGCTGTCATATGCACAGGGAGATGTTAGAGATGCTATCAACCTTAAAACAGCAAGAACAACCTGCAAGTCTCCTGGGCCCTCCTCTCGTACCAAATCAGTGCTGTGGGTGCCATAGCTAATATATCTGCCAGTGTCATGAGTGTTTAGAATTGTGGATACTTCCAGTGGCATCTCAATTGTCATTGAAGCAGCATGGTTTTCTCTTCTTGTGTTTCTAACTTTTGGCATAACTCCTGTGCCAGATAATTTGTCAGGTCTCTTACAGCATTGGGGATTTCAGTACATAATGACCAACCAACTACTCCCACAGTAGTTTTTTGCTTTATGGTGATTGAAGTTGGAGCCCAATGTGGATCTTAAAAAAATCGGTGGTGGTGGTATCCTTATTGACTCAAATGAAGTCAATGTGAGGTCTGTTTTGTATTAACTGGAGGACACAGGTCAACCCGACCTGGGTTTAGATTTCTTTAGTTTGACCAATGTGCTATATTCATCAAGTATTTTAGGTAACATTTTCTTCATTAATTAAAAGTAAACAGATCCAGGAGCTAGTGAGATTTGATTTTTGCTTCCTTTAATGGCTTTTTAAAACAGTCACTATGTGACTTCTTCATTGATATTCCTGTCACATCCCTTGGAGGGTTTTGGTTTTCTAATCGCTGTTGAACTTTGTCTGTTCAAGTTAGCACAGTGCCGATTTTCATATTTTCTTTCAGCTCACACTTTGTTCTTGTTTAATTGCCAAAAGTAATAGTCATCCATATTCTAAACACAACTAACCAAAGTGCAGATTTCCTGCCCTGCAGTGGTGTATTCTATGACTAGAATTTACCAAATAGTTTTTTAAATAGCAAAGCATCTCAATTTTTTGCTATTTTTAAAATTTTTCATGTTTCTCATTACCAAAAAAATGTATCCGCAGCAGAAGTGTCCTTATATAAATAGAAAAGAGAACATTTAATGTGCAATGCTTTTGGATAAGAAATTGTATAAATTTACAATTGGGAAAAAAAAAGCATTAAGTAGTTTATTTAATAGAAATACAGCATCTCTTTGGCTTACCTTTAAATGTTGCATTTAATTTTAATTCAGTAAACTAACACTGATTGTCCAGGTAGAATATTTGTTATAAAATTCCCATGGTTTTGCTCTAAAATTAATTATGTAGTTGACTAATACCGTCACCTTAGTCCAACACAAAGTAATTTAATTCTATAATTAGTGTTCTTATCATTGAAAAATATAGAGGTGTTTAACATGAGGTTTCTAAGTAATTTTAAAATTGCAGTACAATTCTGCTTGTGTTTTCTCTAAATTTGCTATGTTTTTTGTTAACTTCCACTCCACCTCTACTTGATCAGTCCTGCATGTTATGAAGGGAAGGCAATCTGAGCTTCATCTTGACCTGATAATTCATGTGAAAAGACAGACTTGTCAACTGTTATGAAAATTAGGAGTTCTTGTCTTCACTAAACATTTGTATTTTAACTAAGGAAATTGCACTAGGAATGGAACCTTTCACCAAGAAGGACAGAGTCCGTGAGTTAAAGGAACTGATTGTGCCTATCATATTATGCCTAGGGAAATTGATAGGAATTCTGCATGGAACACTAAGCTTCTAACTATGTACGTTCCTCCTTTTTTAAGTAAAGGCACCTAGTAATTTTACCTAAAGCATTATTCAGATGAAGAACTTTAGTACTGACACAGGTCAGGTGTTCCAAGAATCTCAAGGATCTGCGTGTCTGGATAACGCTGACTTCAAATGAGATTTTTGTCCATGACTCCTCTGGGCTTCTTTCAGAAGTCAAGCCACATAAGACAAGATAAATGCTTAAATGCCACCAAATCGAATAACAGTTTTCAGATTTTGTATACGAGAGGTGAGTTCAGTTCAGCATGCCTTGCAGCAGTGTAATAATTTGCAGCAATATAGCACGTGGGTTAAAATACTGGCACCCTGATGTAGAAACACTGCGCAATGTATACTTTAGCCAGTGACGCAGAACAATTATAAATCAGGCTTCATCTTATCAGTAATCGGATATAACATAGCTCCTTCTGCAGTGTATTCAAGGAAAAGGATCAGGTTAAATGTCAATATGATTTTGGCAAATTTACATGGCTTTTACAGAGATGAAACACTAACCAGCTACTTGCTGCTTTTTATTCTTTGACAAGGACCTACTTATATCTCACCACATTGAAAAGACATACAAAGATATCTAAAAATCATACAACTCACTTAAGTCTGATTTTTCAGCCATGAAGCAAAAAACTAATTGTTAACAAAACTGGATGGGAGACAGAGAATGAAAGTGAACAAGATCAAAGAGATGAGCTTTTTTTTTTTTTAACCTTGGTTTCAGGTTTGAGCTCTAGTAAGGTGACATTTTGGAATCATCTAGGAGCTGTCCAAATTAAATAGAAGAGAAAAATCAGAAATTATAGGTATTATAGGGTTATGTAACAACAAAAATTTTGGAAGATCAGGTTCTAGGGGGACAGAATAAGTAACCACAATTTTGGGTTCTAGATGAGCAAAGTAAGTGACCACAATTTGGGCCGTAATCTGTTTGTCTCCCATTTCTCCCTGTTCTTTAATCCCATCCTTTTATCAAAGGGGTGAAATCTTCTTAGTGAAGAAACAAACACTCCTGTGCTCAAAGTATTGAAACAGCATGAAAGCTTAGCCTCCAGTTGCCTCCACACTCCCTGGCCTGCTAGCTTCCAAAGGCAGACAGTAGCATTGCCCATGAGGCAGCACTGCAGAAGGGGTAACCAGATCACAACTGCTCCCTCTTTAGCAGCTTGGTTCTGTGCCTCCCTTGTGATTGCCTGGAGCAGCAGAATATTTTGCTCAGCGGAGGCTGGAATTTCTGCAAAGTGGTTTCTATTTATTTATTTTTAAAAGAAGGCTTATAACATTATCATGTTCATGAAAGTCGACAGCTAGATCAATACTTGTTTTTGGTTGCTGATGCTTATAAAGTTACAATTTATGTTCAGTTTCACCTTTAAGACCTGCAGGGTCTTTGCCTTTATTTTACTTCCCTGGTTTTCCAGTTGATTTCTGATGGATTTTGGAGTTTTCACATCCTGCTGCTCCCCGCTATCACTACAGCTACCTCCTCCCAGCATATCTTTTTTTCAAAGCTTATGGCTGCTGGAGCATTTCAAAGCAAAGGTGGCTCATGAGTTTCATTTTGTGACTCAACATGGTAGATGTGAAAGTCCTTTACGTAAAAAGTGATCAGAGATATTATTTCACTTGAACAAAAACATACTAGAACACATTTGTCCCTTTGTGGTCTTACTTGAACCTTTTGGAACATAGAATACTATTGACAAATTATGCGAAAAGGGGTGTTTGGAAAGGGCATACTAGTTTGACCTGTTCATCAAACAGCTCCTGCAAAACACCTTTGAGTCTCATTGACCCAAGGGAAAATGATGGTATCCAGAAAGGACTAGTTACCTTGTTTAAAAGCGCTGAGTAAACTCAGTGTAGGGCCTTTGGGATCCAGTACACTGATAGCCATTACGGTAGGAGATCAAGGATGCAGGTTAGAAATAATCTCTGAGTTTTGTCTCCTTTAATACTAGAAGAATGAGATGTAGAATCATTGTAGTAACCAGACACAAGCTATTTTATCCTGCAGTCATACTCGGGGTAGTGCCAATTCCTGAATACATTGTGGATTGTATCTTGATCTGTTATGTATTGAACTGGGAAAGTGACTGTTGTGGAAATGTGGTTCTCAAGAATTTTTCTTCTGGTGGACCAGAAAGTCTGCTGCGGAGCTTTTTGTGTGCTGGGATCATACCTGGCACATTGATGTTCTGCTTATGGAGGAATAGGCCATTTTCAGCACATGAAACAGTGTTACTCATGGGTAGCTGTAGATCAGCTTGTATGGTCTTGCAAAGCAGAATTTGGAAACTTGTGGCATAGTAACAGAACCAGTCTCCTACTGTGTACACAGTAAACTCAGAGCAGTGCAAAAAATGTCTACAGTGGCTGTGAGCAAAAATTTTTTTTGTAGTTCTGAATCTTCTGCCTCACAGATCTGTTCCCTAAGGTGAACTGTGAAGAAGGGAGATTGTAGAGAAAGGAAGAATTTGATCTTGTCAGAAGACATTGTTACTCACTGTTACAATTGCTAGTTCTGGGTCTCTTGGTCTTACTACTGTTCTGTTTTAGTCAAGCATGATAAAAAGTGTCGTTAAAAGAATCCTAAAGAGTAGCAAGTCCTTGCTAATTTCTAAAAGGCTTTATCCTAACCTTGAGCAATTTTTAATTCTGCCTTGCTCTGCCCAATTACAGATCCCTGCTTATCCTCTCCTGTGTTTCTGCCTTCATGACACTTGCTTTGCATCCCACAGTTTGCACATATACGGGATGCAGGGTCTGCGTCTTTGCATGAATCGCTTCTCTCATGTTTTGTAAGTAGAATGACACTACAGAAAACATCACCTTAGTCAGAGCAAAGTAGTCATGTACTTTGGTGTCCTTGTCAAATTACTAATTGCAAGGTTTTAATGTTTGAAATGGAGAGTTGCTTAACAGAAGAAGGTGACCTCCCTGTTAGCAATACCTGAATACTGATGAGCTTATTCACTTCCCCTCTAAGGCAGTTGTAACAGGGGAATAGAGGGTCACTTAGATTTCACTGTTAATAATAAATGGGGGGTCAGATTATTTTTGTGTTTTTTTTTTTTTTTTTAACAACTTGTGCTGATTTTGGCTGGGATAGAGTTAATTTTCTTCACAGTAGCTAGTATGGGGCTATGTTTTGGATTTGTGCTGAAAACAGTGTTGATAACACAGGGATGTTTTTGTTATTGCTGAGAAGTGCTTACCCAGAGCCAAGGCCTTTTCTGCTCCTCACCCCACCCCAGCAGCGAGGAGGCTGGGGGGGGCACAAGGACTTGGGGGGACACACAGCTGGGACAGCTGACCCCGACTGACCAGAGAGATATTCCAGACCATAGGGTGTCATGCTCAATGTATAAAGCTGGAGGAAGAAGAAGGAAGGGGGGGGACATTCAGAGTGATGGCGTTTGTCTTCCCAAGTAACAGTTACACATGATGGAGCCCGGCTTTCCTGGAGATGGCTGAACACCTGCCTGCCAATGGGAAGTGGGGAATGAATTCCTCGTTTTGCTTTGCTTGCATGCATGGGTTTTGCTTTACCTATTAAACTGTCTTTATCTCAACCCATGAGTCTTCTCACTTTTACTCTTATGATTCTCTCCCCCGTCCCACTGTGGGGGGAGTGAGCAAGCAGCTGCATGGGGCTTAGTTGCTGTCTGGGGTTAAACCGTGACACAACTGTATTTTGTAACTACACTGAGGATGTCATCCAAAATACCCTCTAAAATCCTCAGCAACTATTAATCCAGAATAGCAAACAAAACAGAGTTTGTATATGTTTAAATAATAGAGCAGTCCTTGCCAGCTACCCACACTGAAAAATTCAGTAGTATGACATGACATCTGGTTTACACAGGCTTTCCTGTTTGCAGGCCTTATCTCTGTATTGTACTCAGCATGTAACTTGAGAAATTGCCTGTGTCAAGGCTTATGTGCATGAAAGTTATTTCTTAGGGGCCACGCTGCAGTGTGCTTGCCCGCCCTCACTAAGCACTTGGGACAGCGTGGTTTCTTTGAGCATTGCCTGAATTGTAGGCACACTTCCTGAAATGGGTGCAGGGAGGGTCAGGAAGAACTCCAGTTCCTCAATCCACCCATCTCTTCTCTGGCCAACACATCAGCGACGGATCTGGTAGTATCTAATTTGCCACATTTACAGGCCAAACAGGAAATGGGAGAAACCATGACTGAGGTGTGCCTTTGATTCATAGCTTTTGGTGGTGGTAACAGCACCTGCCTTACCTATTGCCCAGTACTCTGAAGTAAGTCCAAATAGTATCTTAGAAGCAGCTCTGATACTACATGTGCTTGGGAAAACTCATTGTGTGGGATCACTAACCTAGGACTTGGGGGAGAGAGAGCGCGCGCACGCTGCAGGTGAGCAGATCTGCATGACTCACCTCAGCCATGGAGCAATGACTGTGTATAAAATGAAGGCTTGTAATGAGTGTTTTTTTATTAGGAATGTATTATCTAAGACCTACAATGTATTTTCTAGTACGTAGCTCTGCAGATTAGACTGCAAGGACAGACTACAGTGGTATCTTATCGTTTATCGTAAGAATGTTAATAAACTGAAAGTCTATGCAGATGCCTCTGCTACTATGTTTTTAGCTTATCCTTGAGTGCTGATGTTCACAGATGACTTAGAAGTATGTTTGCTTTGGTTCTGAAAGTAGATCTATGGAATCTTTCAGAAATAAAAATCCTGTTTAGAGATTTATAAGCATTATGTCTCAGGTGTTCAGGTGTCTCCATGTTTTGCTACAAGTATTTCACTTCCTCACCATATATGCCAAAGAAGGCTACAGATATTAACGCAGGTGTTAATATTTTTAAAAGGTCTCTCTCATTTTCTTCATAGCAGCTTGTACAGAAATAAATTTCATCAGTCCATAAACCAAAAAGGAAAACAGTGCTTTTTTTGAAAAACAAAACAAAACAAAACAAAAAACCAAAACCCCAACAGTTTAGGGATAAATAAATTTGCCCGTCAGAAGCTTCCTGTAGTGATTAGTCAAATACTTTCTATAATGCATGAGAAATAAATGATAATGTATTTCTGATTAGTTATATTGATTCATTGAAAACAGCATCGCTCTTTGAGAATTTGAGTGAACTGATCACAGTGCCCAACCATTTGTTTGTGAAAACCTGTTTTCTTAGAATTACTGAGTGATGCGGAAAAATCCCTTAGACTTGCTAATGAATCTAACGTGGTATTTGCAGTTACTGTTTTGAGCCAAATGCAACTTCTGGTGAAATCACTGGGGGACATGTGCAAGGACAGATTACATACGTGATGAGCCAAGACATCCTTCCAGGCAGAGCTCAATACCTGGGTTATGTTATGTTGCCTGACGATATTCACTTAGTCTTAAAAACACGCTTTCTCTTGCTTGTCAGAGGAAACAGAACATGAAAACCTGCAAATCTTAATATTAGTTTTGATTCCCATCTTGGAAGCTATTCCTTGGCATGTTGTCCTCCATCCAGCAGAGGCGGATCAAAGCCATTTTGCAGCATAGGGAAACAGCAGAGAAAGCCAAGTTGATCACATACTTTGTAAAGCAAAATAAAATTATTTCTCTGATACTTGCATTAATTTCTTTATAACCTATTCCTCAGATGCTGACTTGAGAGACTGTTAACTATTAGTTTCTTGGGTTTTGGCTCAAGAAGTCTGAACACTAGGGAAGTACATGTTCCAAATGAAACTGATGAAATCCTCCCTTAAACAGAAGCGTACATGTGGAAACTTTCTTGGAAAGCATCCCCAGGTGTGAAGATGCTACTTTGTAAGATCTACTATGTGTCTGATAATGCAGCCACTTCTTACAGAGTTGCATTAATAGGATTTTTCCCGCTAAAAATATCACTGTGCTGAATTTTTACCATGTCTTAATGAGGGTCTGTCATAGAAAATAGCTGATTTTAAGATATTTAGCTGTTATGTTGGTGGCCTCATCTACATTACTAACACTTGTGCAAGCACTACTGTAGACCCCCAAACCTTCAGTATATGCCTCAGCATATTGCTAAGCTATCAGATTGTCAGATTTGATACTCAGTGGTGGTGGTAAGTGAAGGAGACTGACATTCATAAGGGCTTCTGGGACTTCTAGCAGAATGACTAAGGAGGAGTGTTGTATGAGGTATCTCCAGTTCAGGCAAGGTTTAGGTTTAACCTTTTCCATTATAGTCCTGACTCATCACACCCAATACAGCAGTGGTTTAGTTCAGGAGCTGAATAACAGGCAGCCCAAATGACCATACATCCAGGGTGGAGTGGACATCTGAGCTGTGAGACCAGTTTGTCAAAGACACACTATCAGGGCTGTGATTTTAGTGTCTGCAATCATTCACCTGGCATCATCCTAACTGGCTTTTCAGAACTTGTGTGCTGTTTGAAAAAGAATTTTTCCAGTCTAATTTGTTCTTCTAGTGGACTGAACTTAAGATGATTGCTAAATACTCATGTTAGGCAAACCAGGAAATCCATATCAAGTACCACTTAATGTATTTGCATTTGAGAGAGGCAAGTGTTGTGGTAATGAAATGCATGTGCACTAGCAAAATAATTCCTTGCCTTTTTCCATAAAAGGTCTCCAAATGAAGAGGAGAGAAGTGTCACTTGGGGATGCACTGTTCAATACATTTCCAGCAGCTGACCTCTGCTAGGAGAGTTGCTGATACCTGTGAGATATGCTGCTTATACACAAAATTAATTCCAAAATATGCAATCTTCAGATACACTGAATAATATTAATGAGCTGGTTGCGTGTCATGTACTCTGTAGTAACTGAATTTGTAGTGACAGGGTTCTTGATTTGATTCAAGCATTTCCAGTGTGTGTAGAAAGGAAGTGTAAGATCCACATAAAAATAAACTTCACTCTAATAGTTTGGAGAAAGTATATGTGCTTGAATGTGTATGCATATGCTATGTAATATGTAATGTACTGGACTTTTAAACCACACATCCCACTAACAATAGGATTGTGACAGACCATTTTAGCCAGTGTTCCTGGTAAGCTTATGGTGAGTGCATGCACAGCATATTTCAAGCTTCAGATATGCTTCTTTATAGAGCAGAGAAACAGGCTATTTTCTGTCCCATTCTCTTAAGGAGTTAGCAGAGCAAACCAGTTCTAGGAAGCTAAGGCAATCAGTACTGTTTGCAAACATCTGAAAATGCTTAACTCTGATGAATTGTATGTTTTTCTTAATTGGCTTAGGCTTCCTGGTTTTTATAGTTTTTCCAGTAAATCTGTTCTCTTCTGAAGTATTCCTATAGGTATTTTAACAAAACAGCTATCTTGCATTACCAGAAAATTCTGGATTGAATTTGGCTTCATAGTTCTGTCAGTTTCTTCAGAGGTGAGAGAATGGCTTCTTCTGGCGCTTAGGTGGTTCTCTTTTAAGCCTTGATACCTGCCCCAGTGAAGGAAGCCACCAATTTGGGGAGTATTGATAGCAATTCCTTGGTGGTTTTAGGGTAAAGTTCCTGTATTTCTGCTTCAGATTCTCCAGACACATACAGTTTCCTACATTTCTGCTTCATATTCTCCATTGCACATGTAGTATTACAAATGTGCTGTACGGTTGGCATATCTGGGTTGTGTCACGTGTATGTGTATAGAGAACTTGCACAAATGTGCTAAGTGTGCTGTGCCTTGCATGTATTGGAGGTACTGTGTGAGCCACCAACACAGCAAGCATGCAGGAGATCCAACCTACCCAAGAAGAGCTTGGCTTATCAAATGTGTTGTCCGTTTGATGTGCACATGCACAGTATGTCCAACATCTCGAGACGGCATCAAGTTTTGTGTGTGCTTTGTGCTATTTACGCATTGGACATGCTGTGGATTAATTGCATCTGGCCAATCTACTGCCATGCTTCTGAGTGATAGGGTATGCTAAAATCCCAGACAAGCCTTCAAAATCTTTACATTCCCTTTGAATAACAATTTGGGGGGGGGGGGGGGGGAAGAGGAGCATCTAGGAAAGTCTGGACAGTAAGACTGTTTTCACTGCAATTTCTCTTAGTGCAGATAACTTCAAAGTTGCAGAAATACCACAATTTGCACAATCCCAGCAGCACAGGAGGACTAATCCACCTACCTGCCTGCCTCTAGGCTCTGCTATCTGGACTTTTCACACTCAGCTATTGATTTTTCTTTCCGTATGCTAGTTCTCAGTATAAAAGAAGTGATGAATTAGGGCATTTCTGTCTCTGAACTCATGCTGCCAACATTTTAATTTTGATAAGAAAGAGCAACCGATACAGTCCTGAAGCAGAGAAAGAATAAAATTACAGATTCCATTAGAGATACATTGCTTCTCTGTAAATGGAGGCTTTTTTCCCCCTAGGGTGGTTTTTTTTTTTTTTTTTTAATACTCTGATCCTAAAGACATTGATATTTGCCAGTACATTTCACTGTTAATCTGCCATTTGTAGTCAAAGGAGTACCTAACGCTTGTTAAAAAAGAAAAATCCACATGCCATCACAGGTACCATTGTCATAGTGGTTTTCACATGCAAATGAGTGAAAAGTTGGCTGTATATTTTCAATATTGGTATATTTGTCATCACTTTACCTGCTTGTTAAATGTTTAAGACCACATAGTTACGGTCATTTAATTCTTTTATAACCTTGTGAGCAGCTTTATTATACCATTTTGGTCTTCGGTGATTGTACAGTTGCAGATTGGGAAGCACCTGTATAGTTAACAGTGAGTTTATTTTGTACAGGAATACTGGCAATAAATCTATTCTCTCTTCCACAATTAAAGATAGATGCCGTGAAAAATTTCAGAGCTTTTTATAAAACTAGTAACTTTTAATATTACGGAGAGGGGGCGATATGCAGCTAGCTCTTCAGTCTGCTAAAGCCAAGACTGGTCTTTAAAGGATTGGTCAAAAAAGTGATGTGAACTTCTCTGTCCTCTTCTGGCCCTCTAGACGGCTACCACAGCCGAGTTGAAAAAAAGAGGTCAGCGGGCTTGAAAGCAAGGCCCTGCCTGCCGTATAGCCACGGAGGAGAGCGCCTTGGCACAGGTGAACGGCGGAGCCCACCCAGCTGACGCTGGTATCTCACCGATGGCAAGTCCTAAAAACCACTGATAGCGACACCCCCACGCCGCACAGAACCTGCATGCTCACCAACAGCCTACAGGGACCTGACCTTGCTAGAGCTTGAGGTAACTCTGGAAACACGGCGTTTGTTTAAAGAACAAAAATCAGTGTTCGCTGCTTGTAGAACTGATTAACAAATAGGATTAAAGGACGACTCCGAGGCAGCTTCTCCAAATGCTAACCCTTGACTTCCTCGTTCCCCAGCGTCGCTTGCATGAGAAAGAAGCACCTGTCAGAACGCCGAGAAGTATTCCCCTGCCCAGGGAGCCACCGCGGGGAGCGCCCAGGGGCTCCTGCCGGAGCGCCCGTGCCCTACAGCGCTGCCTCTTCAGCGGCCGCAACCCACACGCACCGGTCCCGCCGCGCTCTCCTCCCCGCCTTCTTGCCGGCGCCTCTCCCGAGCGCTCTACCCAGGGGGCCGCCGCCCGAGCCCCGCGCAGCCCCCGCCGCCCCTTCCCCCTGCAGCCTCCGGGGCCGCCCGCCCGGCCGCGGCTCCCTGCGCGGCGCCACGCCGCCACCGTGTGGCGGAGCGGGGGAACGGCGTCCTCCCGGCGGCGGCGGCGGCGGCGGAGCAGCCGGTCCCGCCCCGGGGAGGCCGAAGCCGGCCCGCCCGCCCGCTCCCGCCGCCTCTCTGGGACATGGCGGCGGCCCGCCCGCCCTGCGCGGCCGCTCGGCTCTGCCTCTGCCTCTGCCTGCTGGGGCTTCCCCGCGGCGCCTCCGCCTTCGCCCCGGAGGCGGCGGCGACCCGACGGCTCCGCACCCGCGGGGTGGCGGTGGGGCCCGCAGGTGCGGCGGGGGGCCCCGGGTGGGGCTCGTTCGGCCGGGCCGGGCCGGGCCGCTGGGGGAGCCGGGGCCGCCCCTTCCCCTCAGCTGCGGCGGGCCGGGCCCCGGGCGCTTCGTGGCGTGACCCGCGCAGGGTTTTGGGGAAGGTCGGCCTGCCGCCTGGAAGGCGCCGACCTTACACGGCTCCAGCGTGGTCTGTACGCCGTTTGAGCCGTAATGGAGCTCGCCACCTTAAGGGGGCGTTTTTAAAATAGATATGTAATGAATCTGTTTGCGGCAGGATTATCTAGCGTAGCCGTGTCTGAGTTTTACCTGCGGCTTGACACCCCTCTCAAAGCTTGTAGGCGGTGTAGAATTCAGTAGCGGCTGGAACTATAAAATACCTCTTTATTTCACGCCACCTTTCTGTAGCCAGCTGAAGGCAGCTGGAGAGAATGCCAATGTATTCCTAATTCTGTTTCTTCGTAGATGGCATGAACGTCCTGTTTATAGTTGTGGATGATCTGCGTCCCGTTTTGGGCTGTTACGGAGATAAGCTTGTGAAATCTCCAAACATTGATCAGCTTGCTTCTCAAAGTATTGTGTTCAGCAATGCGTATGCACAGGTGAGAGGACTTAATTAAAAAATGCTTTCTCTATGCAAAATAATTACAGGTTTTATCACAGTAGGTGTTAGGCAGACCACTGGAAAAAGCAAGTGTTTATTAACCTGAAGTGTTTCCAGTAGAAAATAAATGCTTGGGCTGAACTGTACTGTATGAACCTATTTTTACTAAGGTGAGAAAAATTAAAATGGGGCATTTGGGTGATGATATTTGTGTAGCCCTTGGAGGAGTGTAATGTGACATTACATTTCCACTGTTAGCAGCAAAGTGCTGCTTAAAAATGCTGTCCTACTAAATTGGAATTATTTTTTTTCCCTACTCTTTATAAAAGATTATTTTTTACTTTTAAATTTTTTTCTTTTGAGGAAATCTATAGACTTTTATGAAAGGGCAGCTTGTGTGGTAAGCATCACTCTTAAATACGGGACTCAAAATCTCACTAATTGTTCTTTAATACTTTGCACAGGATGACTACATTCCCAATTTTCTCTCTGCTGAGAAATTAGAAATTTGACCCTAAGTCTGACTAGGGATTAGGACTTTAAAGCAGTAACTCTTGGCTCTTGCCAATCTGAAACAGAATTGGTGAGGCCTTTGGACCATAACCTGGACCTTCCGTATGTTTATCCTTTTCATTATTCTTAAGGCACTCCAGATGAACTAGACTTTGGGCTTTTGTCAGCACAGTCCATCTGCTGCTTCTGCTTAATTCTGCGTGTGTGAGCTACTAGATTTCAAAAGCACTGTCTTTAACACAACCTGACCTTTGGGGTTTTTTTTGTGCTACTAGCTGCATAACCAAAGCTTTTAGTGCTTAGAAATTGGTTATTTGAGGAAAAATTATAGATAGGTAAATGTATATCTTGCTAAAAGCTTGCAACTGGGAATTAATATTCTTAATAAGGATCCTGTTCATTCCAGCTTGAAGTGATATGTAACACTTTAACTGCAGTTTCTGAGCCTTCAGATATTTTGCCTAGCTACACCTAAGTCAGATCGTATGTATGTTGCTTTTTATTCCAAATCAATTCTCTTTTTGGTTGGCTCTCTCCTCAGCAAGCCGTGTGTGCTCCCAGTAGAGTGTCATTTCTTACTGGACGCAGACCTGATACTACCCGCCTGTACGATTTCTACTCCTACTGGAGGGTACATGCAGGAAACTATTCCACGATGCCACAGTATTTCAAGGAGAATGGCTATGTGACCTTATCTGTGGGGAAAGTTTTTCACCCTGGTATGGTTTGAATTGTTATCTGCTTAATATACACATGCTTAACGTGTACATTCTCACAAACAGATTCCACACGTAAGTATCAACTGTGTGATTCCTGTCTATATTGACAACCTAAACCATATTCATGAGCCAGATTGTACAATGATTTGTAGGTTGTCTTTAAATCTTAATTTTAAATCTTAAGGCATCAGAGATTAATATATTAGATGACTGTTATCTAATTAATATTTTCACATCTTGTCTAGGGCTTGTGGGAATAAATGTCTAACATTCTAAAAATATGTCTGGAAGTTAGGTATCTGCTGAAGATGAAGTTACTGAACAGCCTCACTGTCTTAGTTCTGTATATACATGTTTCATAATAGGCTGTCTGTCTGGATCAGGAGATATAGAATGTATGACTAATACTACCAAATAAATAGGAACCTAGTTCAGTAGTTAAAAAGCAGTAACACTGCTGACTTGAAAAATACTGACCCTCTTTTTGGTAGTTCTTTACTGCAGAAGTAAACTTGTGTGGATATATGAACTTTCAGTTGATAGTAAAGCTAATTAAGGATGTACATGAAGACTGTTGTTATTCCTGTTTTTTTGGTTGGCTTTTTTGTTGCTGTTCCCTTAGGTAAGGTTATTCAAAAAGCTTGAGTCTCCCTTACCAGTAAAAGTTGTATTTCACGGAAAAATGTCTCTCTTAACCAAGAAATAAAAGTAAAAAAGTTTTTCTTTTTCTCAATTGTCAAAGATCATTTAGCTTATTTAAAAAAAAAAAAAAGTGAAAAGTTAAACTTGTTTGAGCTCTTCCTGGTTCAGTGAACTGTTAGAGCATTTCTAATATCTTTACCCTTTTCAGGGGTTTCATCCAATTACAGTGATGACTATCCTTACAGTTGGTCCATTCCACCCTTTCATCCCTCAACTGAAAAGTATGAAAACGATAAGGTAAGGGTGACTTGTGGGACCCTAACAAAGAAGGGTTTTCAGGATATAACCAAGTTCTTTGTGTCAAGCACAGGCTATACCCTGTGGTTTTTGAGACTGCAACTTTGTGCAGGGAAACAACTAGCTAGTTTGATATCCTGTTTCTTAGCCTTCCAAAAGAAGGCCTCTCTTGTCAGTTGTGTGTCATGTTAATTCATGTGCCCATCCTGCATATGTTTTAAGTATTTCTAAATTAATATTTGGAAACTTAAGTTACTGAGATAGAAAAGTGCTTGCAAGAAAGAGAGATCTTAATTTGTGTCTAGGTCATGAATTCCTTTATCTGAAAAGAGCAGTTGTCAGTTTCCACACTAATATTGCTCTGCTTATTAAGTGACAAAACATTGTCAATAGGCTTGGTGAACTTAAATCAACTCAGTGAAGAGCTCTGGGCTGAGCAGATAGAGGCCATAATTGAAATAATCTTTAAACAATCTGAAACTTTATCATCTGATTCAGTTTACTGGAATGTTTGTTACTCTTAAGTGTAGCCCAAAATTTATGCAGACATTGCAGTAGCATCGTGTGCTAGAGTCTATACACTGCAAAGCTAGGAGCTCCAGCCATGAGGCTACAGACAGCCTTGGTGATGGTTTGTTCTTGCATTTACTGCTGAAAAGGACTGGTTTTAAAAACAACAGTATCTGCATTCATGATGTACTTTTCTTATGTTCATTTAGCAACTCTCCCAAACACCCTGCTGAGGCCACCTTTTCCTGGCAACCGTTTAGTCTAATATATCTTTCTTCTCTGATTATACATCAGTCACTGCTGGTATTTGCTCAGCAACTAAGTCAGTAGCTTCCAGGCAGCTTTCTATGAGCTCTGGGGATCAAGAGGAATAAAAAGCATGTATATAGTAGAACCAAATTCTGCCTTCTTGCCAATAGGTTAGAGATTCTATTCATCATAGAAGCTGTGTGTTTTCCCATATGGCTATGTTCAATCTTCTCCCCAGCTTTAGAGAGGATTCTGCTTTTCCACAGACATGGAAGTTGCATTTTTGAACTCCTGAAGCTGTCTGCTCAGTCATCAATGTACTCGGCACCTTTAATATTCATAGAAATTGTGAAATTCCCTTTTGTATCCAATCTGCAGTCTTTTGTTGGTAGAAGGATTGAGAAACAAATTGGTTTGAAAGCTACAGAACAGAGGATTTCTTCTTTGCTTTTACAGAAGCTAAGTTACTTAACTACTTTTTCTTTTTTTATTAAAGACTTGTAGGGGAAAAGATGGAAAACTTTATGCTAACTTGGTGTGCCCAGTGGATGTGACAGAAATGCCTAGTGGTACTCTGCCTGATATTCAGAGCACTGAAGAGGCCATACGCTTACTGAATGTTATGAAAAACAACAAGCAAAAATTCTTCCTGGCTGTTGGTTACCACAAACCACATATCCCTCTGAGGTACCCGCAGGTGAGGAAACAGGAGCCTATAGGGAAAGGAACTTAGACAAGCATTGCTTTTGCTTTTCAAAGCTGTTTCTGCAAATGCTTCATTGCTATTGTTTCTGGAAAGCGAGCTGAAAACCAGCCTTGATTTTGTGTAACTTCAGCAGTCGCCTGTGTTGCATTTCAGAATGTCTAATGAGAATGAGTTGTGACCACTCACCCAAAAGCTAGGCTTCTGTGACCACAATGGTGACTGCTATTGCATGGAGATGGTATTCAGCTTGATGGAGTATGAGATAATGAGGCCTTACAAGATCCATTCCCTGTTTGAGTTGGTGGCAAAACTCCTACTCGTTTCAGAGGAAGTGATGCTTGACCTTATATTTCAGTATTGTTTTGAGTTACAGGAGGCTGGTTTTAGGTACTTACTAACTTAGTATTTTTCAGGAATTGGTTGGGGCTGACTAGCATAGTATTGCTACCTTTTACACTCTGGGGGAGGGGGGAGTGAAGCCTTGTAAACTGTAAGAATATTAAAGGGTCATGCAAGGGAAACGCTTGCTGCTTTACGACACAAAGATTACAATAGACCTTAGAGGTGAGGGCATTCTTTATGTGTTTGTATTGTAAAGGAATTTCTAAAGTTGTACCCCTTGGAAAACATCACATTAGCCCCAGATCCCTGGGTGCCTGAGAAACTACCTTCTGTGGCGTACAACCCCTGGATGGATATCAGACAGAGGGATGATGTGGAAGCATTAAATGTTAGTTTCCCATATGGACCACTTCCAGATGACTTCCAGGTAAGCTGTCAATGCAGTGCACTGAAGTCAAACTGCCTTAACTTGTTCAAATGCAAGGGAGCAGTCAGCTGCTCTTAGATGTTACAAGGTATTCAGTAACTGACAATTTGCAAGTACTATGAATTCCCGTGCATATGCTGTGCATACTGTCACCTCTGGCTTTGTAGGCAAACCTTCACTGTAACTGCAGTCAGGCTACTGGGGGCGGAGAGGAAGAGATCGGCTATCAACTAGGGATAGTGGTATGTGTTCCTGGTTTGTATATGAGGGAATGTACGTAGCAGCTACCAATGTTGTGTTTGTTTTCATTATCTGAATCTGTTTGTTTCAAGCCACCACTCAGTGTATCTTCTGCAAGATTTTCCTTGATTTTTCCAGTGCTTATGCCAAAATAAGGTGCACTTAATAAGGACAGTGAGAGAAGCAGAACTGATTGGTTTGCAATATCTTGCTTGAAAGAACTTCTGGAAGATAGAATTTTCTAATTGTCCCCTCCCTGTTTACCATTTCTGGGACATTAATCAGACTATAGACGCTTAAAAAATAAAGCTTTACAAGTAAAATCCTTTAGTTCCTTTACTTACACAGCCACCCACTGGTTCTCCTGTGTGTGTGTCTCAGGAAAAGCTAACTTTTTTTTTTTTTTTTGACTCTCCCTTGTTTTCTTAACTTGCAGCGGCAGATTCGTCAGAGCTATTATGCAGCAGTTTCTTACCTGGATGTGCAAGTTGGCCTGCTCTTGAATGCTTTGGATGATGTAGGACTCTCAAATAGCACAATAGTAGTTTTTACTGCTGATCATGGTAAGCATTTAAATCTTTCTCCAGCTACCTGTTAATAACTTAATTGTGCAACTCAGTGCTGGCATATTAATCAAGTGTGTGTTTATACAATGTACAGCAGAGCTACCATACCTTGTGTATCAGGCTAGTCTGTCTCTAATTAAATGGACTGACACAGGATTCTGTGGCTGCTAGTTCTGTCCCCCTGCAGGCACCTCTCTTTAATCAGGTTGAGGGTTTGCTAGTGAGTGATGAGACTGTCAGCCAGGACTCTGGGCTGAGCTTGCTGTATTCCCACCTCCTACCCCGGGAGTGACTCTTGCTGGGAACAGTGCTGTGAAATGCTAGCGACCACTCCTCCCCCCTTACAATTTGTAGAGAGCCATCTGGTACAGTGGGAGACAGGCTTTCTCATTAACTGCTGAAGTGTGTTTTCTTGCACTTGTCATTGCTGCTTGCAGAGCATCTAAACTGATAGCAATATGGCTCCCCCCTCATATTTGAGGTCTTGCACACTCTGGATCGTAGTGGTAAAAGATTGAATTTGAATCGTGGGTGTTGTGGTTTAACCCCAGCCAGCAACTAAGTCCCACGCAGCTGCTTGTTCACTTGCCCCCAGTGGGATGGGGGAGAGAATCAGAAGAGTAAAAGTGAGAAGACTTGTGGGTAGAGTTAAAGACAGTTTAATAGGTAATGCAAAAACTGCACACACAAGCAAAGCAAGGAATTCATTCACCACTTCCCATTGGCAGGCAGGTGTTCAGCCATCTCCAGGAAAGCAGGGCTCCATCATGTGTCACTGTTACTTGGGAAGACAAATGCCATCGCTCCGAATGGCCTCCTCTTTCTTCTTCCCCCAGCTTTATATGTTGAGCATGACGTCATATATGGTCTGGAATATCCCTCTGGTCAGTCGGGGTCAGCTGTCCCGGCTGTGTCCCCTCCCAATTTCCTGTGCCCCCCCCAGCCTCCTCACTGGTGGGTTGGGGTGAGAGGCAGAAAAGGCCTTGGCTCTGTGTAAGCACTGCTTGGCAATAACTAAAACATCCCTGTATTATCAGCATTGTTCTCAGCACAAATCCAAAAGGTTACCACATAGTAGCTACTGTGAAGAAAATTAACTCTATCCCAGACAAAAGCAGCATATTGTCCACCCCTTATTCCATACCATTTATGTCATGCTCAAGTACCATACTATCCAATACAACTTCATTAACGACCACCCCTCTTCCCATCCTTTGATATAATACACAGATACTATTCTCTTAGTGTATGGACCACCCCTATATAATGTCTTTAAAATGTCTGCAAATATCCACAAAATGTTCATTGGGTTCATTTAGTCTGTGACTTTGGACTCCAGATAACTCCATCTGTTACGGTGGTCACTCAGGACAGGCGAGGTGGTGTGTTGTGTAGAGTTATTGGGTACCAAAGCCAGCTCAAGTCAGGTCACTGCTGCACTTGCACTACTTCTTGAAATGCTTGTCCTCCATTGGCTTAAGTGGTTCCTTCTATAGTAATTCTTATAACATGCAACTCAAATCATGGGTTACAGCAATTTAAAGGTATTTCCATTACTTATCTCCACCCCTGGTCTCTTTGGGCCAGATTATAGGGTTTAACATTGCAAGGAAGCCCTCCCCTTGCTCCTAGCCTGGCTAGCAGCAAGGGATTCCTGCTCTATTGTGGGCTTATCCAGGGCCACATGCTTTGAGGTGCTCCAGCATGACCTCATGCACAGCTGCTGATGCTTCAAGGTGTACCTGCTGCAGCGTGGACTTATCTACAGCCACAGATGCTTCAAGGTGTACTTTCTCCAGCACAGTGGGACAAGTACCTCAAGCATTTAATGTTTATTTCAATACTCTAATATTCGTTAAAATACCCCCCCTATGATCCCTTTAATTGGGGGATGGCTTAGCTGACTTAAAACAGTTAGAATATAGCTTAAATAAATCCATTTAAAGTCACATATTTAGTTAATTTGGGTTGACTTCTGTGAGCATGTGTGTAGAAACAAGCCCTTATGAGTTGTGGAGCAATGGGGTTAATAATTCTCGTACTAAAGTGACTCTAGATGTTCCTTCTGACTTGCCACTTTGACTTGAACTTTCTGTTGTAAACTGAATTCCTCTTTTCCTTGCTGTGGTTAACTGTAAACAGTTGGTGTTGCCAGTACCATGGCTAGCAAAGTGATCCAGAAAAATCATGTGTTAACATAGCTGTCATAGAACAACTTTGTCTTCCCCCAAAGTGAAGTTGGCAATAAATCTGCTTAGAAGGAAGTCATGTTGGCATTTTTTCCAAGAGGAAGAGGAGAGCTAAAGAGTTTGATCTCTGTTGCTTCCTCAGGGGTAACATCCTGATATGGCAGTCTGGCATAGATATCAGCCTTGGCTCCAAGGGAAGTTCAGTTACAGTGTTAACAGGAGTATTGGAGAGCTGGCAGCTGCCCAAACCTTAAATGAATGCTTTGTGGATTTGATCTGGAGACTCTTGCAGGCGCTGTGACACACCCCAGTTCCTCTTTTCTGCTGTTGTAATGCTGATTTCCTAATTCTAATCTAGAGTAGGGGAAATAAGGAAAGGTGTAATTATTTCCTTAATAAAAGAGTATCAAGTTGCAAGATTTAGATGGCTGTTGAAATAGCTTTCACATTAGAGAAAAATCTTGTTATATTTAAATACAGATTGTTATTTACCTTTTAATATAACCTTGATAACCAGACTAGTGACCTCAACAGCCAGAGTCAATTTACAGTGAAAAAGAAATGACTACTAAATTACAACCTGGTATCTGCTCTGACTTGTATTCTTTGCCATCTAGGATGGTCCCTGGGAGAACATGGCGAATGGGCAAAATACAGCAATTTTGATGTTGCCACCCGTGTGCCGCTGATGTTTTATGTACCAGGAATGACAACTTCCTCTGTTAGTCAAGGAGAGAGGGTCTTTCCCTACCTTGACCCTTTTAGCCATATTTTAAGCTTGGTACCTCAAGGTAAATTTCCAGCATTTATTTTTTGTTTGCCGTGGATATGTGTAAAGGAGATGTGGTGATGTAATGATGCTTTTTGCCTACAGGCAGCGTGAGTCAGTGTCATTGATTTCTTGTACTGTCATTGTGCTTCTTGTACTGATAAGGAACAAGATGGTGAAGGGAATCCTTGGACACAAACTCTTGCTTTGGTTAGATCTGCTTTAGTGGAAACAGCTAGATACTGGCATTAACACAGCAGGAGATTTATTATTGTGTGGTGTAGATGCCTAAAAGGATACTTGACCTTCCTTTTGTAGTGGTGGCTGCTGTCTTTCCTACAGTGATTCGTAAACATTCTCTATGTAGCATCTGTACTTAACATGGTAGCATTGGAAACTGTTTTGATGCAGGCACTCTCGTGTTAAACTATTGACACTGGAATTTGCTTTGTCTTTCTGAAGAGTTCTTTTTCAAAGTAATGAATATTATTATCTTGAAGGCTGCATATTTGAGAAACAGAAGTGTAAAAATTTTCTTGTTAAAAATACATCATAAATGCATAGATGAGCATCTTCAGAGCTAACTGGCACATCTTAATTGCCTTGATTTTTGTTACCCCACAAATCCAGTACGGAGCACTTCCAATAAAACACCAACTTAATTATCAGAATAAGTTTCTAAAAATGTTCTACCAGTGTGTCAAACCATCATGTTCCATAACTTGTATTTTCATGTTTCTTCCAGGGCGAAGCAAAAAAGTGGTTGAGCTTGTGTCTCTGTTTTCAACACTTGCTGAACTTGCTGGCCTGCAAGTTCCTCCTGCGTGCCCAGAGACTTCGTTTCATGTTGCACTGTGCACTGAGGGAGCAAGCATTATCCGGTACTTTAATGCCTCTGAAGAGAAGGTGGAGGAAGAGAAGGTTGTGTGTGATGACACTTACAGGTGTTTTAATGAAGAACCTGTTGCTTTCAGCCAATATCCCCGGCCTGCAGACACTCCTCAGTGGAACTCTGACAAGCCGAAGCTGAAAGACATCAGAATCATGGGCTATTCCATGCGTACAATTGACTACAGGTATACTGTATGGGTTCAGTTTAATCCTAACAACTTCAGTGCTAACTTTGAGGATGTCCATGCAGGAGAGTTGTATGTGGTGGAGACTGATCCAAACCAGGATTATAACATCTATAACAATACCTCACATGGTTGGTTGTTCAAAAAAATTCTTGGCTTCCTGAAGCACTAGAGTTCCGAAACTTCTTTGTGCAAGTTCTTGCAAGTGAAGTAACACTTCCTTTTTTTTTTTTTTGATAAAAACCTTTCTGTTGTACAGAAAACACTTGGATTGAATTAAAATCCTGTTTGTATCAAAACACTAGCTATTGCCTTTGTTACAGCCCTTATTACAATTAAGTAGAGTGAACTTCTGCAGTTGTGTTTTCAAACACAAGCTCACAATGCTTCTGTAAAGGCCACACAGGGTATCCAGGCCCATGCTGTGGAACATCTCTGCGGTCATCTGTTCTGTAGTGACTGAAGAATTGAAATGTATTATCTGTGCTGAAACTGGTGGTGTGGAAGGTGGAAAAAGAGAGACTTCTTTGTTTGAAAGGCTGTGCAGAGAATGTGTCTCAGTAAACAGGTCCTGTCCACTTCACCTAAGAGACTTGGGGCTGGAGTGGTCAAGGAGACATTTGATAGTGGTGAAGGGCTGAGGTGTCTGCTGTCATCAGCGTTACCTCTGATTAGACCTAAAAGAGAAACTTTGTGTTTCATTCAAAATCTAATTATTTTAAATAAAAACTTTAATTTGGAGATTCATGCTTCTTATCATACAGGAGGGGATCTAAATTTTTAATTAATGTGTACGAAATGAGTGCTTTCATCACTGAAACACTAAATAAGACTAAGGTCTTAAGGTAACACCAGTATGCTCTTCTGTGGTTTTTCATGAGGATTGGTCCAGTGAGGCCCCACAGGTGAAAAGAGATGGAAACCTTTTGCTGTTGTAGCTTGCTGGTTGCTGTAGTTGCTGAACTGCTTGGTGCACTTGAGGGTTGTCACGTCCAGTGACAGAAACTTGGATGTTTGCATTTGTAGGTGCTAAGTGGGGCTTGGCAGTCTTGGTTTTGGACTAAGATAGCTAAAAGCCTCCCATTTAGTTTTACGTTTCTAGTGTGGTGTTTAGCAACACGGGATGTGGAGTGTTAGTTGTCCCAAGCTATGCTGGTAAGTAAATTTCCATATGGCCAAATGCATTAAGGTAAATATGTTTAGGAGCTTGTATCCGAGAAAAATGTTTTGCTGAGTATTTAAGTGCTATCTGTACCTTATGCTCACAGCCACGAGGTACACTGTGCTCTAGTGTGATGGCAGTAATTTGTGTTGTGTTCTATCAGCCTGCTGGATTTCTGCAATTCCATCTTGGTAATTGAGGCTCTCGGAATTTGTACCTTAACAGGTAAGAGCTTGTTCAGACAGTGCTAACTCCTGCTACCTTCCTCAATGAACTCCAATTCCTAGAAAAAGAAAAAGCCAGCCATTACTTGTCTTCCTCAGATAAATTGACTTTAATATCCTAGAGAAGCCACAGACATAACTTTATTTCATTAAAATCCATGTGACAGTCTTATTCCTAATTAATGTAGAGATAACCACCATGAATCTGATTCTTTGTTAGAAGACAGTGGTTATTTAGTGCCTTAAACTCAATTAGAAGAATATATTTCTTATGAACTTGTCATTTGTTTTACTCAGCCCAAGATGCTGTGTGTTCTGCAGCATTATTATTCCTGATGAAAACATATTTTTCCCTCACTTATGCATGTATACTTAGATCTTCAGCTGGTGTGAAATACTGCAGTTGCATGTGGCAGATTCAATGTAGCTATACCAATTTCACACTGGTTGAAGGTGTGTTTTATTGAGAATGGTGCCAAGCAGAGATTTGGAGTCTGCAGCTAGAGCTAATTATATCTCTGACACACTTTCCTTCAAAGGAGAATCAAATATTGGGAAAGTTATTTTGAGGGGATGTATTGAAGCGTTAAGGATTAATCTAAATCTCTAGTATGCTAGGTCAGTAATACAATGTGCATTTAAAATTGATCTGGCAAATGGGTATTATCTTAGACTTGGCTACCTGAGCTTTGCATTTTGTTCTCCTGCTAAAACACCTGTTAAAAAAACCCCAAACCTTTTTTGGGGAACTTAAAATTATAGCATGTATATAAATTATTTAGGAATTTATTTGCATGAAAACATTCTTGTACATAGCCTGCCCTAAGCCTCCCATCTCTTCAGGCAATTTAATTTTTCAAGTGGAGATAAAAGTCCTCATGCTAGGTGATGAGTATTTTTTTCCTCAAGTCATACTCTTCATATTGGAAGGGAAAAGCTGCCCTTGACCTTTCTTAATCAAAATCCAGTAATCTTTTGGGGAGACATGAAACAGAATTGTCTCTGACAGCCAGTGAATCAAGACTGGTATCCACATGCTCAGGGCAAGGACATTCTTGAATAATTGCACAAGTCGCTGAGCAGGACTGCCGTCCAGCTAGCGAGCCGTTTCCTTCTGCCTACTGCTGAACTGAGGCATAACGTTTTTGAGGACGAGTGAGCAATAGCGGTAAAAAAAAGCTTTGCTCTTGCAAGTGCTATGTGAGTTAGTTATGTTATGGAATTCGTTGAGCAAAATGCAAAACCAGCGGAGACAAAAGGAAAAGGCACATTTTTTCAAACAAACCCAAATGCTGGAGAGCCTGAGCTGTGGGCTTTGCTAGGCTGAGCAGCCTCCACTGAAGAACAAAAGAGCTTAACAGGAGCAATAAAAGTAAAGTGCTCTTGCAACAGCGCTCTCTCTAGAGAGAAGAGGATGCAAGCCAAGCATCAGGAAACAAATGAGATGCCAGAGCTGACCCTATTTCTCAGGATGGCACCAGAACAGCTGGAAGAACAGCATGATGCTGCATCAGCAGGAATTGTTACCTGTGGTACATGTATGGAGAGATTCCACTGGGGAGCCCGGAGTAGCCATCGTAAGCACTTGGCACAAAGCAGAGTCAATAAACAGGCCTCTGTTAATAAGCTAATGTACAGGAGTGATTAAGCAATGGAATTACAATTTTGGTCCCTAAACAGCTGTACATCAGTCAATCATAACTCATGACATTGATTTTAGCATGTTGTACATCTACACCCTAGAAACAAAGTTTTCAAAGCAAAGTAAAAAATCTGCTGTGTACAAAGCAGAAGCAATAGGAGTCTTTAAAAAATGGAGACAGCTGTGTCTTTGGGTGTACTTTGTAACACTCTACTTGAATGTTTACAGCATGCTGTTTGCAAAGGAAAGATTTGGGTCTAATTTGAGGCATGCTGTGCACACTGGAGTATATGGAAATGCTGTAGCTACATACTGTGCTGTGCAACAGATTGGAGTCCCCGCTTTGGCCTGTGCTCTGTGCTTGCTGGGGGAAATGGGATACGTTTTGAATTAATAGCTGTCTGTGCGAGTTGCAAATGTTTTTGTGTGGTGAGACGGGCAAAGGCAGCCGAGTGTCCTGGCTATTGGTCAGATGTTACCTAATTAATCACTGTTGCATGTTAATTATGTATTACTGACTTGCTGCTGTGTTGTATTGGTCAAGTGGAGTCCCCTGCTGGAACGAGTGTTCCACAGCATGAAGGATGGGATATAGACATGATACTTCTGTCAGGGATGTTTCTTAATTCCTGGTGCTAATGTGTATTTTCTCTGGTAGGCTGCAATATCACCACTGGCAAAATTGCCATAATGTCATGGTCAACACCCAGCTTTTGCAGGGCACTGTGCTCAGCTTACGTTTCAGACCTTTAGGATACAGAGAGTCTCAGACTATATTTGGGAAGTGCCTGGTAGTTGTAGCTGAGATCCTTGGTTGAATGTTGATTTCTTTTTTTTTATTTTTCCTCTAGTGGTTACTTAGCATTCAAATGTGAAACGCTACATAAAGAATGAAATTACCCTCTTGGTAACTAGGTTTTCCAGCACTCCACAGTTTTCTAGGCTATAGACCTTCTTGCTCTCTACATCAGAAACTCCCAGCCAAGTTAAGATGACTCCGCGTCAAAACTTTTTGTGCCTCTGTGTTTGACTTTGTAGCTAATGAAAATTATCTTCAGATCTGCATGGGTGGAATCTTGACTTCGGTGTTCTTCTCTGCCTACATGTACAGATCTCCTTTTAAAGTCTGTGGGAGTTCTGCTTATGAAAGAAGATAGACTACCAATGTCAAGATCCACCATATCAGGCAGCAAAAAGAGCCTTTTGCCCTCTATCTTCAGCACTTGGCTCACTGCCGAGTAGAACATTTTTTTATCCAGCAGTCCGTGAAGGCCCCAACTATAATGGAGCTTTGAGTAAGCAAGAGGAAATGGCAAAGTTTGTGATATTTCTGTAGGTGTGGTTGGACATGGAGTGGGGATAATAGACTGAAGCAGCAGAGAGGAAAGGAACAGTGAGATGCAATGAACACTGAAATTGGATATAAAGCCATGATCTGAGAGATTAGGAGCCAGCAAGAAGATAGAAAGAAGAGAAATCTAAAGAGAGGAAGACCGGAAAGGGAAATATTTTATATCTCTGGTTTTAGACAGTGCAGACATCTCAGGGTACGCAGGTCTTCCTGTTTCTGCTCTAATTTATTTCTGTGGTTTAGATATAAAATCTGTAAGCTTTGTATGTGTTGTGATTTGACTGCACAAGTTCGTTGAATTTATCTCTGAAGCACTTTTGAAAATCTACCTCTGGACAGTGTGTTGTGATTTTGTCCCAAGAATACTCAGTTTGGCATTATCCATGTATGCAAAACTCTTGCTCTTTACTTTTGGTCCTGATGCCATAGTAGAGTCTTTAATTTCTAGTATGTTACATGCTTGTGTTGAAGATTCCCAGTTTACTCTTCACTGTGTAACTGAAGAGCAGTTACCTGTAGGTTACATATTCCTAACTGTTTGAACATGCTCCGTGGCCAGCCTGCACTAAATATTTAGCAGATTCTTGGGCTGGATTCCTCTTAGGCAGCCTGCTGAAGCTGCTTGGTAAAGTAGGTACAAATGAAGTCAGAGTCTGGTCATGCTTCAGGGCTGTGTTGGGCTCCAAGTGTAGCTGCAAGTCTTATGAACAAAGTCTTGCTTATGTATCTTTTGTAGATATTCTAAGAGTTGGCTGAGTATCATCTGACTGCAGTCTCTTTTTTTTTTGTCAGGATAATGTTTATTTGATTAAATCAAACTCTTATGTAGAGATATTGCTTTGGTGACAGTTTTATTGAAAATTTTGCTTTGATAAGATCAGGGAGCTTCGCTTCAATTTTACTTCAATTTTTATTATATTGTATAATTTTGACATAATATAAAGGGGTATTATAACAAATGAGAATGCAATTACTTTGTGAAAATAATAAAGTCATAACAAAAAAATTTGACCTCAGAAGGAAAGTGTTCACCTTTGTCAAAATGAAATGGCTCATTTCACAAGTGACAATTCAAGTTTTTAAACCAGAATTTTTTGTAATTTTTGTCTTGCGGGAAAACTTCAAAATATTGGCAACAAGAAAGTGATGGAAAAATCCCAATTCACGCAGCTTCTCATGGTATTAAAAATGCCATTTTAATAAATGGGTCCACAAATAATTATTTGCATTAGTACAGTGTTGAAGGCTGGCGTTGGGTTTAGGCTGTTTCTGTTTGCAGCGCTCTAGAAAGAGAGTGGTACCTGTGCCCCAACGCTCGGACTGAACGAGAATGGCAGTCAGGGAAGATTACTGCTCTTTTACAGATGGGGGACTCCAGCCCAGAGAAGTGAGGTTTTTACTCATGGTTGGACAAGAATTGTGAGCAGATATGGATCTAAAAGGACATTGATTCCTTATCTGATGCTTTTAACCCAAGGCTGTTTCTGGTTTTCCAAAGCTTTCCGAATGTAGTCTAGAGATGACACAAAGTAGTCTGAGTCGAGGAGATGCTGCCATAAAGAACAGGTGCCCAACTGGAAAAGGCTAGTGGTAATTCTTCTCTGAAAATTGGAGCAGCAGCTTTTTCTTCCATTTCCCCTCTTCCCCCCCTGCTGTCAATCTTTGTTGTAGTGCCTTGCAGGCTCACCCCGATGCTGTTGTCAGAAGGATGCTCCTCCCTTGTCCTCCTTCCTGGAAAGCCAGGCTATACAGCCCCTGCAGAGCCAAAGAAATGCTTCCCCTGGCCAGAGAGCTGCAGTGAATTTTAAGCAGGGCTTTTTCTCCCAACAAATTGCCTAATAAAAGGGCAAGTATTAATCACATGTCTGGAAAAAGTTTGTTTTGATCTCTGTGTCTGCTGTTCCGGCTTTAAAGAACAGAGCCTTTTCTGAAATATTTTCCTGGTAATAGAATTAGGATATAATTCCTAGAAGACAAATCTTGGCAGGTATGAAGTGTATAATATCTATCCTTGATTGAACCTACAGCCTAGCCTAATACTTCCCACGTTTTCCTGTTTTCAAAGCGAGTTTGATCTTGTGCTGAAGGAAGTGATTTTCTTTACTTGAGCCCTCTCGAATATTTCACAGCAAGAAGGATGTGATCCATTACTTAGGGAGCCCTCATTACATGCAGCTGTGGGATACTCATCTTTTTCCTTTATCTGCTCTGCTGGAAAACTTGGATACCTTGTTTTACTAAACAAAATCAAGGTCGGGGATGTTAAAAACAAATAGATTGTCTTATTGAACTTGATAATATAATCATTTCCTTGTCACCAGCTTTAGCTTTTCTTTGCTGAAATAAGATTAGCACAGATTAAAGCTATTTATTTTGGAGGTATAGCATTCTGGGCAGGGAAGCTGTGATGGGTTTGCTTTAAATGGGTCTTCATCTTTTAATAATTTGCAAACCCTCATTTCTTTTGAGGGTTATTTGTTTCTGTAACTGTTACTCTTGCCTGCAATTACTCTTTTCGGAGATAATACTTTGTGGAAACACCTCAAGTATTTTCTGTATTTGTTCCATGTTGCTCTATTAAAGCAATGATATTCTGTCTGATGTAAACCTATGCAAATGAGATCAGAATTTTTCACTGCCTTTGTAAGTGATGGTTTGTCTAAGGATTCTTTTAATATTCATTTTGTGAATGTGCTAACCTTCATTTACCTTTATTAAATATGGATAGGCCCTGACCTAGTACAGCGCTAAGCCACGCACTTAAGTACATTCCTATTCAGTAAAACACTTAAGTGTGTTAGCTACGTATGTGTTTAAAATGCTTTGCTGAACCAGTGCCAGAAAACTGGCCCATGCATCCCAGTGCTAGTGCTACCAAAGGAAGCCAGTGGGCTGAAGAGACCTGCCTGAGTGGGTAGCTGAGTATTAGTAAGATTTCTTTTCTGCTAGAAAAAAATATCTCCGCGCTCTGTGTTTTAAGGTCAGTTGTTCACTTTTCAGGAATGTATTGGGTTTACGTGGCAAGGTTTTGATGGCACGGGATGGAATTTCTATGCTCGTTAGGCTTCATAAGGCTCTCGCATCTCTCTTGCCTCTCTCCCTTCTCTCTCTCTCTCTCTTTCTCTTATTAGTTTGAAAACAGTGGCCAGGTCTGGATTTCTGAAAGTTTCTCATATCCTTGATTTCAGATCAATAACACTTCACTTTCCTTGAGAGGTTTAAGAGAGTCACAAGACATTAAAACAAAAAACTTAAGAAGTGCAAATTCATTATGTTCCTACATCAAATCTCAGATGCAAACCTCACGTAAGCCTTCTGCTTTTACAGCTAGTGCTTGTCTACACTTTGCATTGCCTCTTCTTCGTGGCCACAGCTGAAAGGAGGCAAAAGTCCTCCAGCTTTTCACTTCTTTGTTAGGATTTTGTAATAGTTCTTCAGACGTCATCTACATATGTGGGAGCGGCTCTGCCCTGTAATTCCGGAGCTCCTCGACTAGAGGTCAGCAACACATCAAAGAACATGAGACAGAAAATCATAAGCTGTGGGATATTAGCTACCACTAGACATTTTATTTTGCGTTTGAAGTGAAGACTCGTGATATGGTTAATCATCATCAGCTATAAGTCACTGAGATATGTGACCAAAGTAGTGGAATGCTTCTATTGTCTATTTTTATTGTATTAGAAGCATGTTGAAAGTAGTGCTTCCAAATTTTAAACAGTAAGAAAAATTATCACCCTTTTAATATCATTTGTTCTTACACAGCACAGTAAGTTGCACATTTCCATGTGATATGTTGTTTAGAAAAAAATATGATTTCTAGGAATTTTTACTGCTAAATCTTTATATAATCTCTTCAGTTGCATTGGCATTTGCTTCACACAGTGCTTCACACTTCATAGAGTATAGAATAGATCGGTCACTTTTTAATAAAGAGTAAGTTTAGGAATGCTTAAAGCTAAAATAAAGATTTTATTTTTGTGTGTGCGTGTTTCAATTTACTTTAAAAATACCCCTTATTGTTCCTGTAATCGTTCCATTCTTTCTTTCTGCTAAATTGTTCCTGCTCGGTGATAGAGGAATTGGTCATATGGACAATTAAAAAACAATTTATGGAGCAGCTCTTTCTCTTCCAGACGTATTTCTTTAAAGGATGTCTTGAACTGTGCTGCTATTTTAGTAGCAAGTTGTTCAAATACATACTCTGAATCATTCCTCCATAGAAGCAGGCACAAAGGATTCTGTTTGTATTCTTTGAGTGTGTCTTATCCTGAAAATACTCATTTCCTTTATCATGACTAATGCCATTACTGAGTGGTTTTGCTGAGACATTTAGTTCAGCTGTGTTCATGACCGTGATTAGTGCATTTGTCTCCAGCTAAAATGCTGATTCTTATTTGAATGCTGCGCTCCTAAGAGCTATGCTCTAACTCTTTATGAAGGAAAAATCGCCGTTTCCTAGCATTCTTATCTCAGCTAAGTTGATTCCCCCCCGCTTCCTTGCATAAAGAAACCGAGGCATTCCAATAGTCTTCTTGCCCAAGTCCTGTTTCCTTCCCTCATACCAGTTTTACACTTGCAAGCTACGTTGTGATTTATGCCAGAGTTAGTAAGAGTGGAACCAGACCTAGTATTTATAAAACATAAAATATTAACAACAATTATAGTGAATAGTATAATTAATGAATAATATCAAGATGAGAAATGCAAGCCTTTCTCAATGTAGCGGCAACCAAGAGTGACAGGCCTGCCATCAGTCCAGACCCCCAAGAATTCACCATGCTAATTGCACTCCAAAAATCTCTTATTGAAATGAGAGTAAAGTTGGTTATGCTACCTAACACAGGTTTCTCATGAGCTTTGCTCAAAACTGAGCCAAAGACTTCATTTCAGCTGGATTCTGCGCTTTGGCTCTGTTTTTTTTCTTTACTTTTCCCCACACTCTTTAAATTCAGGGGAAGCATAAGAAAGAATAAACCAGAGTCTCTGAGATGTGTTTTCTCAGTCCAGGTTGGTTACTATCTGTACAGACAAGTTCATAGGGAACTGTTGTATAGGGGGAATATAAAGTCATGTCTGCATTAAGAAACTCTCAATGTAATTTGAACTGAAAACTTAAGATATAAAACCAGATCGGTGGGGCTCCTGTTGTGAACTGCAAACACAGGAGACCTCTTGTGTTGGAGCAGCAAAATGCATTAGTTTAAAAGCAGCTGTTTTTAAGGAATGATTATGCCTTGGAAATGTTATGGGCAGGACAACAGAGAGGAGTTTGAGGGTTGGTATTTAGTTTTGTAAGGATATTGTTAACAACAGTTAAATTTGGAACTGTGGTCAGGCTGAAAAGTGGTGTCCTTTTCTTCAGTTCTCTTCTCCAGGCTGCACAGCAGCTTAACTCTTGCAGCCAACTTGTGCTTTCGTGATTACTCCCTCATGGTTAGTAACCCTGGCCCATTTGGTGTGATACCAGCACCTCCCTCTAGCACCAGCAAAGCAAAAAGATCTTCATAGACAGCAGTCTCTGATTGCAGGTTGAACAGGGTAACTGCTTTTAAAAGCCCAGCGTAGTCATCTCTTAGGGTCTGGCATCTCTGTTTCTTGAGCTTGCACATTGGCAAAGCACTCCACTCCAGTCTGCCAGCTCCAGAAGTGAATGGTGACAGGCCGTCATCATCTGTTATCCCCTGTCATTCAATAGGTTTTAAAATGGAAACCCAAGCTTGTGGGGTAGAAGTGAGGACTTTCATGCGTTTGATCATTGACTGAATAGGGGAAATGAAATGTAATGGGAACTCTGGGGGTTTTTTTAACCTCTTTCATAAAGTAAATCAAGTTTTCTGCTCCTGTGACTGCATGGAAGCCACTGGGATTAGCAGATTTGCATTGTTTCACTCAAATGGCAAAGGTAGATTTCTAGTTTAAGTGGTGCCGTGTGTTGGTTTTTTTTTACTAGAAAATGTTCGGTGTTTCAAATCTCCCATTTTCAGCTGGGTCTAGAGACTAACTGGATAAGGGCCCAGTTGAGCTCGACACCGTGCAAACCACCGCGGGGGGAGGTTTTTTGCTGTGGCTGAGCTGACTGCCAGTAGCAGGGATGGTCCCACCTCCCCGCTGCTGGTCACAGCTGGCTGGCTCAGCCCTCGCCCTTCTGCTGGTGCATGTCTGATTCCCTGGGAGCTGGTTCAGCTCGATAACCCAACAAAAAACACTTTTTTTTTTTTTTTTTTCCCCTCTTGTTGATTTAGCTCACCAAGAAGCTAGAGTGCCAGAGCAGGAAGGAGTGTGTGAGCTAAGACACAGCTCCTGCCTTGCAGAACTTAGCACCTATGTGAAGACGACAGATAAAAGCAACGCAATTACCGTTCCCTCTCCTAGCAATGTATCTGAACTTTTCAAGTGGCTTTGCAAGGAGGGCAGTAGCTGTATGGAGGCAGGAGTGCAATTAGGGGATGCGCGCGAGTACCTTGTTGCAAGGGGTGGAGGTGGTAGTCTGGCCTGATTCCAGAAGGTGATGAGCACCAGGTGGGAACTGGATGAGGTGAGCTCATATCACAAACAGTTTAACAAGTAATAAAACTAGAGGGAACTGATACTATCACTTTCCAAAGTGGGCAAGCTCAAGATCCTAAAACTGACTTTTCTGCCAGATACAAAAGACCATCTGAACACTGCTACTTAAGCATCATACTGGTGACTTGGATAACGACTGAAAAAACATTAATATTCACATGGGGTTGTTGCTTTATCCTGTGTTCTGAAGATTAATTTTTGTACAGTGTAGTTTTTACCATTATGGATCTATAGTCTAATCAGAAAATGATGAAGTTGTAAAATATTAACAGGTAACTAAACCAATGTTTGGTTTAGGGTGAACGGGTAGTTCCAGCTCCAGGTAAAATCTGTAGGCATATTGCAGTTGACTGTAAAGGGTTGGAACTTAGCAGATTTCTTCTCCCCCACGAAACTCGCCAATCTACTGATACAGTCTACTGTCTTGGACTAACAAAAAAAAGTTTTTTACCTACGTGGCGGCACACTTGCACATAAAGCCCAGCTTTGGTCCTATTACTGTCTTATCTCCATAGAGCTATTTTTGTTATTGTTTATAGCTTATGAAAATGGGCTTATTGCCAACGAGAAAGCAAAGAGGGAAACTCTCTCTGTGACAATTTTCATACATCTGGTATAATTATAAATATTTTATATTATTAATAATAAATAGCAGTTTTATAGAAATGGTTTCCTTTTATGGGCGATGGTAAGACAGCTGTCTAGTTTGTAATTTTATAATTTGTCCTAGAGGCAATTTTGTGCTTACGGCAGGTTGACTTCAATAGGGAATTCTGCTTAAAACCTCATGGCATAACAGATAACTCTGTATTTCCATGAAGGCATCGGTGTGCTTTCCAGGTGTGTCCTGCACGTGAAAGGTGAACTTGCTAGGAACAATCACACTGATCCATGGTGTGAGATAGTTGGAAAGTTACCTGTCCTCCCCTTAAGAATTGTTTTAATTGCTTCAGAATCCCTTGGGGCTTTACCATGAGGAACAGGATCACAACTTAGATGAAAGTTACCGAAATTGCAGTGACACGTCAAAAGCTTTACCCAAAAAAGAAGTCCCATCATGCTGATATTGTACAAATACAAAGACCTCTTTTTAGGTTTCCTGATGTGTGCTGGAAGACATCTCTAACCCCATTGGTGGTTTTAGTGGGACTTCTTGTGGGGTAGGGATTACTCCCTCTGTCTGAAGGATATCCCGATTCATCTAAGTGATAGTCCCAGCCTCAAAGAACAGCTAGTAACACTGAGAATGGTTGATTGTATTTAGCAGAGCTCTCCAGTTCTTGTGAGCTGAGCTAAGCTGCTCTCTAGCAGGTGAATCGGAAAGCTTGAAAGCAGTAAGTATCTGGAGCAGTTATTACCTTTCCCTAACAAGAGCCTGACCGGCAAGTTGGGTTTAATACTTCTAACACTAATAGCAAAACCACTGCAACCTACTGACTAGTTCTCAGACACAAACCAGATACCAGGGATCCAGCATACAAAGTCTTAACCCCCAAGGCTATTGGCCCATTTTTTCACTCTTTCAAATAACCTTGCCTCTCATAAATCTGTTGCTCATTTAAAGCAAACTTTCTGTTTGCATCAGAAATTACTTCCAGCATTGGATATGAAGCATTCTGCAATATGTTATAAAATGAGGGCTGGATTCACTGCTTAAATAAAGCAAGCCAGTTTGCTTCAAACGGATCATTTATTGCTACCTTCATGCTGTATATTTATTGTGAGGATATTTGTCACATTTCTTTCAGTTTTGAAAATGTAAGTTGGATTTTCTCTTTCAGGTTGCCATCTGGTGTATTGCGAACAGTCTCAGAGAGTAAGAGGCCATCTGTTAATACTTTCTCAGGAAGCTTTTTATAGAGCAGTGAAGTGGCAAATCTCAAAAACACGTTGTAATGACTTACAAGATCTCGGGTATGTGTACAAGTAAAGGCTGATATTTTATTCCTATCAACAATATAGTTATCAAGCTGAGAAGGAAAGGAAGAGAAGAAAGAGAACTTGCACACAAATGCACATGCATTTTAATGGCTCTATTGCATATATTACTTTTTCTATTTTTACATAAAATGTAAAGTGAGTTTCTGAAACTCTGATTCAGTTTACACTCATGTACTTTAGCAAGACCAAGTGCCTCTTTGAGAAACTCTTTCCTTCTTTAACCATTAATAACCATTAATAGAAATCAAGTGACCCAGAATTTTGCCTAATAATACTAAAAAATTTAGCTTGCCTTACTCTAGCATGTGATTTTACGTCTCTAGTGGCTGGTATACCTAAGATGCTGCTATGTCTACTGCAAGACGGTGGCCATGTAAGAAGGCTTCCATCCAGTTCAGACCTTCTGCTTTTAGTGCCAACAACCTCAAGTTCAATATCTGGTGTATTCCTACAGCAGAAGGTTAGTGCCACATTCACCTCCACAAGTAGAGAGGTTTTTCAACCCAAATGTGATATGCTTGCTCGGTCATTAATGCCAGCAGTAGAGGACATGACTGGCAAAAGTGTTGCCTGATCAACCACTGAAGTATTCTGACTGTTGTGGAACAAAAAAGATTGGGAAGGAGCTGAATATGAGAATCGCCAATTAAATGCGTGCAGTGAAGCTCTCTGCAGAGCGCTGCAGGAGTAGTTAGCATTAACACTGGCCTCTCTGTGTGTCTGACAGACACAGCGTGTTTTTTCTGCCCATTTTTGTATAGTGCAATGAAAGGAAGCAAGTAAATCCTTGTAAGGTGCAGTGATACTGGCGATGGTTTAAAAAAAAAAATCATGCTGATGATAGGTGCTATTATTTTATAGTAAAATAAATTGAAGGCTTGAGGAAGAGAAGAGGTGACCTGCGTGAGGTTATCCATGAGGCCTCTGGTACAACTAGGAGTAGGTACTGGGTTTCTTCAGAGCCTCTCCTTGGGCTGTATATGCTAAGCCATTTTTTCCACTTGCACTGACTTCCTCATGATTTTGTGGTACAGCAGAAGCAAATGGAGCTACATCATGGGCCTGTTGTTTGCAGTCCTGAGGTTTATCTCAACTCTCTTCTGGCCTCTCTGAGAGAAGACCCAAGAAAAAACTTGCTTCTTTCAGGATCAGGCCCTTTGAAAGCACTCAGAGAACCATCAGATTAGTGATTTCTTTGTAAGCCTGACGTGCTGAGGAAGAAAGGCAAGTGCTGATTACCTGCGCAGGTGACTGTAGTTTTGTTACCACAGAAAGATGTGATCAGGTGTGTTTTGTTGGGTGATCATATAAATGCTCAGTGAATGGTGTATTCCAGTTCCCCCTCTGCGTTATCTGAAATGGCCCAGTCAAGCATATTTTTTCTGTATTTTAATGCTGTATTAATGCTATAGGCTTTGTGTTCTGCAGTAACACGATTCTGTGGTGATGTTCTTGGGCATCCCTCCACAGAACCAGTCCTGCTTCAACGAAGAGTAATAGTAAAATCTTTTTCTCTTCGGTGGTTCCAAATTTGATAGTGAGACATCAAAAATATCACCCAGGTATCACTGGTAATAAATGTCAGTGCTGCTGCATGTCAAGGTCATGTAAACCTGTAGTGAGGGCTGTTCAGACTGGCATTGTGCTTAAATGTTATCATCATTTAAACAAAACTAGGCAGCTTTAAAAGCAAAGGCAGCATGAATATCACCATAAAATTAAGCCCACTAGCCAGCAGTGAGAGAATCTGAAGCCTGTGTGCTGGAAGAGTTTTAAAAGCAATGCAGGTTGCTTTTTCAGTGCTAACAACCCCTAGAAATAGAGAAATAAGTGAGCCCAGCTGTGTTCAATATAATGTGAGTCAGGTCTGCATAATGGTATCTAGCAGTGGTCAGAGTATCTTCTAGAAGTTTCATTTATTAAAAAAAAAGACCTTTTTCCAAACTATTTTTAGAGGCATTCTCTTTTACTGAACGAAGAAAAACTAATTTTTGTCTTGTTCCTATGTTTTTAATGTAAAAGGAAGATAAAGAATGAACAATAGAAATTGGGGAGGGGCTATATTTTTGTCCGAAAAAGTACAGTATCGGTTACAATTTTTAGTTATGAAGCATACTTTTTTCCCCATCTAAGACCCATGCTATGTTGCTGAATGATTGTCACTTAACCACAGGCAGTAGGCAAACAGTCATCATTTTATTACTGCATTATTTGAGAATGCTGTTAGAAAGACCTACTATTGACTTGAAGCCAGCAAAGAGTTGAGAGAAATTAGTTCTGTTGTCTCTATTCTTTCATCTCAAAACACGCCTAGGTAGTCTTGACTGGCAGCTGCCCTGGGCTCTAGCATCTTTCTTTCTTTGTTAAACATGTGAAACTGCTGAGAGATCTCCTGAGATGTCAGTAAGTTAAGTGCTGGTATGAAGATGTGCATTGTGTCCTTCATCCACTCCATGTCTATTAAGCTCAGTCAGCATGTAGGCAAAAAAGCTCATGGCTGCAAATTATTCCCTAGAGGTGGAGGCTCATAGAAGTCCCCTAAAAATTACCTGCCAACAGCTCAGCACTGAGAATTATAGCTTATTGGGCCACTATAGAGCAGGTTACTACAGTCTCTACAGATGACCGGGTTGAATTAATGGTGCATCATGTTGAATTTTCAAGTGCCCTAGCATATGGCGTACTGCTTTTTGCCATCAGAACTGAGATGTTACCAAAACATCTGTGAGCTACACCTGAGCTGTACTGGTGTAATCTGGAGCCCAGGCCTCTCAAAGTATCAGGAACATAACTTTGTTGTGGTTTGTCTTGTGTTGCTGTGCTTCACGTCTATTAGCTGGAGTTGTGCGGATTTACTGGGGTAATGAAATATGAAAGATTGAATCTAGTCCTGTTTAGGGTTAAGTGTCTGTAAATCCACTGTGCTTGCAGAGACTAGGAATAATTTAAACACTGCTCACATTCCAGCCTCCGCAATAGGGATGGGTATTTTGTTTTGAGGATTTTTTTTCCTTATCTCAACTGCTGTACCATTTGGCTATCTGAAGCTTTTGCATGCCTCACAAACACCATCTGTTACAACCCAAGACACAAATACTGCAAGTGATTAGTAATATAAGCCAATGTTGCAGCTGTATGTGGTGTGGAAACCTGATAGAACCAGAACTTCCTTTGTAAGCCTGACATGCTGAATAGTGCGTTTGTGGTTTGTCTAAGCTTTTGCATTCATCAATTAAAGATTAACTTTCTGCTGCTATGGAGACATGTTAGATTACCCCCCCCCCCCCCCCCCCCAAGTGTTCCTTATAGGAAATGTTATTGGAGCAAGTAAAGCACCTAGGACAGAGGGAGTCCCTAGCAGGGAAATGTTTCCAACTGCCACATCCTAATACTTCATTAGATGAATCTTTGATGGGTTGAAATAGTCTATCTATTCTTATCAATGCTCTTCCTAAAGTCATAAACCACTGAAAATATAACAGGGACCATTCAGCTGTCCTAGCCATGGGCATATTGCAATAAATACCAATATATTCCCCCTGTTATTCAGGGGGAATATATATGTTCACAGCATAGACCAATTCTCCTTGAGTTCTAGTACTGTTTTTTCTCCCTTTGTTTTATCCTTCAGCATCAGCCTTGATTGCAGTAATGGATGAAGAACTGCTTGTGCTGGAGGATACCAAATTAGAGAGGAACACCATGTGTGCTCATGGATGTACATGAGAGATGAACAGGAAAGGAGACGAAAGCTTATATTTGACTGCCTGCAGGATAATTGTGTTAGTGTATGATAATCCAGGACATGGTTCGATCACAGAGACTGAAATTCTGAAATGGTGGGGTGAGTCCCTTTTTAATGTTGAATAAAAGAAACTGTTCAAATCAAGAACCATAACAGTTCTGTTATTGCTAATCTTCCTCTCCATCTCCAAGCTATGCATGCCCCTTTACCACATTTAGGCATTTGCATTTCTTTAATAGCATTGGTTAGGTGAATAGCAAATATGAGGACAAGGTTTGAATCACCTTTGTATTTCTTCTCTCTAAAAATCTCTGCAAAAATATTTCACAAAACACTCAGATCCTTATCGTGTTCTTATGCCACATAGTGCTTGTTTTGAAAACAAGAAAGAGTTTTAATTCTAAAAAAACCTCCTCTGTTAGTGTTATAGATTAATAAGTCAAATTTGGAAGAAGGTAGGTGTATGACTTTTGCTTATGAAGACTATTTTCTCTGTGTAAGTGTACTATTGTTCTTAAACTTGTTTTTTTTAAAAATATTTCTTGTCCATGGAGATGGCAATAACTAATGGCCTTAAGTTGAAGCAAAAAGTTCAAGCTAGATATTAAGAAAAAAAAACCCTTACTGCTGGAAAGGACAACAAAAGCTGGAGAGAGACTGTCAGGGAAGTTGTGATGTCTGCATTGCTCTTCAGGAGCAAATACCATATCTACAGTTGATCTCACCATGGTTAGAAGGATGAACTAAATGGCCTTCTGGGGTGTCTTCCAGTGCTATGATTTTGTAAGCTTGGTGACCCAGGAGGTCTTTTCCCGTCCTACGCTCTATGTAAGAAACGTCAGGATCATCAATGGAGAGCAAGCACTGAACACCCCGATGCCTGGCTTCTGGGGTGCAATCCACTGCTGCGACCAGATACCTGGGGGGGGGGGGGGGGGGGCTTTAGGGTGTGCAGGAGAAGTGAAATGCGTCCCAGTGGACTCTGGATAGAGGGCTGGCTGAGCAGGGAAGTACTTAGTTTAGCTAGTGGGAAAAGCTCGAGAATGAACAAATCTTAATCCTATTTCCCTGGAGCTGCGGCAGCAAGAAGGCATCACTGTCAGACCACTGCATACAGCTAAGAAGTCTTTGCTGTATCGTGTTGTCCCTTGCTAAAATACACTAGTTGATACTCAAGCTGATGGAGGAAGCAGAAGTGAATCTCTCCTTTCCCTTTTCATGGCTGAAATCTGGGGTGTAGGACATATCCAGATTTGATATGGTGGTTGGCCTGTCCTGTGGGAATGTAAAACCATCTTTCCCTCTTTCTTTCTTAAATCTTAAACACTAGTCCATTGAGTGTGCTGTGGCCTTCTGGACATTTGCAATTAACCACCCAGGACTCATTGTGCCAGAGGAAGGCAATGAGACTTTCCAGACTTGTGAGCCGGGCATGTCCTTGGAAAAGGAAAGGTGCTGTCTTGCCCCAGGAGTCACCGGGGCCGGTTTGGTGGCCTGCCTTTTACTATGGGCTAGATGGCAATGGAGGGAGCCGGCATTTTCTTCATATAAAGTTCCTGTTGGTGGTTTGATAACTCATATTTAAATAACCACAGCATATTCCGGAGCACTGAGCAGGCACTTGTTTATGCCCTGCTAGTTGCCCTTTACTGTGTATTATGAAGTGTGAGACAGCAGGATTGTGAGCGGCTGTGATTTAAATGACTAAATTTACTCTAGATTAAATGTTTGCCTTTCATGTTTGATTTCTCATTAACTGAGAATTTACAAAGTCAAGTACACAGTCCTATTCTTATTTGTAAACTTGCAGCTTTCTCTTTTAATGCCTAATAATAAGTTCTACCCTCTGGTTGTTTAATGTATCACTTGTGATTCCGTTTTGACAAATCTCTCAGCAGTTCAGAAAACTCTTTGTTACAAGGAAATAAATATCCTGCTGACTCAATGGCAAAGAAATGCTTTTTGTCCTTTGAAAAATGTTGCAGCCCTGTAGATTGGTCAGTGTTACTTATCTGAATAGTGCTATTGTAGAGAGGAAAACAGTACTTTATTGGGCCAAAGAGCATTCAAGGGTACTGAAGTATGTAGGGCAAGGTTATCAAGGCTTTACTTTGGTAATGTCTGTTTTTGCTTTGAAAGATCATCTTACATGTGATATTTGTCTCTGTTAAATGCATTGCCTTTATTATTGCAGTAGCTTTTCTTTTTTAATTACAAAACGCTGACAAGATGTTTTGCAGTGACATATTATAACTACATTAACCAGGTGCATTAGGATCTGTGTATATGGCAATTGATGCTTTCTCTTTGTCACTTACATAATGAACCTTCTGCCTGCACAGAATAAAATATTTATCTGGAATGCAGGCTAAAGCAAATGCTGGAGACTGGAGGAGGAAAAAACAGGCTGCCTGCAGTGAATAATTGTTATAATCTCATTGTCCTTTGCAAAGTTGTTAATTAAGGCCTTTACTAAGCAGACTGTGCTTGCAGGAGTCCCACAGAAGTCAAGTTGTTGTACTCTTGTGCATCTGCCAGCTTGCAGTGTTTTTAGCATACTTAATATGAGGCTCCCCAAGTTTCATCTTCAGGGAGACTGTATATTAGGGGGAATGTCTTGTAATGCTCTCCTCCTTCTCTCCCCTGCACTTCTTTCTTTGAAATAGGAAAGAGAACAACACCTGAAGGAGGCTGGTAAACTCGTGTATAGAGCTGGAGTATCCTCCATCATCAATATTGGCATGTAAGCCTGCTAGGGATGTGGGGCTGTTAGTTTATTTGCAGGTGCTCACTGGAGTTTTCTCTGCAAGGAGCAAATGGTATAAATTGTGTGTACTTTGCCTACTCTGGTTCCAAGTTCTTTTTGTTATTTAGTATTTATATTTCTATAGCAACTAGAAGATCCACTTAGGGGTTTTGACCATTCCTGGTAGGCAGCAGCATAAATAGTATACGGAAATAGTATTTTAGGTGAAGAGATCTGAGCAAAAAATGATCTATTGTTGTCAGCTTCTTTGTAGACATTAATGGAAAGGAGAATTTTTGAAAAACAGAATGAATTAATTTTTAGGTTGTTTCCTGTGTGAGGGGACAACATGGGAGGAAGAAAAGAAAGCAAGAAAGTCCTAATTTTAAAAAGTAGCAAATGGAGAAGTTTGGTGCCAAGGGCCGATTGGAGGCAAGAACTGACATCTTGGGAGCAGATGAGAGGAAATGGGATGTGTCAGTAAATCATGAACAGCCTCAAAACTCAAGGCAAGCAAGCTATAAATAATAGAGAAGGGAAAGCCCAAGAGGAAGGGGAAAAACAGCAACACATGAGCTAAGAAAAAGGTATTTGCCACATGATTTGGGAGGGAATGGTATTGAGGAAAGATTGCATTAGGAAGGCCAGAGAGAAGAATGTTGATGTGACAGTAGGATTGACTGGTTCCTGCGTGAAAAAAGCAGGGGAGGGAGAAAAACCCATTACGCAGACAGAATCAGCAATATGGGGATGTGAAGACTGAAGTAGGGATGGATCAACAAGTGGAGAAGCAAGCAGAGTCAGCGTGGGGACTTTCTGAGCAGGGAGATGCTGCATGTGGTAATGCTGGGCATACAAAGATACAGAGGAAAATAGGAAATGGGATGAGGATGAGAAGAATTCCTGGACAACTAAGGGAGTTGGCAGAAGCAAAGTAGTTTCTGTGTCTGATGGGAAAGGAGGAGGGAAAAGGCAGAAGGAAGAGTAAGATGCGCAAATGTCTAAAAGTCTTGTGTGCTTTTTTCTTGGTAGAAAGTTGACAAAAGCTTGTGTGGATGAAGAATAGGAGGCAGAATGAATTGTGGAGGTGGATTTATTTTATCAGAAAAGCAAACTTTGCTAGGGGGATGCCAGAGAAACTGATGGAGGAAGTAATTTTGGTCTTCATGATTCTACTGGAGCTGCTTTCCTCTATGACCTGAGGTGAAGTGGTGTGAATGGATGTGATTTGGGATGGAAGCTTGGAAATTCAAACCTTGTTAAGTGTGAAAAGGCAAGAGAGACCTTATTCATGGAAGAGAGAAAGGAAGGCAGTGAAGAGGGGGCTGAAAGCAAACAAAAGTTTTTCCTGTGTACTACACACCTGATGGAATTGAGTTGTGAAAAAGCTGACAGACGTGAAGTGGGAATGAGGTGAAGAAAGCGGATAGTGCTAATAAAGGCAGTTGTAGAACAAGGGCTCTGCAGCAGAAGAGTCAGACCAGACCTGCAGATGTGAGACCAAGGAGATGGGCGGCCATGAGCGCAGGTGACTCATCAGCATAGAAGTTGCCGTCACTGAGAGTTAAGCTGAAGGAGAGCCAAGAGTCAGTTGGAGAGGAAGGTTGATGAGAAGTTGGATCCATGGTAGACAGTAGCAATACTGAGTGGGCGAGATGGCAGGACTCCTTGTTTACTAGAACGAAGTATCTCTCTGCTGCTTAATGAGTGTAATTAGGTCAGTTATTTTAAGTTAGAACACATATTTCATAGGTTTTGGCAGTGTCTGTAAAAATAGGATTTAAGAAAAATCAACAAATATGTATAATTGAAAACGAGCTCCCAATTACTGACTGTCTCAGACAGCTGTTTCGTATTTATTTGGTGAACATCCCGGGATAAACCGGGAGTTGCACTGCTGAGCGGAGGAAATTCTGGCGGAGGGAAGGGTGATGGCAGCAGCCCTTCCAGCGGGGTTTGGCCAGAGCCCGTCCCAGCCCCTGCCCTGCCGCGGAGCGGGACCGGGAGCGGCTATCAGGGCAGTGCAGGTGTGCAGTTTAATGCTTCCCAGCCTCCTGACCCAGCCTCCAGCAATTTGGCTTTTCAGGGCCAGTCAGGTCTTTTGATCCCTAATTTCTCCTGTCTGCTTCCAGTGAAATCCTTGCTCGGAGGGGAAGCCGGGCTGCCACCGGCAGAGGTTGCTGCTGGTCTCTTTACCACCTCCTCTCTTCAAGCTGGCTAACCTGTCATGTCAAGCGTTTAGCTGAAAGCAGTGGGAATTGTGAAGCTTTAATGTTTCCCAGACTGTAGTCTGCCACATTAACAAATCTTTCACTTTTCAGAAGATGATAGTGTCAATCACGGTGACAGGCTGAAAGACACCGCTCATTGTTAATTAATTATTAGCTGTCAACTCAAAGACTTTGTTGAACTAAGAACATTCAGGCAGATTGTGGATTTCCTCTTTTTTAAACTTTGTGTTTAAAGGACACTAAATACCCTTAATTATCAAAGTAAGTTGAAATCCTTTCATACGTCTTTCTTCTGCAGGTGACTGCTTCAGGTACAATATTAATTATAAATAGAATGAAGATTCTGTAGCTTCTTATTGCTGATTTATGTTTTCATAATGGATGAACTAAGATGAAGAAGTTTCCTTTCTTTGCTTTGGTAACCGCCCGTGATCCCTAGGCTGCCTCCGAGTTCTGGTGTTTGGAGGAAACAAACAAAAGAAAAGAAACTCATGTTTCTGGAGAAGGCCTGAGGGCTCTATAACCTGAAAAGGGGGCCATGACTTTGCATCTGATTCCACCATGTAAATCCTTGGATTTGAGTTGTTGGCATATTTTGGTTTCACTCCTCAGGACTATGACCAAGAAAAATGAGGGTAGCTTTCTCACCGGGGTTCCTGCAGGTGGGAATGAACCCTTACGTCTTTTTCCTAAGTAATGATCTGATTTCCCAGCAGTTCTGGGCACGCCCAGCCATCACTGCAGAGCTTTCTGATACAAGAGCCTCACAGTTAGATGTGAAGATGCCGATACGGATACTCTTCTGGTTGGGGGTGATGGGAGTGCCTGGTCCAGGAAGGCAGCTTGTGCAGCACATAAGTGCTTGCAGAATGTGACTGCGAGTTTGAAAACACTGGCCAATCCTCTCTCCATTTGGGCCTGCCAAACGCAGAGGGATAAAAAAAATACTTACCTACCTCACAGGAGCGCTCTGAGGCTTAATTAATGCATATGGGTAAAATGCTTTGAGATCCTCAGGTCATAATGATACTTAGCACTTTATATCTTCAAAGCCCCATACCCAATGCGAAGGAACTAATCCCAAACTAATTAGGCAAAAGGCACTATAAAAGTGCCAAGTGTTGTTATTTGCCTTAAAGTATTATTATTTAATCACAAATTGCCTCAAAGTGAAGTGTGACTGTATGAGATTAGAGACATAGTAATTAAGGCCTTGATTTAATATTTTAAAATTATTCAGCATACTTCAATGCAGCTCTTGAATTTTTTTCATTCTTTCCCAAACACCCGGCACACATTTTAATTTTTATAAACACTGCATCCTCATCACTTAATAGGCTTTCCCTCTTCTCTCAGTTGTGTGCCCTTAGGACGTTGCAGTGCAGAGGGAAGATAGTTGGGTGAACAAGGATTGGGCCAAGTTGGAACACCGCAGACTGAGTGTGTGCGTGTGTGAATTAAATATGACAAGAAGGAAATGTGTAAATAAAGTCTTTCTTGCATGTGTAGTAGATATATTTATGTATGTGCTGTGTAAGTTCTACAATGCAAAAACAGCTATGAAAGCATCTGTCACCCCACATTACTTATTCTGCCTTTGAGATACAAGCTGTGGCAGACCTTCTTAAAGATGACACTTCTCTGCATGTCAGGGAGCAGCTGTAGTTGTTATACTGATTTGGGAAGAAATGACTTTGGGTAAATAGTCTGGTGAAATTCAGCCCTCTGTACAGAAGCTCAGCAGAAGGTTCAAGCACCACTTCTCTCCTATATAAACCTATTTTAAAGGTGGAAGTGAATGTGAAGACCTTGTGTACAGGAGTAGATTTCATTCGCAGTGTGACGGTGGGTTTAGGAAAAATCCGTTGGTGGGAATTGACTATATTTGCTCTTCTTTCTAAAACAGTAGAAGACATTTATTTTTCAGATGCAAATGACCTGGAGTTCATAGGTACGTGAGGACTGGATGGAGCATGACCGTATCGTGCCACTGTAACTTTACAGACCTCGGTGGAGGTAATCCGCAGTCTTCTAGTGCTGTGAGAAGAGAATGTAATTAACAGTGAGGTTGAACAAGCAAGTTTATGGGGTAGGAGGGCTTCATAGTGACAGGGAACAGTGTGGAGACTTTTTACCGAGTGTGCCTTGTGGTGGCATGCAGCCAATACAGTGACATACTGAAAGCTCCGTAGCAGCCGTGCAGATATTAACTCTGCAGAGTCACCATACTCTAGTGAGAAGACGTGTCTGTAACAGGAGAAGGGGGGGGATGCTGTACCCCCGATTGCAATAACACCGTGCTTCCTGAGAAGTCTCACTGCAACACGTAGAATTAACTTCCAAAACAAAGCCGTTCCCAGTATGACAGCAGCAGCACCGAAATCGTGTTTATCCTTGTGTATGCATTTACATTTGTAAATTATAATTATTTAACACTTATGCAATCAAAGTAAGCTGTAGGAAGTTTGGAGTTATTTTGTAGAGCAATGGTTTCTTGTAAACCATAGTAAAAGCTCATAAAATGAATTTTCATATTGCCGTGAAAACACCTTGTCTCTGGACGCTTACCTTCTCTCCAGAAACCTCCCCCTGCAACTTACAGGGTTTTTTTCATGCCTTGGAAGTTTGTGGATCCTATGTTTTGGGGGAAGCTGTTCTGTTCCCAACTGGTCTCGGAAAATATTTGAGACCAGGAAGTGTTGACATCGGTCTGCATGAAATCAGTCAGAGAGAATTGCTTAGGTAGCAGTTGGTAAGGCTGGGCCTAGCTGTGGAACTAACTGCAAGATATTTGTGTCTCTTTTACTCTGAGACAGGCAAAACATTGAACGCTTGCATTCAATTTTGAAACGGGCGAATTTTGAGGGGGTTCATGACACAGCCACATTCACTTTCAAGGCTCAAGCTTCTATCCCTTGTGTTCTTTATCTTGCATAACACAGTAGCTGAAAGAAATTCAGCTACTGGAATGCAAAGCCCATTTGCAGGGGGCCAGATGTTCAGCTGTGAAACTGAAGTAGCTTCCCTGACTTCACACCGGCTGAGGATGCAGTACTGTACAGCGGGACCGGGGCGGCAGCGTACAACTCCGATGCCTCAAAGCTTGAGACAGTTTATTTTTCAGCATGAAGGACCAGCAGGTTTCTGTTTATTCTTAGCTTGCTTTTACTGAAATGTTCAGCAGTCTTTTGCAGAGTAGATGCATTGCTTTTGCAATGAAAACCAAACATCAACTAACCTTTGCCTCCTCTTGGAATGAAAGCAAAAATCGTCCACCTTAACAAAAAACATCAACGTAGAAATGATCTTTAAAATGAATACCTGAACCAGGAACTTGTGCTTAGATACATGAGTGTAGTTGTGTGGTAATCTCATTGCCAGTGTCTATTTTGATAGACCTTTGAGGTGGAGATCATCTCACTGTAAAGCAGGGACAGCTGAGTGCTCCAGACAAGCTGGTTCATCCTGAATAACTGAAGCTCTTATTGAAGCGACTGACAGGAAACCCTCTCCTGATGCTTACTCTTGGTGCTGAGGGAGGAAAAGGTGAAGAGATGAAACAATGAGGCCTGCTGTACTTGGGACCATATTTTGGTTAAGCTTCAACAGTTCCTTTTGTGTTAGAAGTAAAGGGGCCTACGTGGGTTGTGAAGGAGAGAGCTCAGGCTGGTGAAAATCAGCGTGGCTCTGCTGAGACGATATCAGCTTTCACCAGCTGAGCACCTGACCTGTGTGCCTTTGCGATGATAAAACCTGCTGAGGAGTCCAAAACGTGGTGTTGCCACACCCAAACATACACTGAGGCGGGTGACATTAATGTCTTCCCACTGCTTACACACCTTGGGGAAAGATGAGGTGAAATGAAGCGCTGACCTAAAAGACAAGAGCCCCTGAGGAGATAGGTGCTATCAAAATGTCATCTAGATAAATAAGGACCCGAACTCCTAGTATCTTAAGTAGCTAGGCTATTGATTAAAGAATCATGATAAATGAGTATAGGGCTGTGAATTAGATCAATACCATCAACCTTAAAAGTCAATCTCCTGTACCAGCTTGAACAGAGACACTAAAAAAATGCACTCAGGAGAACCACAAATCCTTGGGCTGATGGTGGCCTTGAGGCTTTAAGTTTTTCTCTGCCATTTCTTTTTTTCCTTTGTTTCTCTGGATAAACTTTAAAGAACTGGTAGAAGAGAGGTTTGTGCCTGCAAATATTTCGTAGTTCACAAAATTAAGCAAGACTACCAGTCACCAAAATCTGGGCTTTGGAGTAGCTAAGGATATCTTTAGGACATTGTTATGCAACTCTTGGAGAGAAACTTTTCTGTGGCAATCATTGTGCTAAAAGTAAAGGGTTAAATCCTCAGCTGTGGTGGACAGACATTGACCCTCTTGGGGTAAGTTCACACCTGCAAAGAAGGAAGCCCTAAAATTTATTTCTTTCTTGAAAAGAGGAACATGTGCTTGGGAGATTCTGCAAAAAAAGAGAAGTCTTTCTATAGGGATAAGAAAGCAAGCAATGCCTAGGTTTTGGAATGTTAAGTGCCCTTGCTTTATGTGCTTCTCTGGATGAGCCTTACGAGGGGGTAGTTGGCCATTGTAGTGTGCCAGGTATTGGAGCAGACTAAAAGCGGTGATGCTCTGCTGAGTCAGAGCACGTGTCTTCCAGTAGCGCTCTGCATGGACGAGGGTTTCATTAAAGGTCTGTTTCTCAGGTCATATTGGCGTTTTTGTGGAAGCTTCAGCAAAGTCACATAACCTTTTCCCATCTCTGTTTTTTGCATAGATAAAACAGGAACGATCTTTTATGCACATGCCTTATTGGATGCTGAGATGATTCATGATTTCCTATTTCGTATTACTTCTTTCTGTTATTTGTGCAGCAGAATTGCTCCGGGGTTTCTTAAAGTACCTTCCGTCATTTGCCTATATCTCTACAAAACGAAGATGTAGCAATCACTGCTCAGCTATGACTGTTGGTTGTAAAGACTGCTAAGGGTGTTTGTAGAAAGTATTTCTTTTGTTTTACTTCTGTGGGAGAAGTCCTAGCATACTCAGTCTTTATTCTTTTCCTTCAAAGCCTTTTATTCTTTAATGATGTTTAATTTCAGGTATGTTATTTGTTTCTCACTGTGAGGAAGAGACTTTCATCAGTGTTTCTGCACCGAGATAGGACTCAATTAGCACAGACATTACCCACAAAGGTATATTTTCATGATGCTGGTTTTGGAAAGTTCCATACAGATCGGAGTCTGTGAACAACCTGTCTATTTCTGACTGTATATAGCCATTACTATGAGAGTTTGTCTTATGGTGCTATTAAGATGCTTTCCCAATACTAATGTGAGAACTGTATCTATGCTGGTAAACTGCATGTGTGTTGATTTTAATAGAGTACTCTCTTGTCATCTGACTTCTTAGGATGAAATTAACCCCCTGTGCAGATATCTGGCACTTGTGCATCACTTGAGTCGTCTTTCGACATGTTAATTGTGATTGAAATGATACCTAGCTCTTCTGCTGGTTTACTTCACAGAAGTGAGTTTCCCGCAAGCAAGGTAGCAACTCTTAAAGCAAACCCCCTCTCCTTCCCAGCAGCATCCTCATCTTCACCTTCAGAGTGCTGATGCTCCCACCTGAAATGAGGAGACAAGCTCTCAAAACACTGCTGGAGAGCAGTGGTCAGGGGGATTGCTTGGGAGCAAGCTGTTATTTATGATCATTTATAGAGGGTAATATGCTCAGCAAGTGTTAGTGCATAGGAAAGAGAACTCCATCAGAAATTAGGTGTCTACTCCTGGGAGTTTCAGTTCCCTTTTCTGTAAGGGTGACAGTCATTCAAAAAGATTAGTGGTGCACTAGGACATCAGATTGCTTTTAATCTTTACATGGTTCTTCTTCATGGCAGAAATTTGTATTACAGAAAGAAAAAGTTAGGGAAATATTTGCTGTTGTTGGAAAGATTTTCCCAAATCATGGTTCTAGAAAATGGAAAAAAAAAAATTAAAAATGGACTCAATTAGAAGTGCTAAATGAGGATCATAATGAGATATCCAAAGTCTTGCCAAGTGAATTTAATCACTTTCTGATCCCAACAGCCACACAATTCAACTCTTTCTTAGCATAATTAAGCAAGTGACAATGAGGATGCTATTCCAAGACATAGTAATGAGATGCTGTGGGGCCTGAATTCAGCTGGAGGGGATTTCCTATTAAATATTTATTGTATGTGCAGCTTCTTCAGTAGCTAGAAATATAGAAAAGGAAATTTAGCCAAATAGAACCTCTTTTCTGAAATTAATCTGTGAAAAACTGAAGAAGTGTGGTCACTTGGTTTTGGACTATTATTTTTGGCCTGCGGGCTGCATTCAGCATCAATAAAAATCATAGTTTATGTAGGAGGAAAATAAATTGGAAGAAGTTAGAATGTAGGAAAATAAAAATGGAAAGGGAATAAAAAGGAAATAGGAATGTGACAAACCAATTAGGGAGAGTACAAATGATAAAAGTCAACAGGAATTAACTAATGATGGGCTGTAGAATGCTGAAAGACTAGAAGGCTTAAGTGGAAAAAAAAGCATGTAGAAAGGAAATAATTGGATAACAGAGATGATGGTATGAGGCAGTGAACTAAAAAATAGACTTTTAAGCATAGTGAACATTTAATTCTGGATCCAGGGAGAAATGAAGTATGCTTTCATCACGTTACTTCAGACACTTTGTGGGGGTCAGGGAAGTCATGGCCAACCTATGTTTAACTGAAACTGTAGGAGAAAAGCTCTATCAACCCCCAGGGATTTATAACACATTTGCACATACACATATACAAGCCAAGTAAGAATGCAGAAGAATGCTATTTAGGCTACAAAGTGAGGTGGGGCCTTCTCAGCTATTGATTTCCCTGACTCCAGAAAAACAGCCTGCTTTAATGTTCCTCGGATGTTCTGGTCATCTGCTCTACGGTCTTATGATCATCCTTACGATAAAGGGAAAAATAAAGGCAGAGCAGAGTTCCTTCCTTGTTAGTCTGGGAGCACCTAAAATTAGGTTGGATGGTGTTGCTAGTGGCTTCTTTTTAAATGCAACTGGTGCATGAGGAAATGTGTTCATAAATGCCTTCTTATTCCAGGCTGGAATGTAGAGGGGCAACAGGTCCGGGGTGTCAACAGAGTGGTGCAGGTGTAGGGGGACTTGAGGACATGGAGGTGGTTGCAGGCTGTTCTGTGCAGAGTCCACCCAGCTCTAACGCTGGAGGAGCAGGCTCTCGCCCTGCTTCCCTGCCTTGCCTGCCCTCGAGAGCTGCCTTAAGTTCAAGGACCGCAGTTCTTCCTGGCCTTCGGCAAAGTGCACTGGATGTTCTCTGCATCCTGCTTATATTCTCCACGGCTTTGAGAAGCAGATGGATGGCTGAGAAATGAATGAGATCTGGGAAAGTAGCGCAGTATTATTAGCTCCCATGCAGAAACTGTCACCTTCCCCTCTTTCCTCCCTCAACCATCTCTTCAGCTCTTTGGGCTTGCTGAGTGTCTTTCCCTGGGTGTTTGAACGATGTCTCTGGAGTATATTGGAATCCCAAGGAGAAACTGCTATGTAAATAATAATTCCTGTCATACTTGCTAAATGGCACTCATAATTTAAAAAAAGTTTTTGGCAATAGGATCAAATTAACTTGATGAGAAAGCTCTTTTTTCTTGTAAAGTACTAGGAAAGCTGTGAGACAGGAGGTGCAATTAATTATCTCACTTGGATTAAAAGCTCTTTTATTTGATATTTGATCTCTTATTACTTGATTTCCCACAAAATTGCCGGTAACGTGCAGTCCCACTTAATAGCTCATTAGCACTCCAGTGTGGTATTTGTAAGGTGGTCAGGTTTGTGTATAATAAAGCAGTTGCTGGCTAGCAGTGAATTACTTCAGCCATAATTAATTAATTAAATGTGTGTAAAACATGGTTCATTAGCAAGGTGTGTGACAATCTCGTGGTGCCCAATGCTGTCCCTCTAATCGTGTAATGGGCATGATGCTACTGCAGCATTGCTTCATTAGTTTCCAGCTTCTGCTGGTGTTGTTTAGGTAAAAGACTCTTGATTTCCAGGGCTTGTTCCAGTGACCCGGTAGCGTTGGAAGGAATAGTTTACGGTAACCAATCGAACAGCATTTCTTACTGTTTTCACTTAAAACCCACACAATTAGAAATTATTACTGTAGCTTAGCAGCAGTAGCAGAACATTTGCTAGGGAAGCTGGAAATCTCAGTTCAACTGTAGTTCAAGCAATAACTATTCTTTATACTCAATTATGCACTGTAACCCATTAGGGAAGTCTGTGGTTTCCTGATGTAGGGGTTGGTTTTTTTCCCCCCCTTCTGTGTTACAGCGAGGTTGCAACTGGCTGCAAGTATATTAGAAATTGGTATGATTGTACAGTTATCCTTCAGGCTATCTAACTTCTACCCACTGTATTTATCTGGCATAGTTAGAGACAGAACAAAGCCAGGAGGTTCAGATCTTTAACCCAGATGTTGTTAAGTGTGGGAGAATGCTAATCTGCAGAACTGATGCACTTGTGGTGTAAAGCCATTAGAAAGTCATTCTTCAGACCTACTAGATCCAGAAATCAGTGAATACCTAGTCTTCTGGGCCTTGATGGTGATTGTCTGTTCACAGAAGAAAACCTTGAAGAGGAGTTTGCTTGCACCACTTGAAACCTTTTGCGTTCATCCTCAGTAAAAAGAGGGTTGATTAGTTCTATCAACATCTTGTTTTGCTTTCATGAGCCAGGCAAAAACATTTCTGAGCTTTTGAGAGTCTGTGGATGTGATGATAACAAAATCAATTACAGGAGGTATGATATTCCCTGTTGTGGTGAGTAGGGGCATTAAGAGTACTGCTCTTCCATCGTTTTAGATAGGTTCAATCATGCTGAGTGTGAGGTTTAGGTTCTGACGCTCACGTAGTTGTTCTTGTTGAGGTGTTTCTGTGTGCTGTATTGTTTTGTGGTTAGGAGGGCAGATGGGTTTGTCTTGTTAATGTTACGGTTTTCGGCTGCCTTGTTTCCGAAATGAACTCCTGGAGAGCTTTGGCGCCTTGTGATATTGATATAAAAAGCCTGCAGTAAAGATGCTGATGGCTCTGGCTGTTCATTCAGAAATATGGTTTTACAGTGTTACTGTCATATTTGACTGGTACTTAATTAGCTTTCTGTTCTTGATGTTTGTTGTAATCAGAGCAAGTGCAGGTAGTTTCTTTCTCCAGTGGGTGCACTGGAGGTCATTAAAGAGGTTATGATGGGACTAGAAAAGAGCAATGCGTGTGTCCTGGTTCTGGTGCATTCCATGCAACAATTTTCACATCGAAGGCATGACTTATTTTGGGACTGTTTTCTTTTTGGAGTTAGCCTGCTAAGTTCTCTATAAAAATAACCCTTGCTAGTTTTCTCCTGGCTGGAGAAATTCTCCTGCTTCCTCTGGAGGAAGGACTTTCTTCTTCAGTTATGCAGATCACTTTGACCCAGGCCCTTGGATGGGGTTGTCTGAACTGGCACGGCAGACTTTACCCAAAATGTTACTGAAGCATTACAATATGCGCAGAGGTTTTATCTTTTTACTTAAAACATACCTAGCTATCAAGGATGAAGAAAAATAAAGCAACCGACTGCATGGGAAAAGACACTGAAAACAGCATCTCCAATTTCAAGAGTTACCTGCTTGCCCTAATTCCATTTTATTGCCATAAGCGTGAACGTGAGCAGGTAGTTATAGGCCAAATACGAATGTGCAAATTTGCTCTTCCCAGCCCTTTACCTTGAGCATCCCTCACATGCCAATTACGTGCTGCCAATGCCTTCAAAGCCATTAGTCCTCATTTCAGTGTTTTAAAGTCTTATCTGTCAAAGTTCCCCTGTAATGTGTTTCTTTCCAGAGGTAGACAGTGAAACTTGTTCTTTTTGAGTGGCGATTTCGGAGTTGGGTTTTTTTGTTGTTGTTTTCTTTTTTCTTTTTTCTTTTTTCTTTTTTTTTTTTTTTAATGCAGAGGGTTCTTTTAAAGAAGGATATATCATTTCCCCCTCCTTGAGTCTTCTTTCCCCCCATTATTAAAATTTTCAAAAATGTAGATGCTCCTAATACAGCAGAGACCGTTCCACAGCTCTGCCTTTAATGGAGTGAGCAGATTGCAGTAAGAATGCGGTGCTGCTCAGTAAATTTAATGACTTTATGAAGATAAATGTTTCCCTTCCAAAGCCCCTTCTTGTCAGAATACATTTAATACCGCCATTCCTTTGAGAACTAAATTCCTGTAGCACTTTGCAGCATATTAGCATGTTTTTCTCACCACATGAAATTGCACTTCAAGCAAGAAATAATAATGTTTCTGCATCCCCTTGTACATTTTTATTACTGCCAATGAATAGGAGTAAATTAACTATTATGGCTAACATTATTCACAGGGACAAATTCCTAACTCATTTTACAGAGAATAATAAATAACTGAATAAATAAGATGCCTTTAATTTCACATGTGAATTATCAAAGATTCCTCTGAGTAGGAGGAATAGGGGCTAGTTGACTTTACAAACAAGATACAACTCTGCAAGAGAAGTTAGATGTGTGTCCACTCATCTTTATGTTCTTTTATCCTCCCCGAAGTATAATGAATATCCTTATTATTACATGTGATTCCTATGAAAACAGGTTTCTCATCTGATTATTTGTTTCTATGTATGTTTATCCAAATACTAATCTGGGAGATGAGCCACATTTTGCTGTTAGTTGCTTGGATGCTGGTCTGATTGATGGCAATTATCGTATGGTTTACTTCATGCGCAGACCTTAGAGTGCTTTTTAAAGACAGAGTCGTTGTACCCTTTTACAACAAGGGAAACTGAGGCTCAGAGTGATAGCTGTCTTGTAGTAAGTTATTCAACATCTCAGAGTCAAAGCTCCAGTAGATCACGATGTCTTAGGCCATCCTAAAGGTTACCTTGTCACTTGACAGAAGAACTGAACCTAAACAAGTCTTTTTTTCAAAAGAAAAAAAAATTTGAGATCATTATCCAGTTCAGAAGGGATCAGTCTTTATTTCAAGCGGTTTAAACTGTGGTTAAAATATTATCAAAATATACTTTTGTATTATTCACCAAGAATAACAATTTCAATGAAAAGAAATAGTCCACAGTTTTGTAAATGGAAAAATGGGAATATTTGCCCGTGAATTTTTTCACTGTGGAAAATAAAAATGCCATAAATAAATTCCTGCTTCTTCAAAATCTGATGGCAATAAAATATTTCATTGAACCAAAATGGTATTTACCCGGGACATTTTACAGTTCTTCTTGAGTCTTTTAAAACTATATTTCAAGTTCATGTGCTTAATCACCGTGTCTGCTTTTCTGTCTGTGTTTATGCATGTGCACACACGCATGCACACATCTACTTCGGCTTCATTCCTAACCCTTGCTGCATTGTTTTCTTCCGACAGTACGTGGGGATCCAGCAGTGCCCTGCCGGGTGAATTTGAGTGCAGGGTGGCCAACGCATGCTCTTGTTTGGGGTGGGAAGATCCCTTCTAACCATATTTGCCACCTACTTCGCTTGCCTAACGCACAAGGGTCTGCCTTAAAACTTTACACGGAGGAAATAAAATTGCCAGTTCTGCGTATTGAGGTGATAAGTGCCAGATTTTGTATAAATTTGTTCTCAAAGCACTGCCGCTGGCTGCTGGGGGTGGAGGAGTAAGCAAGTGTGTACCCCCGTGTCATAATGTAGCATCTGGCTTTTTGGTTGAGGGACTGTGTATGTGTAACCAAAATTGCCATCCTTAGGTCATTACTTATTCCCTGAGGAGGGTTGCTGGAAGGGCAGAGCCTCCGTGATTTAACATACATCTCCACAATTCTTTTGTTGTAAGTTTATACTTTGATTTCTGTAAAGTTGAGCATGAAGATGTGTGGGTGCTGCTGTTATAACTAGAGCTATTTAAAGACAATCCATGAAAACCGTTTTTACTGAATGGAAAATAGCAGCGAAGGATGGGTGAAAAATGTCTGTTCTCCTTGAAAATTTCAAATTCTTTATTGGAAGCCACTCCACCCCCCAGCACAAAGAAATGTCTATCATAAAGGATCGTTTTCTTTGGGTGGTCTTTTATTTTGTAGCGGGAAACAGTTCCCTTCACTTACTGTTGCCTCAGCATGAAGACTATTCAGAGCGGCCGGCAGAGAAGGACCACCGCTTTCCGCCCAGCCCTTATCCTAACGCCCTTCTGATTCCGATCCCGGCAGGCTCTTACCGAACGAAGCCCCAGACCGCTTGCCAACCGCTAGGCATGGCCAGGTCTCCACTAGCCTAATGCCTTCGGGACCCGTCGCTGCGGCCGCGCACAGCGGCACCGGCGGAGACCCCGGCCGGCACCGGGCACCGGGCACCGGGCCACGGAGCCGTGGGTGGCTGCAGCCCCCGGCGGGCACTTGACGGAGTCCGGATGGCGGCCGGTTTGAGTACCGGTCCTAAATTTGCCTTTGCGTCCCTTAGTCACGTTTTTCTGTTTCTTCCCCTCCTCTGTTCCTCTGCAGTCACTGTTGTAAATTAAAGAGTTGCTTCTCTTCCTCTGGTTTCAAAGCATCAAAGATGTCTCTGAGCCCATTACCTTTGATGCTGATTTCCTGTTAGAATGCATGTTTTGGCGTTGCAACATCCTGAAAAAGTTTAATCTGAAGCAGAAGAACTGTAAAATGAAGAGAGCAATTATATACAGCCCAGAGCTCTGAGCAGCTGAAATGACAACAAAGTTTCATCTGTTTATTAGGTTAGCTCTGTTTCGGATAAAACACTATTAGCAATTTATGAAGAGGAGAGTAGGACTTTGAAATTGAATATCTGTCAATTAAATCTGAAAATCTTAATATGAAATGCTTTTAAAAGTCAAATAACATCTATTAAAACTCCAGATTTAGTCAATGAGATCAGGCTGTGCCCTGGGTATATACTGAAGGAAAAACAGTGTATACATGACAGAGCCTTACCTGGGAGTGGGAGGGGACCTTCTTGTAGGCAGAGAGGAAGAATGAGGAATTAAACTAGCCTTCTACTCTGCAAAGAGAATTACTATGTAAAGATGGCTACAGTTGTCAAGGCAACTTTGCTTTTACTAGTGCTCCAAATATGGGCTCTGAAATCCCTTCCTTCCTTGTTCCCCCCCCTCCTGCCCCCAAACCCCTAAAACAAACAAAACCCACCAAAAAACAAAAACCCAAACAACGCACCCAGATTTCTTTGGGTCACTTTTATTTTTCAATAGAAAAAGTTTGAGTAAAAATAGTCGAGGTTTGACATTCCTTCCAAGAGGAAATAGAAAATCAGCCAATGTTTGGAATTGATGCTTCTGTCTATAACTTGTTCTTGGCAGTTAGTGATCAAGGTCTAGTGTTTAACAGGGCAGATTAGGGAGCCTGCTTGGAGTATGCAGAAGAAGAAAAATAGACATCAATCATCTTTAACATAGAAGCAACTTCTGAGCTCTTTAGTTTCGACAGCGTCCTTTTGTTCTATATTTACACACCACTTAGCTTTTGTACAATATTGGTCCACTCACTGTGATAAGTCACTAAACCCCTCTTTCTTTAGGCTTGAAGGTAAGCATGAAGAAGAGCGCAAATCCTTTAGGTGACCATTGAAGAAGATGGCAGGGCAGCCTGGGTGAATGGGATTTGCTGCAGAGTGCCTGACTGACTCGTCCTGCGGGGTGGCCTTTTCTGTTATATTGCATTTTCACCTGGCGATTGAATGCTGAAAGTCTGACAGCACAATGATGCTGTATTTACTGACGCATGGATCTTGCAGCTGTATCCTCATGGGACCCTTTGCTTTCCAGAGCAGAAACCATATTTTGGTGTGTGTAAATGTATGCATGTTTACAACATCCAGCAGAAAGGGCGCAGGGTTCATGATGAGTACCTTCAAGTTCGACAGCGGTAACATCAGTATTTTCTGTCTCCGTGCCTATGGGCCAAACATGCATGCGTTAAATAATTTGTATGCCACAATACAGTCTTCACTGAAGCTGTCTCAGCTTTTCTTATTTGGTCACAATAATACTGTCAATAATCCTTGTTTATACTGATAATGCAAAAAAGAAGGACAATCTTGTACTTAAAGCCCAGGGTTCAGCTTCCTGACCTGTAGTACAGGAATATGAATAAATCCTTTTTCTCTCTGTCTTATGGTACTTAAAATGAAAGCTCTGCAGGGCAGATGCTGTATCTTAGTGTGTGTCTATGTGGTACCTAGGATGTGCTGTGATCTCAGCTGAGCCATCAAAGTGATGCTTTATCACCTGTAATGTCAAAGAACAGATGTAGCTCAGTTTTTTCTGGACTATAAGAAGGGTTTACATTCTGCCTGTGCTGTCACACTTGGAAATCAGTATGCAAAAGCTGCTGGTTTTGAACAAGTTAATAATGTACAAAATTTGTTACAATCCATACTTTAAATGATGGTTTCTGTGGTTTCATATATTTGGTGGTAGTACTGCATGACAATATAAACTTTTGCTGAACAAACTCCTTATGTTTTTACAATGGTCCCAGAAATTGTCTTTCTTGTGATACTTCACTGGTTGAAGTTGGTTGCCAGAGAGAATAACTGGGCAGAGACCATTACCCATCCTTTGGAGGTGAGGACCTTCTGCTATGTATCTTGTAGAGTATCTTGCATAATCCACTGTCGCCTGTGAGGGGATCCAAAGACAGTACCGTAATACAGGTTGGTGAATGCCAGTTACAAGGATGTGATATCAGTTTCCAGAGCAAATCAAATAGTCCAGTGTTGGATGCTTAAAAGACACAGACAAAACGATCCCCTATATGTGTGAAGCTCTGCTTGGGGGAATAAGAAGAAATACGGGTAGTTGTGATGCAAAAAATGACGACGCAATGTATAAAGGAGTTCCAGGACCAGTATTCACATTGACAGAATGAGTCAATTATATATTTTCTGTGATAGGCGTAAGACTAAATAGGTGTGGGAAAATAAATTCCTGCTGTAGGAACTCCCTGGAGGTGTTAAAAAAATGTGTAGATGTGGCACTTCAGGACATGGTTTAATGGGCATGGTGGTGTTGGGTTGACGGTTGGACTTGATGATCTTAAAGTTCTTTTCCAACATAAACGATTCTATGATTCTATGAAGGGTATATTCTTCAGATATTCTCTTCGCTGTCTTGGACCTGGTTTGCAGACAGTGCTTCTGGGACAGAAGATCTGAGACTTTTGCCTCTGAATTAGTTTGGATTCCTTTCATAATCAATGGAAACAATATGTCTTCTAGGCTGTGATTTATCTGATCTCTTTTTGGTATGTGCCTTAGAGTGAGATGAACGTGTAAAATCTCTCTCTCTCGGGGCTATGAAGTCAATACTGGACAAGTAGCAGAAATGGAGAAGTCCCCACTGGAGATGTAAGTTCGGTTCTTCATGGACGCGTCGGGATCACATAATCCTAAGGACTGAGTTGCCCAGGGGCTGGACTGGAATTGATGAAGATGTGTTTCTGAAGTCTCTTTCTTTGTCCATCAGCATTGTCAGGAGCTAACTGTCTTTTGAAAGTCCAACCTTAAGTGCGTAGCTGAGTTGCATTAACTGAGTCTCTCTTCCTGTGGAGCTATTACCGTTCAAAGGCTTCAGTGGATACCTAACTGCCGAATGACAAATACAATTGTGTCAAGGAGGGAGAAAAATTCCCCAAACTCATACCTGAGTTCTTGACAAGTTCCTTGTTGCCAAGTCACTTTTTTGTGTTAATATGACTCTCCTGTACACATGTTGGTTTCATTTTTTGGTGGAACGCATAATGCATTGGCACTTGTCTCCAGTCCTCCAGGTTTGAATGTGCCTGTGATAAATTGTTCATGAAAACATTATAGTACGAAACGAGTAGCTTAACGAAAGTTAAGCTACGCTGGCATTTGCTACTATGTAAACACCAGTTGTTAGGAAACGATAAGGATTATTGATATCCCAAATGTATGTATTAGTGGGAACAATGTTATGTAAAATGTTAACATCTGTCAAGACAATATAAACAATTATAAGTAACTTTCTTTTAATGATGCAATTATACCATAACAAAAGGTGCACTGTAAATTAACATGACACCACACCAGGTTTATGTATTTTAGGAAATAAATTCCAATTCAGCTAAGAAAACAAACAAAGTTTCCAGAGAATCCCTTTGGAAAAAAATAACTCTGCTAAACCTTTACGAAATAAAGTCTGGGAACTGAGATTGTTATTAAATCTGACCTTGATCAGATTTTTATTATGTCAGAAAAAATGGTTCTTAAGAGACAGAGTTGTCATGGGATTAGAGTACATCTACAGCAAGATGTTTCCATGGCAACAAATCAAACACCATTTCCTAAGTCTGCAGTCGTCTGCTTCAAAACCATGAACTTAGCATTGAATAATTATAGAGAAACGCAGTAATGTTGTGTAAAGGGCGGGGGGGGGGGGGAAATAAATCAATCTGGAGGCAGTGATTTATTTTAAAATGCCAATTAACCCCATCAGTGTGATTGTTTGGAGCTTCTGTTGGTGGCGACAAGTCCCACGTAGGTATTTGGTTTTACAAATTGAAAGCATAATTTTTTTGTCACACATAACCTTAAAAAAAGTGAAAGACGAATCATAATTCCACCAGAATTAATGAAGTCTGAAAGTTATGTATAAAAGCTGTAATAGAAATTCAGAGTTGTGTCAGAGACTCCAGGCGGCAGTAGCACATGATACCCTACCTGAATTCTCCTCATGTTTGAAGGATCTGAAAACATACTTGATACGGGTACGTGTTTAGTCTCCTACAACCAATGAGCTATCTAAATTCATAGGCTCCAATGTCACACAGCTGTAATCTTGGTGGAAAGTTAAACCAGTGAACACATCACCACTTAGAACTTGGGGAGTGAGTTAAGGCTATTTAGTTTATCAGTCTTTTTCCCATTCTGCCATAATTGTATTATGAATGTATTGTTCTCCTCCAGAAGCCGTACCTTCTGAATTTATCTGCTGTGTGGTGACATCTGTCTCTGTCTCTCTCCCCCCCCCCCCCCCCCCCCAAAATGGAACATGCTCCCCCCCACACCAGTTACTGGGAGGTTTCCTAGGTACACCTGGGACATATTATACCACCAGGTTAGAAGACAAGTTGTGTTTTGACATTGCACTTGATGAATGACCTTTAATAAAAGGACACAGGTTCAATGCAGAAGCACGGTCTTTGAGCATTGAGTGCAAATAGCCTGTGCCTGCTTTCTCCATTTTGGGTGCGTGTTACTTCACAACGTGGAGGCTGGAAGAAGGTGTTAGCAGAAGTTTTGGAAACCATAGGCTTGGGACTTGGTAGTCACACGCTCTCCGCGCTGTTGTAAATGCTCACACAGCTGCACATTCTCTTCTCCTACAAGGTCTTGCTAACAGAAGAATCCTAGGATGGGCCATTCCTGTGCATTTATTCCAGCTACTAATAATAATTTGATTAGTAACAGTTAGGTAAGAGTTAGGTCACAGAAAGCCGGCAGAGATAGAAATGTGCTAACGTTGGACTGGAGACTGCAGTGGTAGATCTGCTGCCACAAACAGGTTAACACTAGATTGGCCTCTGACTGCAACGTAAGTTCTGACAAAGGGTGTGGATTTCACACTGCAGCGTAAGAGTGGTCTTAAGAGGAACTGGTGTAGCCTTGAATCTCACCACAGCCGCTGCTTTCTCCTTTGCTGCTGGTTGATGGGTTCATTCAACCCACCCTCCATTTCTGATTTAGCTCCCCTTGCTCCTGGTGTGGCACAAGGAAATTTGTTGCCTGATGTGGTGACGAGTCAAAGTCCTGCTCCAAATCAGGTCATTTGATACTGGTGGGGTGTGGGTAGCTCTCAATTTTTCTCAAGAAATGCTTGTTTCAATATGGAAAAAAATGCTGCGATCTGCATATGTGCAGTATTAATTTGCCTACCTCAGGAGGCTAACTTCACACTTCAAACCAGAAGCTGTATCTTATTTTTATTCAAAAGGGGCATTCGTGTAATTTTAAAATCAGCGAGTCAGAATAAGGTAAATGTCGCAGCTGAAACTTTCATGGAGATTGAAATGATAGGAATCTTTCACTTCTTATGTGTGCACAATTTGCAGCCATTAAAAGTATATTAGTGTCGTAGAAAATGGGAAAACTGTTTGTTCCCTAAAGGTATAAGGAAAATGATACTCTTCTTGTTCACAATAGGGAATTATTAATAAAGATGGAGAAGTGATCCCACTCTGAAATACAGGATGTTTTTAACATAGCTAAAAATAATGGTGATGTTCTGAATTTTTAATGGAAATATACTGATAAATATTTGTATTTTCTTCATGAACTTTTTTTTACATTAATAAGCCCATCAGTGAAGGAAATAGCCAAAAATCAAAGATCTCCATTACCATAGTGTCACAGATTTCAGTGAGTTTCTCTTCATAGCAGCCCTGTGAGGTGGGATGAGGTCTTTCTCCTCATTTTTACCATTGGAGAATGCAGCCACTGAGAAGAGAGAGATTTTTTCTAACTGCCTCGATGCAAATTCCAGGTGGTGCTTAGCTGCACCATTAATTACATGCAAACTCTGGAGTCTAATGACTTCCCCAACACTGCACAAGCTGTATTTAGCAAATCATGAGTTTGAACTAGCCTTTTGCAAGGCTGTGGTTACATTTCTAACTGTTGGTCCCTTCTTTTTAATGAGGCCCACGCTCTCAGGCAGTGACATTCCAGCATTTCAAGGCCACTGTGCCACCCACAGATGGCCACCACGTGGAGTGGGCAGGCCCGTGTTAGAAGAAATTAACTGCCAGTTGAGATCATTGATCGCTATGCTTCAGCCCTCTCTGATGAAGCAGAGTTACATGAATTTGAGGAAGATAAGAAAGTCTCATTAGAAACAGCATATTGCTGTAGGTATAATGGATAAGCTGGGCAATGGAAGGCTGCTGTAAGAAATGCATGCAACTTGGCGAAGCCTGGTGGGGTTGTTTTGTGCAGGACTCACGTGAGTCATTTGTCTCCAGAAAGGAGGAGACAACGGTGCCTCAGTCTGTGCACCAGTCAGGTCCCTCAGGAACTGGATGATTTAAGTCTTAATTTAAAATATACAAAAGATGAAAGCTACTGAAGCCTTGTGAAAATGGGTTTGTGGGTGGAGCGTGGCCCATTAAATGACATAAAAGTCCTCCGGGAGAACACAAAAGACCTGAACCATGTCCCATTGTTGGTTTAACTCATATATGCCTGTGTCGTGTGTATGTTTCTGGAAACGTCACCGTGTTATCTTTTGCCCAGTAGTTTTCAAGTTATGTTGAAGGCTTCAGTCATATTTCCAAAACCCTGCCTTTCCTATCTCTTTCAACGGTAGAAGTATGTAGAGATGCCAGTCCTGCAAACAGCTAGATGGACGTGCGGTACTGGTCGATACGTACAGCAGAGATGGCTTATATCAACCTGTATAGATTAAAAAGCAAGAAGTAACCCAGGGACATCAGGACTTTGTTGCCATGCTCAGGTCAAACTGCATGTTTATTGCTGCTTGTTTACAAGCTGATTTTTTGTGCATATGCTCCGGTTCATTCTCAGAGTTTGCTATGTTACCATGAGATACGCTATCACTAGTGATTACTATATGTCGTGGAAATGTCTAAATATTACCGAAATTTCTTCCGTTATCCTAGCACTGATTCTGGCACTTTTGCCAGGACAGTGTGCCGTCCTTGATGGATGGAGGATGGGAGGAAGCACAGCGTCATCCAGAACCATGAGTCGCCTGGTGTAAGGGAGGAGGCTGCACCGCACGGATCCAGACGCTTTGGGCAGTGAGTTTCTGGCTGGATGTGGTTGCTGATGTTGGGAGGCTGTGGTGTGCTCAGGCACTGAAGGAGGTGTGGACAGCGCAGGATTGTGGTTCCTGGTTCTCCTGGGGAGCCAGGTCAGTGACTCACTATGTAGTGAGTCAGAAGATCTATTTTGGAGCATGATTTCCGAAGAGCTACCCAGTCTCAGGATTTTCCAGTGGGGACGAGGCACCTCCTCCCTGTAGGCTCAAAAAAGCTCCAACTCTCGTTCTTCATAATTGTCTGAGACTCCTTCAGCCAGGTGCCAGCAGAAGGGCACGTAGTTATGGGGTGAGGACTTGTTGCTGTCAGCGTTGATGGAACTTGGACAAATGAGAACATTCTTGGGCAGGTGATGTGAAGTCAGAAGTCTGAAAAAATTAGTCTGGATGAATCAGACTACACTGAGGTCATCTGTTGAAGCGTAACATTCCTGGAACATCTTTCTGTATGATCAAATCTTAGATTTACAGGTCGTGCATCCTATGTAAACACCGAGCTGCAGGTGAATGCTGGAGCAACCAAACACAAACTGCAAGCAAGGAGCATATTCCAAGTGATTTTCCCTCTTTAAATAGAAGGAGGATCTGGCCCTGCGTTACACTTAAAACAGAGTTTAGATGACTCTGGGTAATGGTGCAATGATGACTATATTGCTTGAATGAACGCAGGAAAGGAAGGACTGTGCATCTGAGCTGACCACATGGGATGCAGAAGGCCTGGCAGTGCAAACGTTTGGGTCGGCAGGGCTGAAGATCTTCACTGCGATCCCTGGCACTAGCGAGAGTAGGTTAAATATGATGGACGCTTCGGGTAATAAGGTGGGGGTCTGTTATCCACGAGCTGGATTCAGGGGAAAACTTTCACGTGAGGAGAGACTGAAAAGTCTGGGCCAGCTAATAACTGCGATGATTAATAAAGGAAATGTAATAAAGACTGCATCAAAATATTGAATAGCATGAAAGCAGACACCGCTTGCTCCCGTTTGCCCTTTCTCCAGAAGATATTGAAATGGGAGGATGCCACATTTAAAATTAACCGAGGCCACTCGGGTTTTCAGAAACAAGCCCTCCGCTTAACCCGTCGCATTTACCGCCCCGAGATTTAATGGAGGCCACGAGCTTCGGAGCGTTCCAGAAAGGATGAGCCATTTCTGTGGACAACGGCGAACACCCCCCACGCTCCGCGCCGTCTCCCCGCCAGGGAATAACGGGGGGCTTGCTTTCCTTGCGGACCCACCGGCGGAAAGGATTGAAGCAAAGGCCCGGCAGCGCGGCGCCTGCAGCGCGGGGCGCCGGCGGCAGGTGGCGGCCTTACCCGCGCCGCTCCCCGGCTCCGCTCCGGCCTCCGCTCCCCGGCTCCGCTCCGGCCTCCGCCGCTCCCCGGCTCCGCTCCGGCCTCCGCCGCTCCCCTGCTCCGCTCCGGCCTCCGCCGCTCCCCGGCTCCGCTGCCCCCGCCGCGGCTGCCGGCAGCCGGCTCTCCCCCGGCCCGGCCCGGCCCGGCCCGGCCCGGCCCGCCGCCCCGCGGAGCTGGGCTCTGGGGCAGCACGGCAGGTCCGTCCGCCGGGTACCTAGAGACAGATAAGGCACGGGTCGCCAACATTTTGACAGCCGATCGGTTGGTGGGTTTGGTTTTAAGCGTTAAACTTGGATTTCCCGCTTGGGCTGGAGAGCCTAGGTGAGAGTCTGCTAGAAATGGTAACACCAGTGAAAGTGACGTTTCTCTTACGGATAGGGTAATATTTAAAAAATGAATCTAAAGGGGTTAGAAAATTAACAGCGTATTACTTGTGTTCCTGCTTTTTATCTTTTGTATTTCTTCCGGTTTACGAATACCAGTAGAACCTGACCGTTGGCGCAGACTGCCAGCAACGATAGCTGCCTCAGAGACAATACAGCTCGTTGCAGATGTATTTTGTAAAACGTTAAGTTGCAGGTACGCGTAGGCGCGGGTTCCTGGAGGTGGAGTATCGCAGGTCCTGTTGTGAGACGTGGGTATCAATATAAACGTTTCCTACGAGGTCAGTTGTCCAACACGACTACTTACTGCCTTTGACCACCTGGTCAACTGCTGGACTCGCTTGACGTGGCTTTTTGGCCGTGAAGGCTTGTGCATGGCCATCAGGCTGTGCGGGTACTGGGGATCCCTCCCGTGACCCCTGTGGGCAGTGTCCTGGGCCCAGCAAGAGCAAATGTGTACGGTACAGGTATCTCTTACCTCTAATCAATCTACCTCTCTATCTTCTGCAATATTGACTTGCTCTAAGGGCAGGAGCAGTAAAATATTGGACAAGGGTTAGTTCCTGAGAGAACGTTATGTCGTTATGCTGTCTTTAGACGAAGACTGAAGACAGTAATCAAAAGGGCTATTTTTAACCATGGGTTGATTTATTTGTTTTTCTTGTACAGCTATTGCACCTGGAGCCACTGATGATGGCTTGATTAATTCTCGGTGATTTTTTTTTTTCCTCCACCTTCCTCCACACGACTCTTCTGACTGGCACGAAGTCGCGTTGCAGCAGGCGCGGTCTCTGGGCTCTCCCCTGCGGCCCCAAGTAAAGGCAGCTTCGGGCCTGTCGGCGAGGGCAGGGATCTGGAGCCCTGTCTGAGTGTGCGAAGTGGGTGATACGCGTGGTCGTAAGTCAACTGGGAGGGTTTTTCAGTTCCTCCTGTAGGCACGAGTAGATACGAGTGTAGCTGAGCTAGCTGCAGGTCACCTACCCTGTGTATGGTGAGCGATGTAGGGAAGGATAGACAGTGGCCACCATTGGTTGCAAAGGTCTCCCAAGAAAGTGAATAAATTGGTGATGATTTTTATCCAGCCTGTGCTGGATAATGTGCTACTATCATCGCTGTGTTGCTGGCTGTAACACAGCTTGTTTAAAGCCAGTTTGAGTAGCCATGCAACACTATTATATTGACTTTGTAGCCCTACACTGAAGGAAAAAGAATGATCCTGAGATTTTTTAAATTCTTTTTAATCTACGACCACTGGGCAGATGCTGAGGATTCTCCCTCTCTCTCTTTGAGCTTGTTACCTGCAGTGGGGGTAGAGGGTGAGGTGGAGTTTCCCTGCCAGGTCCCGGGGCCTGAATCTGTCAGATCTGGACCCAGCAACTTCCTAGACAGATACCTGTCCTGACCCTTATAGCAGCACTTAATGCTGAGTAAATTCAAGGCTACACAGCAGTTGGAGCACTGCAGGAACATACAAGGAACCAAGATTTTCAAAAGTGCCTGTGGATTTTGCAATCTCAGACTTCAGGCGTCTATCCTGAGAAAACCTAGGGAAACCCAGAGACAAACTTGCACCAAAGCAACCACTTTGCAAAAACAGTGCTGCTGTGTGTCTGCCCTACCCAGAAGCGTTCTCAAAATATTCTGCCTCCTAGGATTTTCTAAATATTCTCCATTCTTCCCCATCGTAATTCACACCTTATTTTTTCCCCTCTGTGTGACTCAGTAACAGTCACCTCCCTTTTTTATTTTTCCTAGTTAAAGGTCAGCGTGAGCTGTGTGTTACAGATGAAAGGATGCAGCCCAAAGCCAGCCTAGGGGCCCAGTTTGTGTTGTGGATCTCTCCTGAGGGCACTTCTGTTTGCAAGTGTGTGCCTTGCAACTTCTGAGAAGCCTACAGAGATTGCTAATGTTTAGGATAAGTTCTGTCAAATTTATTATTCCGCTAGTAATTTATTTTTTTTTCATATTTCCTTCACAGAACCCAGCCACTTTCAGGCTGTAGTTTTGAGCCTACTCTGTGCCAAGTGTCAGGAATGACTTTTTGTCCTCAAAGCTGAAGAGACATTTCCCTCCAGTGCAGATGAAGGTGTCTTTTTCCTCCAAGTACATAGAGGAGGAGAGGGCAGAAACTGAGCTAAGTTCTCTTCTCACACTTGAAGGTAAAAAAATGGCTGGATTTTGTCCATCCACACATGTTCCTTAAAATGTTATCTTGAGGGATCTGATCTAATGTACTTGAGCAAATGGTAGATAGGCACAGTGGAAAGGAACTCAAGGGCAGCTGCAGTAAGCCCTAGGTGTAAACACAACTGAGGAGAAATAAAAAAGGACTATCTCCTACTGAAACCAACCCTTGACGTGACAGAACCTCTACGGGACTTCCTATAAGGAACAGATGTATTTCACCATCCTCATTTTTCTCCGTAGCTCTTGTTTTCACCTAGGTTGCCAGGTGGATGTTTACTTCCAAAGCAGATGTCTCCATCCCCCTGCCTGAATCCCACTGCCCATGGACAGTGTGGCTGCTAGCACGTTTGCAACACCTGGTTCTCCCCATGATTAACACTCAGAGCTATATCGGTCTGTGGCTCTGTGGGTTAAACCTGAGGCAATGCCACGTGTGTCTTTTATTTTAGTTTCCAGACAGACTATGCAGATATGGGTGGTAGAAGCATTATATATGCCTTTGAGATGCAAACCTATAAAGAGAATGCACCAAAATCTACTAACCTTGTATCAGTTGTAAATAAGGAAATCTCTCTCGTGTCTTTTTAAAATTATTTTGGGGGGATTTTATGTATAAATTGAGAATGTTAAGGGAGTTTACCTCACTGCAGGTATACCTAGCACTTTTATTGTGATGGAGCATAGATTGCACCATGATTTCTGAAGAGGCTGCTCTTTAAAGAGGTAAGATACAAAACAACAAGCACATTCATACAATAGATCGTCATTTAAGGTAACACATTCTGCCTGACATCTAGCGTTTTGCACATTTTGAATTGTCTTCTGCCAAAATATTCAGGCCTGCAGGGGGAACCCCTGTTGGGAACACAGGACAGATGGATCTGAATCCAGTCATGAAACTCCCTGGGGCCAGCAATGTGATGTTAATGATCACACCACAGTAAGATGTAAAACATACCTTTGTGCAGCTCAGTGTAAACAGCAACTCTGGTATTATGATGTAAATGAGAAACCAGCAAGAGATGATGTGTGAATGGAAACACAGCAAGGTGCTCTGTGAGGAAGCAAGAAGCATAGTGCAAGGGGAAATTCTGCACATCGCAAGTGGAGGTGGAATTAAAACGGGGACTCACTTCGTTGCAGAGATAAACTTTAAATACTGCTCGGGCTGATGCAGAAGGGAGGGAACTCGCCAAGCTGTACCTAATCCAGATGAGGGTCTGGAAGGGCAGTGGTCAGGTTACAATTAGGCTTGGGTTCCTGGACTCACCAGTTGGAAGCTGGAAGATGGGGCTGGGTCCAAAGGGAAGATAAAAATGACCAATAAGCCTTATTCTAATATATCCTGCAGTCCACCTTCCTGCTCAAATCAGGGCCAACTTTGAAGGTAGCCAGTGTTGCTCAGGGCTTTGACTGGCTGATTTTCAGATATCTCCAAGGATGGAGATACCTCTCTGGGAGGCTTGTTCTAGTGTTTGGCATCCTCATGGTGAAAACATTTCCTGTAGCCTTAAATAAGTCTAAAATGGCTCCCTGGTTGGAGGGCATGAAAGATGAGAACCTGACAACAGGCAGGCATTGAAGGGGCTTGAGGGGGTATCCAAAGGTGCAGGATGTGCAGCTGGGTCCTCAGCTTTATTTCAGAAATCCCTGGTGCCCCTTTGAAAGTCGTCCCCCGTGTGGGTAGTGGCAGCTTGCCTGCGAGACACAATTCGCGTTGGGTCCTTGTAAAACAGAAGGTGCAGTTGGAGAGTGTGGTGTCACCAATGTTATTTAAAAATGTGCTGGGCAGCAGGAGCAGTGCTGTGTCTGCTGCTGGCTTTTTTGTAACAGTGATGTGCCTCTTTGTCCCAGAGTTCCCCGTCCTCTTCCTCTCATCTCTAGCAATGAAGTGAAGGGCTTGCTGGGAAGCTGAGCTTGAAGCTAGAGGAGGTCATACTTAACTAACCTCCTGGAGTTCTTTGAAGATATTGCTGCCAGGCTAGATAAGGGGAATTGAGCAGTGCGCTTAGAGTTTCAAAGAGCATTTCACAAAGTTCCACATCAGAGATTAATAGCTAAGGCAAAAGGTAAAGGAAGAGGAGGTAATAGAGGCTGTGGGATCAAAACCAGCTCAAGGGCAGGTATGAGACAATAAGCACAGATGAAAACTTTTCAAGCTGGCAGAAGGCTGTTCTTGGGACTGTTTCAGGACCTCTCTAATGTGTAATCCAGACAGCACAAAGGTGCCCCACCATGCTCGTGTCGCTAAGGCAGCCCAGGTTTGGCACCACCAGCAGCAAAGCATCCAACTTAGACCCCCTTCTGTCTTCCCAGCCTGATCAGCCAGGAGCCCTTTCATGTCTCTGTTGGGTGGGAACCGTTGTCAGCATGGTCCAGAGTCACCGGTGTCTCTGGGGCCATGGCGAGCGGCTGCCACGCTGCTGTGCTGCCTTGTGTTTCAGAGCAGTCAGTGTATTTGCTGGGCTTTGAAAACAGTGAGCCTGCTCCTCAGAGACACTGTAAATGTGAAGCTGCTGATGTCTGAGAAGTTACTCCAGCTTTGCAGTGAGCTGAGGGAAGAGATAATTTGGTGTAAGGTCTCCCCAAGGCAGGGCAGAGCCTTATCAGATTCACCAGGGCCAAAATCTCTTCCATGACTCTACAAACAAATAGCAAAATGGAGTTCAGTGTGGAGAAATGTAAAGTAATTAATCTGCAAGCAGGAAATCAGACTGGGAATAGGTTCTAAACAGAGCAAGCATTCAGCAGAGGGATTAAGAGAGGGATTTGATGGAGGGGGGGGGGGGTAGTTTCTTTTGGAAAAAATCATTGAAACTGTCCACCTAGATCACAGCTGCAGTAGAAAGGCAAGCAAGAGACGAAGCTGCGTTAATGGAGGGACAGGATAAAAAACCAAAGCAACTGTATGTCTGTTACTGTAAAAGGCATTAGATCCCACCTGGAATATTGTCAGCAGTGTTGGCCACTGTACCAGTGTGCTGTAGCATAAGGCAACAAAGAGCAGCCCTGCAGAACCCAGCCTGTGGACAAAGGTGAGAGCTCTGGGTTTTCCTCTGCAGGCTTCTGCCCACCCTGTCCATTCATCATCTAAAGAGGAAATCTAAGGAGCACAAAGAGTTTCCCTTTAAGCTCTAACAGAGGTTGGGAATTTTGAAGTCAGTTATATTTTTCTCCCGAGTATTTATTTCTCTCCGGCTTTCTCTTGCTCTCTTCCCTCCATCTCTTCTTTCTCTTTTAGTTTTTCCTCTTTTCTTCCCTCTTTCTCCCCTACCCCCAGTCTGGGGGTTGGTTTGCTTTTCCCTAATATATTGCTTCTCCTCCACCCCTGCCTGGGAAGTGAGACTATTTAGTCACCTTGCTGCTTCTGACTCCTGGAGGAGGCCCATCTCCAATGAAGGGGTTGTTACTTTAAGTAGTACAAGTTTTACAGCCTGTGCAGTAGGGTGAACAATACTTTTTTCCCCATAGATTTGGATGAAAAGAAATCAAAGTCGTTACTGCGGAAGAGGAGAAGCTCAGCAATCAAACTGAAGGCAAGGCATGGAATATTACACAAACTGACCATCGAAACTCTCAGATGTGGCTTTCTTTCCACACCCAAAGGAGTTCACAATGCTATGGCTGTTTCCAATCATAAAAATTCAGAACCAAAATCTTCCTTTGTTTTCACTGGTGTACATTCAGGGCAAGTTCAGCAAGTTGCTCTGAATTTACCCAGCTATAGACGACAGCTGATTTCATTTGAGCTGTACAAGAGACAATCTTATTTTGCTTTCCCTCGGATTAGGGTAAGCTTGTCAATCAATGCCCAGAGCCAGTCAATACAACACAGTTGTGCCAGGTAAGAAATGCACTTGACAAACTGTCATAATACCCGTTACTTCTGTTCTCTCTTAGCCAGCCCTGACCACTGGAGGAAGGCTGAGCATTTTGGGTTTGTATGTACCCTAAGCTGTTAGTTATAAGTCACAATCATGACAGCAGCTCAAATGACAGCAATTAATATTTCTCTAAAATAATGCTTTTTTTCTCTTCATTAACCAATGCAACAATCAACAGGCTGATGCACAAAATGATAAAAGGGGTGTCTAATAAGAAAAGGGAAATCGGTTATTATTCTTGCCGTTTAAATCTCCTGGAGCAGAATTGGCTATTGCTATAAAATCTGTGGAATTATCCTTGCTATTTCAACTTGCAAAACCAACCTTTTATCCCTTTAAATTCAGGTCTTTAGAGTAACTTGCCAAAATAATCTCTTGGCACCACTGAGGTGAGGATCCACGTTGTGCTGCTCATGTAACTTCCCTGCTCACAGAACCATTCATCCTGGAAAGATTTTAACTGGAAACTTGTGCTTTTAACTCTTTTAGCTGCTTTTGAAAATATTGCCTTGCTATCTTGAGGGAAATGGTCATGCCGTAATGTACCATGACAATGGTTGTTGTGGAGAGTGTAAAGAAACATTTAAATAGAAATTACAGCTGGAAATGAAGGTTTGTAAGGAAAAGCCAAATGATAGGACTTACCTTCCAAATCTTAAGGGCAAAGAGAGTCATTTGGGCCTTTTCTTGGGTGTAGTTGGGCAAGGGAAAGAAATGCCGAGTCTCATATGATCTTAATTATACGCTGTGGGTGCCAGCAGCTTCCAGGGTACGTGTGGATTCTTGACTGAGGCTCAGTGTGTGAACTTTGTCACTGGAGGAGTATGTCACACACAGAGCTGGGACATGAGCCATCATTCACAATTCAAACAAACCCCAAGCCCTTCAGAGATTGAAAAGAAATGTTCAGTTAACCATAAAAACTGTGGCATGATTCTCCATACCCTGGTGCCCTTTGGGAGCAGAAATACTTCAAGCTCCGAAATCAGGCCTTCTTGTGAGGCTTTTTGACTAGACTGGAACCATCAACTATTCAAACCATTGTACAAAATCCCGCTCTTTCGCAACTCCCAGGAGTTTTTTCCTAGACCAGGAGCGCTATAATTCTAGGCTATAGATGCAAGTCCACAATCTCCCTCTGAAACCTCCCCCTTGATTTCTGGGGTGGCTCGGCAGACAGTGACTTTGGCCATGACAGAGCCTGGAGGTCCATGCCTTGCTCTGGGCTGGAGCTGGCAGTGAAGCAAAGGGGTGGGCGCAGGATGCTCTCATTGTTACCGTCTGCAGCAAAAGTGTCTGTTCCCCATCGAGTTTCAACAAGAACATCGAGGTGACAGAGATGCTGTTGGGAACGTTTCATTTTTGCAGATATTTGGCCTTTGGATTGTGTGTTGACTGAAGACCTGCAAGACTTCACCTGTCTGGGTATAAGCACTCAGTGGGTTGGGCAGCAACCCTTGAGCATGGGAGATGGTGTAGCTGCCTCCATCCTCCCACTGAGAGCCACCAGTGCTACAGCGAGAGGGCAGGCAGGTTGCACCCTCGCCCGCAGGACGCATCTTAGTTTGGTGTCACAAAGGGAATGTTGCTGTGAGGAGCAACTGCTGTGTTTCAGCAGGAAAGTGTCTTTCATGACGCCTCTGGAAGTGAAGTTAGGCTGGCTTCGTATTTCCACCTGAGCTGTGTCTGGGAGGAGGAGAGCTTGGAGGGGTGTTCGTGTGCTCCTCTGAGATTGCATCCTCAGCGGAAAGCGTAAACAACTGGGGGGATGTTCCTGTGGCCAGCTGTGTGCTAGCAGAATTACTGCTCTCATGATCAGCGATAAAGGTTTTGCTGCTGCTCGGAAATATACCGAAGGTTCAGACCAGAATGAAAATCAGTTCTGCACGTGGTTGTTCACATTGCCTGCTCTTTTCTGTGCACGAGGGCTCTTTGTACTGTCTTCAGGGGGAGAAAGCCTGCTGTGGAAATCCATCATGTCCTAGCAGTTTAGTAGAATTACAGGGAACATGCTTACTTACCTAAAAGAACAAATGTGAACATATGGAGATAGCCTTTTTTTTCCTTAACCTTAGGAAGTACCAGCAAAGATTTTCATGTTTGTAAATTGTCATTTTCTTAGAGCAAAGCCTTATGGAAAAGTCAAGCGTTTTTTTTTATGAAAGATGTGATGGAAACTATTACAGCTCTGATCCTCGTTATTGCTTGAAAAACAGAAGTAGCAGCAGAGGGGGGAAGGTAAGCACCAAAGGTCAGGTATGAGCCACAGGAAAAATGATGGGGCATCATCAGAGTTTTCTTTGGCTTCCCAAGGTCCCTACCTGTCCTTCCAGGCAAGAGGGTCCTTTCTTCACTGGCTCTTGTGTGGATCTGTCCTCTGATGGCTGAGCCAATTGCTCCTCTCAGAAGCGACCAACACGAGAATTATCTTTGCTCGTGAGGAACACATCTGGGCAAACGCTATTATCTTTCTCTGTCCTGCTTGCTCTAACTCTCAGCTCCTTTTGACTTGGAAGGGGAGAGATTGGCCTTTCAGTGTATGAAATGCCAGCTGGGATCAAATCAATGCCATTGATTTAATCTTGCGCCTCCAAAGAGCTGGGATTTTTCCTTTTAATTTTTTTTTTTTTTTTTCTCCTCTGGCTCTATTCTTTGAGAAGTAGAAGAGCAAAACAAAGGCGTTGAGTTCTGCCAGTGGTCCTCAGGCACAGAGGCCAGAGCCAGAGCTGCAGAGCCCTCCGTGAGTTTGAATAGCTTTGCTCTTGCTGGACTAAATCAGGTTCGAATGTAGGAACTTGATTTTCACTTTCTGGATTGGTTTGGTTCACTGTTTGTGAGCCCTAACAGGACAGAGTCCGCTTGCTCGCTGGTACCGGTCCTACAGCCAGCCCAGGGCTAGGTGCCCAGCTGGTGTAGTTGACAGCATGCTTTAGAGAGTTACGCCAGTTTACAGTTGCTGACGTTATGCCTCTATATGTTTTTTTGACAGACTATAGTTGTGCCTGCGCTGACTGATAAAGGCAGTCACCGCTGACTTCTTTGGCGGCCGGAGCGAGCCCTCAGCAGCAGCAGGGACGGCAGCTTGTCAGCGCAGACCGTGGGTGGGAGGAGGTGCTGCACCCATCACTGCTCCGCTCCACGCTTCTCGGGGCGGTATGGGCACAGCCTGTAAGTCCTGCTGGGGAGCAGTTGTGGTTTATCAGGTTAAGGCCTGTGCTAAAGTCAAGCCAAGATCTTACCGACCCGGTAGTTCATGAAGTATCAGAGGGCAGAGCAGGGCAACTCCTAGTGAGGCAACTATAGAAAAATATAAACGGAAAGACGTAAACTTGATAATGCAAATGAGTTTACTTTCCTTTTTGTACAGCAGATGTTGTTTGACCTAGAAGAAAGAATAATATTATAGAAATTGAGATCAGTCTGAGGGGAAAAAAATAAAGTCGTCTAAAAATAAAACACAAATAGCAGCTGCTTGAATTGTATTTCTAATATATCAGCGTTGACAGCTCTCTCTTTCCCCCAGTTGAGCCAGGAATCTTATGGAAGTGGCTTGTAAAGAAGAGCTGTTTCCTGAGGAGGGATGCGAGCAGAGGCGATGGAGAGGCAGAGGTGATACTGCTTCGTGTCAGTGTGTGTCCTGGGCAGGAACGGTCTCTGGAGGTGTGAGAGGGGTTGCGGATGGCATCACTGCGCAGGCGCTTGGTCAGACGGTCTCACCGTCGATCGCAGTGAGTAAAGACTCTTCTGCTGTTAGGAACAACCCTGGAATGGTGTAGAATAAAGAATAGTAAAATAAACAGAATAAAGAAGTCCAAAACTGTGTTGCTGCCATAGTCTGTATCCCCATTTGGGGCGAACTTTCTGAGTGGCATTAAAGTTGGTGTCTTGTGCTTATCTACGCCGGATGAGGAGCTGAACTTAGTGTGTAAGGGTGGTGGGTTATGTCATTTTGATGTAAAGGCAAAGCAAGTTTCTCACTCTGTAGGTTCAGTCAGTGGGAAAAATACTACCTAGAAAAAAAAGAGAATAAAAGATCCTGGCTTGTCAGTCCAGCAGCTAGTGGTTTTGGACTGTCAAGCTTGGGCTGTTCAGCCAAGACTGTGTGCCTAGGTCTGATTTGCAGCAAGTGGTAAACACCTCCTCTCTAACAAGAGGTCTTCGATAGGGGCTTAAGTTGAATGCAAAAATTAAGGCATTCCTTCAACGTTTGTGACCGGTTAGGCTGGAAGTGGCATAATATGACTGACAAAAGCTGGATGTGCTTTCCTTTGTGTGTGGGGAGTTCTGCCTTCGGCTGCTCGGTGCTGGGAGCCCGAGCAGGCGCTCTGCAGCCCTTCGGTGCTTGCAGTGCCCTGTCCGCAGTATGCTGTAGAGCAAATAACACATTTTTATTTTTATACAAATGTGCATAACTTCATCCATTTCTTGTGGCTGCTCTGACAGGAAAAGGAAATTTATGACGCACATCACCCATTTATTTGGCACAGGCAGTGTTTATTGCTGAGGGAGGCATTCTCATGGAATTGATTGCACAATTTCCTCTTGGTGTACTGTTTTCAAGTAATATCCCAAGACCTCTGTGTACTGAGATACAGGGACACTTCTTTAAGGCCTGCAGAATACTACAGCAGAGGAAAAAAAAAGCGCCACACAGTGGAAAATATAACGGAAAAATGTAATTTTAATTACACTGTAAATCTGGAGCTTTCTTCACTCTGCTGGGAGTCTCTGTGGAAACACCCATTCCCAATAGTTTAAATTTCTAGGTTTCTCCACAGAACTAAGAACAGCTTTGGATTTTATGGCGTTCCATTTTCACAGGTATAAAAGGTGGTTTTGGTCTGGGGTTAGTTCCTGTTCATGCTTTAGGCACGCCAGGATTATGGACATGTTGTGGGGGGAGGAACTGTGCATTTTGGAAAAAGAGAAAGGTATATTCTTAGCGTGATGGCTTGCTGAAAGGGTGGGATTGTTGCCTGTCCCAACAGGCAAAAAGGGGTTGAAGCTATTAAAGTCACAGAAGGCAGGAAGAGAGGAGTTGTTGCCTTGATTCAAAGGACTGTGTGACAATATATATCTTAAATGCCATGAATAGCACACAGTAGAGAAAGAGAGAGAGAAACATCTGTCCTGGAAGAGCATAGCTCTTGTTATTTTTTTTTAATATATAATTATTTTAATCTGCTTATGCACAATCATTTGTACCAAAGCTTCGGTATAATACTTGTGTCATTTCCACGTGGAAAGGCATGGAGTTGGATGCTTGCACACAAATATGTGCCAGGTGATGACACTGCTAACAAGGAATCATGGACTGAAGATTGCAACCAGAAAATTTAGAGCTCTTTTTTTGAAAAGGTGACTCAAAGAGTAGAGATGGAAGAACAGTGGTGTGTAACAGCAGTTGCAGACAATAGATTCTGTTCCCTTCCACTCTGTAGGAAACGCCAGTGACAACCCCGTGTGTATTTGCATGCTGAAGGTACACGTCGGCTTCTGAAGAGTTGCCTGATGAATAACTTTTTTTTCTTTCCTGGCTGCCTGGTGAACAGCTCCTCACCTGCATTGCTCTCCTAAATTCTTGGAGGGAGGTCTGGCAGCCAGCACAGCTTTAATTTCGTAATTTCACTTCTGCGGTGACTCTGTCGGTTTCTGCTAACTTCCCGATTATTCTTTCGGGCTCCAGAAGAAAGCGATCTCCTCCTAAGCTTCTGTTTTCACACTGCTGAACAGCAGCTACCTCTTCTCAGCCTCCTGATGCTTCTCCTCAGGGCCCGAAGCTGGGGACCAGCTTAAGCACTAAGCTGCGTGTTCTGCAGCTCTCCGGTTTACACTCGCGGCGTTGGTTTGCGCTCTGTGTTTGTTAGCACAGAGGTGGCTGGCTCACCGGTAACGGCCTTTTGTACGGGCTGACCTCTGAACCAGAAACAAGACTCAAACCTCCGAGGAGGCCAGTGATTAATCAAATCGGGGATCAACTGTGACTCAACCTTTAGATCCCCAGCTGAGGTTGTGTCCATGGCTGATTAAAAGAGGGAAATATATTTAGCTATTTACAACCGTATCTCCCTCTGGCTGAGGACAAGGCACCATGGATAAACATATTTATGTTTGTTAGATGTACAAATTGTGGTTCCTTTGAAAACCTCACAGTTTATCATAAAGCCTCAGAAAGCACATGGCTGTTTATTGACGCTAGAGGACTTCCTGAGACTATGCCGTGGAAGTCGCTGCTCAGAGTATTTGACGAAGGCTAGCATGTCCACGAGGGAAAAAAGCCCAGACGTTGCCATCTGCACATGAAAGACTAAAGGTGGCTTTAAGCAGCCCTCTGTAGGAGATAATTTTCTCCCTTCAATTAAGTTACACTTTCTAGATGCCGCCCTTTAGAAGCCTACAGTGTTCCCAAGGCCAGCTCTACAGTTATTCAGTGGTGAACAGAACATATAAACTTCATATTGCTAATACATTTCACAGTGCTGTGTGATATTAGCAAACTCCAAATAGCTGTCAGGACCTCAAGGTATTCTGGAACATCCTTTGATGCTACAAAGTAATGCATTTTCCATATTATTCCTTTGAACACATTATATATGCAAAGTCTAGCACTTCTTATAGGAGAGGTGGAATTATCATACAATAAGATATTTTTTCCTCTAGTTCTTTCATGGCTCATAACATATAAAATTTCTTCTTAAAATCCAGGCTAGGAACTCAAACTTAATTTATACAGTATTGAAAACATTACAGGGCATAAATCAGTTCAATTTTTAAAGTTCCTGTATGATATTTTCAGAGCAGCCAAATTCCTTCATTCGCCTGGACTCCTTCCAAAATTCTGCCAGCGCTCATGGAAATCTAAATAACTTTAGAGAAAAAGCAGGTTTTCTGTGAAGGCTCAGATTACCCTGTCACCCTTCCTCCACTGCAGACAGGCCTCTGATAAACATGGAGAATAGGGACAGGGAAATTACTTCATTACTTCATGTCCTTTTCAATTACAAACATCGAGGAGCCTGAGCCTCCTGCCAGCTCACGCCCCAGACCCTTGCAAATTTGTGGCTTTCAAGAGCCAACAGTTGCATTTCCTTTGCCAGCAGGGATAAGCGATAGAAAGCGAGCAGGGGAGCTCACTTGAATTTTATTTCTGAGTGTTATTTAAAAAGTTTCAAATCTCAGCTCTGTTTATTTAAAGTATGACTCCAGCTGAAATGTAAGCCTGTAAACTAGAGAAGTGATCAAAACAGGGCTGCACCTTTCTTTTTTTTTTTTCTGAGAATTAATCACTTAGTGGTGATGTGTTACTGTAATCTTTCTGTGATCACTTAACCTGGAAGCGGTACTTCCAGATAGCTTCGTAATATTCTCCTGCTGGCATCTTCAGATCTACTATTTGTACTGTTCATCTGTGTTCAAAGCACACGAGCTTAATGCATTGTTTTTCTACCAGCTTTGCTTTGTGTTTTGATTTACACCTAAAGAAACAAGTGTGTTTTCTTTGATGTCATTTTTCCATTTCTGATGAACTATTATCGCAAAAAAAGGCTGTTTAAGGTCTTACTCTGAAACCTCATTATTTCTACAATTAAAAAAAAAAAAAAGTAAAACCCAGTTTCGGAACATTGTGTTACAGAGGGTGGGGGGGAAAGGTGGCAGGAGTGAATCTGATTTTCTACTTTGCGTGTAAATCTTACAGGCTCAGCTTCAGCTCAGTGTTTAGGTCTGTGTTAAAAGTCACTGAAATAGAAGCCCACGTTTGGGTTAACCAGAGGTATATAGCTGTGGGAGGGTTTCCTGAAAGGCAGTTGCAGGGATTACTCCGGTCCTCTTTTTTTTTTACACGGTAATTCCGCAGTGTGGGCTCAGGTGACTTGGTATGTCGGGCTGGTCAGATGTCTGCCCCGCAGTGGTATATATATATATCCTGACCACCTTCACGATCACCTGTGTGATCAGGAGGGAGGGAAGGGAGAAGAGGACAAGGAGAAACGTTGGGGGAGTTCTTCAGTGCCTCACGATTCAGGTTTTGCTTTGATATGAATCCAAAAATTCAGACATTCTTGTGAAATGAATCTGCAGTGGGTGTGGGTAGAGCAAAGAGCTGAGCACATGGAAACCAAGAGGCCATCCAGAAGTTCTCATTGCAGCCTTTCCCAGGTTTTACTTATTTCTTACTTACACATTACTTGAACACTTCTGTTTAAGTCGGTGGGAATTTTTCTAAGTGAAATTAAAGTGTGGGGAGTTGTTAGTTAGAAGGCGTGCAGCATCTTTTTCGTGCTATCAGAGCTTCATCCCTTGGCTAGAACTCCCCTGGATTCAGGCGGTGTGTGTGTGGGGGGTATGTATGCGTATGTGTGTAGGTGTGCTCGCTTATTGATACTCCCTGCTACCTCTTGGGCCATAAATATTGGGTGAACCACAATGGAGGCAACCGCAACTGCTGGTATCAGCCCAAATGTGGAAGTACATAAACCAAAAAAATACTAAGGAAAAGTTCACCAGACTTGGAAACTCCCAGCTGGCCAGGTCAGGGCTTTGGGAGCTGGCTGGAATGAATGATCTGTACCTGAAATAATTTTGTGTACTCACTGACTCCCTAACACATGACGCCAAAATTCTTTTTGTGCATAATGCTAAGGTCATAATGATGTAGCTATTTTTTAGTTAATGGAAATTTTGGATGCACCATAAGCGATTTTTTCCCTTTAAGAAGGAAAACTGCAGATGGACCCTCATTCTATTTGCTGATGTGTAGTAGGGAAAGGCGTATCACCCCAAGAATGCCTATTTCTGTGACAAATCACAAAAAGTGGAGAAAGACTTAGTGCCTGCTAAATTTAGCCTGTGCAAATCCAGTACATTCCAAGTCCATGGAGTGAAATACTGTTTGGAGTAAAATATGATTGAAACATTTCTGGGAATATAACTCCACTGGCTAGTTTACCACCTGGACTTAGTTTTCATATTGTAGGAGAGGAATTAAATTTTTATTATTTTTAAATTATAGCCCCCCCCCCCCCCGCCCCCCATCAGTTCTCTTGTCTTCCCACTGAAGCAAGCACTGTTAAGCTGCTATAACTTTAAGAGCATGAAAGCAAATGTTGTAAAGAGGTCACTGTAAAGGTCACGCAGCAGGTTTGATGTGTCAGTGGATAAATGATGGGATCACATCTGGAACAGTTTGGTGAATAAATAAAATGTGAAAGCTCATATATCACTGCCCACCTTCCAATCTGTAAGGGAAAGAGAAAATAAATTCTCTAATAACCTTGTAAAGCACATAAAAGATATTGAATAAACTCTTGAAATTTTGTGACTAAAACTGTCTGTATTAAATAATGATTTTAAGAGTGGCAAAAAGCTTGAAATACAGTATGAGTCTTCCTTGTAAAATGTTGTTTTATTTTATGGTTTATTTATTAGACTATACTTGGATAGCTTTGAAAAATATAATTTTGAGTTTAACTATGTGTTATTGAAACACTCTTCCTTTAGATATGTCCCCCAGAGGTATTTTATATTTACACTTAGGGAAAAGAATTTTCAATTTTTATTACACAGTGCTGTATTATTGCTTATACTGCCACTATATTCTGCCTTCTGCGAGTAACATTAATATATGCATATTTTACTGCCATTACCTTCAAAAGGCCTTAGAAAACCCATAGGTCTAAAATGATTTCTCTAAGTTGGTCATTACTGACTACTGAATTAAGATACAACAGGCTGTATATTGTTTTACTGGGCCATTAATAATAAGCCCCTGTGAATTTTAAGATAGCAAGCTAGAAACTGAGTAACTTCAGTCACCCAAGAAATGTACAGTATTAATGAAAGGCTCACAGAAGCCTGTTCTGGAGCGTGAATACCTTTGGTGTCTGATGAGGGACTAAAGGCGGTGGGTGAGTTTTCATCTCCAGACTCCTGCAAGCAGCTCCTCCGGACGCGAGCGGCCGGGGCTCGCGTGGCTGCGGAGGCAAAGGATCGCGCTCGCGCAGAAAAACCAAACACGCAGGTGTACGTATGTATGATGTATAGTCACCGCCAACGGCTACAGAAGAGAGTCGCGCTGCTCATTTTCCTCCCTCATTTTCCTCCCAGACGACTGCAAGGCCACGGCTGCGCTGCGAGGCTCGCAGCTGGCCACGCACACCCACGCTCCGCTGAAGTCACCAGGACTCCGGGCAGGCGCCGGGTACACCCAACACAGGCTGCGCTGCCGGAGCGGCAGACAAATTAGTCATGTCGGTCCCACCGTTTTGCTGGGAAGGAATTGCCGAAGCCAGTGCCTAATGCAGTCACGGAGAAAGCGTCTCATCGGCTTCAGGCACAGTCAGTTGGGAGCATCGGGGTGAATGCTGTTGGTGGTGGGCGTGGATGCGGGAAAGTGTGGGGTGGATGGTCGGGGATCCAAGGTACAGCGTGCAGGCTGTGGGTGCCGGGATAGTTCACGAAGAAATCTGAAATGTCATCAAGTAATGCTTGTTTGGCTCCTACCTTTCCTTCCTGCAGTGAAAGGCATTTAGCGTCTGAGGTGGATGGTGGACCAAGAACTAAAAAAACCCCACCTACAGGCAAAGTCTAAGTGGATTATAACCACAAATACAGCTTTTATTCTGGAAGGCTGTGTTACCTGTAACCTTTAACCTGAACTGTGGTGGCTCTTAGAAATCGTGGATCACCTCGTAACATTGCTAGGTATCACTGAAAGTGATGCCAGGAAGCAAATCAATGACTTACAAGAACATTTTATTTCCCCGAATATGATCTTGTTGCAGATAAGTCAATCCTGCAATTTCTCTAATTCATTTACTAAGCTCCACCTTAAAGTGGGTTTGGTTTCTTGTCCCCATCGGACAGCTGTTCCAAATATCTTATTCCTTTGAAGAGCCGAAACCTCTTCAAATATCCAGCTCGTACTTCATAGCCAACTTAGCTCTATTAAACTTTTGGCAAATGTATGGTCATGTGGTCTTTGAAGACAACCATATTTAATATGACTCTCTGCAGCTCTTTTTCCTCAGAGGAAAGGTAATTTAATTTCCAGAGAGTATCTTGTACTTTAGCACCGATTTCTGATTCCCTGAGCAGATCAGGGTGTGTGTCTGTCCTGCCATGGGAACTTGGACCTGTGGGTTTTTCTCTTTCATTTTTCTGTGAAGGATTCTAGTTGCTCTCAGGATGAACAAGAGCATACAAAATACTCCGCAGAGAGTGACAGGGCTGGGGCAGAACACGACACCTGTTCTATGGTAATAAAATTTGTAAAGGCAACAATTTCTTTAGCAGAGACGTGATGAGGTGCCGAGTTGAGATAGTCTTGGCCAGTTGCAGTGGTCCATGAGTTTCTTTGCAGAAATGAAACTTACTTTTTACTCAAATTTATTCAGCTTAATTTTTTCTTCTTGCAAGCTGAATTCTATTCATCTAGACCTGGGTCTGTCTGAGGGTCTGCATAACAAAGCAATGGCTTTCTTTTCCTTTGCTCTTAAAGTTCCTCTTTAGAGTCCCTTTTTTTTGTATTGCCTCCTCTGAGCCCACCGTCCCTGTGGCCATCAATAAACCTTCATGAATTAACCTGTTGAGAGGAGGCATGGGAGAACCTTACATTGCAGCTATAAGATTAAATGCTGCTGTTGAACCCTGGACAATTTTCTGCCACTAATCTTTTGGTCTGACTAATATAGCTGGATATACTACCCCAAACTTTCAGTGATGGAAATCATATCTAGATCTGGTAAGCAGAAAAGTAAGAAGACTGGGTGATAAATACATTAGGAAGAACTATCGTTGACCATGTATTTGGCAACTTTTTGAGGATGCGTGTGATTTATAGATATCACCTCTAAAACCTATGGTAAGATAGTAAGGCTGCAAAATAACAGAATAACCCTCCAAACTTGTTATGTAGGAAACTTGCATATGAACGATTACAGAGATAATCTTCCCATGCGGAGTTTAATGTCCACCACTTGAATGTCCAGTCTTCTTGTTTCTTTATCCACCCCATGGATATGGATTTGTAGGCCACATATAGTTAGTTGTATCTGTGAGGCCATTCATGTAAGACCGTATAGTAATGTATGTACAATAGCAAGCAAAATTAAAGCTGCCCGGGGAAATAGTAGTAAAGCATAATTTTTGCTTGCTTCTCCGGCAATCTAAAGTTTTTAGTACTGTTAACTTTTTGAGCAGGATTTTTCTTGTAAAGAAAACTGTGACTATGCCCATCAGAGCTCAGTCCGAGGCAGAGCCCCCTGCCCCATTGCAGAACTCTGCCTGAAAGCGGTGAATCTGCACCCGTAAAGGCCATGGGGGACGGCCCATGAGGAGAAAGACATAACACAGACTTTGCCTGTATGATGACTTATGCAACCACTGAGAAAGCATCTGAGGATGCATGGCTATCAGAAGCTTAATTTTTCTTACTAGCTGATGATTTTGTTACTAGCTGCCTTGGAGATCCAACCTCTACTTTCAGCAGGCTCTATTAGCCTGTGAGAAACTTTGTGGTTCTGGAGCTAGCTAGGGTTTCAACCCTCAGCTGAGAGCCAAGACTGCAAATCTTGCTCCCAAGTCCCCCAGGCAAATGCTTTAAGGTTTCATTCTACCTCATCTGACAGCTGTGGGGGAGGCATAACCTAGCCTTAAGTCAAGTGTTTCAAAGTCCATAAATTAATCCTTGCAAGCCTGCGCTGAATTGTTATTATGCACACAACCTTGTGCGTAGTCAATGGTGAAGCTGGGAAGAAAACCCAGAAGCCGTAATTTCATGGCTGCATTTCTGACCGTGTCTTTCTAGTCCAGCATGGGTCACTGTCTCGGATTTCGGTGGTGGCTAAGCACGCAAATATCACAGCTGATCTGGCCCGAACCCTGCAGTTCTTTGCCCCACTGATACCGTCGCTGAGAACACTGTACTTTGGGAGCCAGTTACTAGTTTCCTGTGGGATGTCTTCAACTTCCCTGTACTTTTCTGAGAAGTTTTAATCTTGAGGGAATGTCTGGGTTTAGGGACATGCACAGCAGAACAACTGTGCTGTGAGGAATATGGTTTTAATCACAGTGAAACAATGCTTCTGCTAATTACTGGTATACTGCGTGATAGATGAGATCCTATGCTGTTTCCTCATTCAGACTATGTAACATCTTGTATTTCCTATTCCCTGCCAGAAGCCATCATATCTTTTTGAAATTCAGTTGAACAATTGCCCTTGCAAACAAAGAAGAGGTTAACAGATGATACTGTAGGCTGAAGGAACATTATGAGATTGCGGAAGGAAATACGAATCTTGCAGAATTATGAAGATCATGGCAAATAAACTCATAAAACAGGAACTAACGCCATGTTGTTAGACGATCCAATCATTTTCATTTTGAAACATTTCAGCACATTTACAAACTGTGGTCAGCTAAACACGCTGCTAAATCAATACCTGAAATACTTTTTAACTTTTTCAACCTGGTTCTTGCATCTGGCTTTTCTGGGGGAGGGGGCTGGTCTTTGAAAATTTACTGTAATGTAACATATATGAGGTGAGATGTGATGCATGGCTGAGGGACGGATCAGACCAATAATCCATTGTAGGGCTACATTACGGTTCTACAACCCACCATCCGTCTATGTCAGGTGAGTATGCTTTAAATGGGAAGTGGTAGCCATTGGAACATGTAAGATTAATAGGTGATGTGTGTGTTAATCACAGGATCATAGATGTTGGGTTTGGAATGGTCTTTATAGATGGTTGAGTCAAATCACCAGGATCTCTTGCGGTTTATCCCAGGTATTTTTCCCTCAGAGAGTGCTAGCTGGCGTCGGCTGGAATGTGTCTGTTGATAATGCTTGGGCTGCTTCTCTCTTCAGACTGCTACACTGTTGAATTATGGTTCTGTTGGAAAGTTTTTTCTTGTTATCTAATCTAAACTTGCCCTTCTTTAATTTAAAGCCATTACCTCTTGTAGTACATTGCACTTGGCCAACCTTAAATAAGTCTGTCTTCTCTTTTACATTATTTCCTCTCAAGTATTAATTACCTCCAACACTTCTCTTTATTTCTCTAAGCTATTTAGGTTAACTTCCCTTAACCTTTCTTCGAACCCTCCTCTCAAAGGTTACCGTTAGCTGACATATTGTCTTGAAAATGTTAACTGTTGCTAAAAGCACTTCTTATAGAGCACACTTCCTACCGAGCGTGCAGCCAGATAAATACGTGGTGACCTTTTTTCTAGGAGCTCTTGTGGACATAACATGGTCATGTAGGTGATTCTTAACTACTGACTTTCCCAGCAATGTACTTGGTGTTCTCTGCTTTTATTTGTAGGTGGAAATCAGGGTTAACTTGTAAGTAAAGGAGCTGACCTGAAAAGTACCCGATACAATTGCTCAAAACATAACAGTGAAAAACCGAGAGAGGGTGTATGGCCTGGCGCTAAAATCTCAGTTGTGACCTTCCAGAGGACAAATTCTGTCCATTAATGCCTCAAGATTACTGAGGAAACATGGCACAGCACAGGGCTTAGTGCTGTGCACCCTTCTCTTTCAGGGGGTCTGAGAGACTTGCAGTCTCGGTTGGCTCTCAGAGGTGAGGGCTGAAACCCTCGCTGCGGTCAGGACACTTTAAAGTCAGTTGTGGTGGAAACTCAGTTGCATAACCGGGGTTTGCAACTGACGTGAGCTTGTGGACCCCAAAACATAGAATTGTAGAATGGTTTGGGTTGGAAGGGACCTTAACTAGTCAGGAAACGAGGCTGCCCAGAAATCCCTTCACCTCTCTCCTGTCCTCAGCTTCTAATGCAGGGCGCTTCTGGAAGAAGTGCCATCAGGGTATTTCTGCTCGTTTACCTTGGAGCTGGTTAGAATCTGGTCCTTAATCAAGAATCATTATGTCAGGAGGAAAAAGTTTTGCTGTACTAGTCTGAGCAAGGCACATGCAGATAGGAGAAATTATGTTATCCCTTTAACAATCTAGCCATTAAACTCCACACGGGAACATCTGTTTCCTTCATATTCTTCACACAGGATGGGAGTTTTGCTCTCAGAGACAAGGAGCTTTGCCATCACATTGTATATTTTATTCTGTTCCCCTCTTTCACTTTTTCCAGAGGAGGTTGGAGGTGTTATTTGATTCCTGTCAGAAAAGAGCCCATCTCTTACAACCTAGGCTTCTTGTGTCACCTTTGAGACCCTCCAGTGTTGCTTGTATCATCAGGGAATTAAAACGTTCAAATTGATGCAGACAAGATGAGAAAAGTCTGAGATTCTGGCAGAGTGGTTTTTGTTCACAGTTGCTCCCAGGCCAACAAAATTTGAGCACCCCTGTATTTAGGGGAGAGTAGAATTTGTGAGAAGTCACCTCCATCTCACACATGTATCCGGTTTGCTGGCTGACAAAAGCTGCCTATCTAGCGTGCCCAGTTTCTCCTGTGCCTGACAACAAGCTCTTCAGGATCTTGTTTTAGAAGCATATGAACGCTGGTAAAACTGAGGTTTGCTGAATTCTTGCCCAGAGCTTTTCTGACTCATCATCTGGTATATTCTTTTCCCAGCAAATCTTTACTCCAGACCTTGAAGAGGATACAGGAGTGAATGAAGAGTTACTGTTTCTTTTCTAAAAGCCTTTGTGGAAACAGATTCTTTCCTATTTCTCTGGTCCTGATTGCATTCTCAAGCCTGGTGCTGCTCTTTGTGCTGTTTTAAATCCAGTACTTGAAAATGTTCCAGAATAAAGGGAAATCCTTGTAGTAGTTGTACAGCTGAAATGATCAGGTGACAGGTGATAATCTGGTGTAAAAAGGCAAATGAAGGTGTACTTATGAATACGCCATTCTCTCAGGCAAGTGAGAAAAACACCCTTTTTATTTTTTTAAACTGTCATAAGTGCCACATTATAAAAGAACAATAAAAGGCAAATTCTGATCTTCAGGTCACTTTGCATGAAATGTTTTAACCTTGCAAGAGCTGCTGCCTTTTTCTGATAGAAGCCAACTGGCGTTAGTTTCCAGTCAAAGATGAAGCGTGGAGAGGCTCTGTGATTGCCCAGGGCCTGGCTGGATTAGAGATGGTGTTTTCAGCTACCAGTTGTGAGCCTTGATCTCCTGTTGCTCTGGCGTTTCCTCCTTCCAACGTGTGTTATTCTTTTGCAGTTGCGAACCACTGATCTCTGCTGGGGTAGTGTAATTTCTGGAAGGAATTCCCTAAAGAGAAGATTCAATTCTAATTTTGAATCCTAAAGCTGAAAATATCGTATATATTGGTGCTACTTGACTGCTGAACAATTTGTTATGCGGAAATAGCATAATGGAGCAAGGACACACTAACGAATATGCTGGTGAGGAATTCGGGAAAATCCTTTACTTCACCAAGCTGGGCAGAAGGCTGAGGAGTGAATTCTTTGTATCTAATAAATTGAGGCTGCTCTCCCTCCCCATGGAGGAGATACAAGAACCTTCTGCAGAAGTAGTATTCCCAGGAAGCGTTGAGTGGTTGTGATGAGTGCATCTAGCTGTCTGTCTGGGCACTCGAGCCTCCACAGCAATATGGGTATGAAAGGAGCATACATCTGAAGTACGGCTCTCTTTCCTGCTCGCTGGATTGCTCTCTGCAGAGAGGTAATTGGTGGAAATGCGGTGATCCTACTGTTATAATTCACATTCGATGCCTGCACCGCAGTAGCATTGTTTGGTAAAGGAACCTCCTTTGAAACATTCCCAGAACTCCAGATTTTGCAAACCTCTTGATGTCTGCCAACACACACGCACTTTTAGTCCCACAGAAGCCAGAAATCACAGAATTGTGCAGAGACATCTCCAGAGGATCATCTTTGGCATTAAATGGGGCATGATTGTTCATACAGAATGTGAGAATGGGAAAAACAAATGTGGCACCCACTTGAATGGGTTGATTTATGATAGTAGAAAAGTTGGGAAGCACAAAGCTGCCTTCCGGGACCAGCTAATTTCATGTTTTAGTTGCTTGTAAATAAGTGAGTTTCAGATAAATGCACCCATCTAGCTGAGTGCACGTTTCATTACTGGGAGGATTAAGCTAGTTTAAAAGATTTAGGAGACTACTGCGCCAAGTTCATGTTTTTTAAGAGTGAGGACTGCCAAGCCCAGTGGGTGTAAGAGCTACTTTGGAAGCACTTTTATGAACTACTCCTGATGCATATCTTCAAAATATTTAAAGCAACACCTGTCATAGACCGTTCTCTCTTTATCCTCTCTTCATGCCAAGTAATGGCGCCACGTGGTTTCTACAACTGACATAACTCTTGGAATACATTCTGCAGCTTGGTGTGCAGTATACATTGGCAGGACTTCTTTTTTTTTCTTCTTCTTTTTTTCCCCTCTAGGATTACTGCGTATTGGGTATGAGTGCTAATAAACTGCTTGGGAGCCACTACTATCACTTCAATCTGGATTTGGCATTGTAAGGATATTAAAGCTATTCCATTATCAGCCTTGTGAATATAAAATGCCATGGACATTTAAATATTTACATTACTGTGAGCTACAGGCCCAAAGGTATGAGGGGGCTGTATTCAGGCCTCCCCTGATGGAGTCTTGGGTGTAAAGAGGGATTTAGTCTCCTGACTATGCAGGATTATCACATCCTAGCTCCCTATATAATGAACAGAGAACAAGTGATTGTGTTGGCTAAGTTATGCGTTTAGCAAATGATAATTTTTTTCCACTGATTTTAGAGGGAAGTGGGGTCTGAACAATAGGCTAAGCCCTTCTTGTTATTCTGACTGCAGCTGCCTGAATAGCTTCTCACTTGGCATCTCGGAGGACGGGTCTGTACCAAGGTCAGGCTGCGGAGAGCTTCAGCTTGGGGTCCTGTGAGCCCAGGCTTCAGGCTGCTCTACCTGTTTCTCATCCAAAGAGTGCTTAACAAAACGGAAAGCCTTTACCAGGACAGTCGTTCATACAAACACCATCATGTTCTTTTAGGCATGTCTAACCGTTTTAGCGAAGAATTATTTTTGTTGCTCTCTGTACCTGAAGGCTGCAGGCTGGGGGTAGCTGGCACAGCACGACGTCTCTTCCCTGTGCCGTGCAGAACCTCCATCGCCACAGAACACACTGCAGGCCATGTGAGCGGTAATATGTAAATCATCATTAGCAGATGTTTATTGTTTCTTTTCAGAAAATCAGATTTGACTAATCAGCCTAAGTGAAACATATGCTGAAATTAATTAAAGTTTGTTTTAAAATAATTTGCATGCTTATTGCTTTTAACTGATTGTAATTGGGGCTTTTGAATACTTTTTAACAAACAGAGTCACCTAGGTTGAGCTCTTCAAAGCACCAACTGGCATGTCGCCATCCATCTTCCACTAATATTTTACTGGCTAAATGACCTATGTTGCACCGAGTTCCCAATCCCACTGTATCACAGAAAAAAGAAGTGTGTCATTGTTTCCTATTATGCCACGGTGGTTTTGTAATGAGTACAGTTGCTGAGATATATGTGCCATGATGAAAGATGTGATTACAGAGTAACTGAAGACAACAGTGCTTTTATGAATAATACACAGAGTTGACAGCATGCTTAAACATCGTGTGTGGTGTGAGGTCTCATTATTTTGGCGAGACCGCTCACCTGCGAACATAACTTCCAGCCACCTCTAGCATCCCCCCCCGGGACAACAAGGGGTACGTCAAGACCATCACAGAAGCCCATGGCTCAGGGTTGCCCTACAGGTAAGCTCCCTGACCAGCCGCGCTGCGGAGGTGTTGTCTGTCTGACACTCTGCTTTGAGCCTGGAGGGAGCCAGCTGGCTCTGCAGGCAGGGACATTTAGGGTGGGGAGGGACTGGCATCCTCTCAAGTTCTGCCCCAACAGGCAGCATGGCTCAACTGGCTCAACCCACTTGTCTCTGTGAATCCAGCAGAACAGCCAAAGGCAGCAGAAAACTTGCCAGAGCATACTGGTGTCTCGCTTGTACTCCCAGCCAAGATGCCTGGGTTCTACGTCTAGCGCTGCTGTTGACTTATTGCTTAATAGCGGGCAACTCGCTTCTATTTTCCTCCCCACGCTTTTCTAGCTGATGTCATTTTTTGGGTCCAAGAACTGTCTCTTTGATAACACCAGCTTGCACAATGGGGGCTCTGAACAGGACGTGCTTTTAACTCTGGGCATCTCACTGGGAGCCAATGAAGCGAGTGCTCCGGGCTTCACATGGGCTTCTTAATGGTCTCCAGGTGGAGATGAAGGTGTATGTTATGACCTATAACTTCCTAAATGGCCTGGGGCTGGCCTAGCCATGGTGCTGCCTTTCTCTTCATTGTGTCCTGCCACGGTAGGCAGAAATGCGCTCCTTTATGGAAATAACAAGGTGACCAGCATTCTGCAGCTGGTCTGTAGGAAGTGGTCCCTTTCCCCCCACCTCTGCTTCTTTGGTTTGAAATCATCTGAATGTGGTGACTGTCAAGAATGGCCCAGAAAAAAAGAGATGTGTTTGAGTGAATCTAGAGTGCCCAGGGACAAAAGGCTGTCTAGTCAACCAGCTGAGCTCCAGTGAAAGATCTTTCAGTAAGGTGGAAGTTAAATTTAATTGCAGTTCAATTTAATTGTATTTAGTCTCATCCATCCAACAACCCTGATCTGGAAAATCTAAGCAATTGTGAGGACTCGGGCTCCTTGTGTACTGAGTGGGCTCTTCGGTGGAGCTGTGTATCAGCATCCCACCACTGATAAATACTGTTCATCCCAGCAGAGGATTTGTCTCACTAGCACTACTTACTCTGCAGTGGAGCTTGCAGGGTTAGTGCAGGACTCGGTTTGTTCTTTTCATTCATTAGCTCACTTAGATCTTCCTCAGACCACACGGAAGACAAGAGGCACTTATTAAGAGCAGCAGTTTGTTTCAAGTGCTTTCTCATAAGTTTTCAAATCTTCCTGCTATAATGTCACAGCATCACTGGCTCCTGTGATGGAGAATAACAGTGGTTCATTAGGCTCATAAATCCAAAAGGAAGAAAGACTCTCCTGGAGACATGAGTAGCTTTATAACAAACAGAGCAGCGGGAGAGCCTGCAAATTATCAGCCCAATGCTTTATAAGCATTTTATCATCAGTTGGGGGAAATTACAATAAAGAGCAATGAGTAAGTGAAACATAAACTATGGCATAAACATGCCCCGTGTTCCCCTCTGTCCACGTTTCATGTAAAAGCTTATTGGAAGTCATGGCACTAGAGTGAGGATCCAGGACAGCTTCAGAAGCTCTTCCTCATCCAGAGATTTGCCCAGGCTGGAAATTACACAGGGTTATATGTTACATGTACAAATTCCACCAGAAGAGAGAAAATGCAACATTTAATGATATCTCCCTCTATTATTCCAATGGAAGGGCTGCATGACAATGAGCTTGATGATGTTTACACCCTGTCCAAGAGTTTTGCCACTACCACATTTTTAAGTGCGCAGCTTTGATTTATGACTAATGATACTAAGATCCCAGCCTGTAAATTTTTACAGCAAGCAGACTTGAATTATGTGTTGAGTCTGCTGCACTGGATCAAAAATGTTCAAAATCCTCTCTGGGAAGATTTAAATGTATATGGTCTCTAAGCCATGGAAATATTGCTCTAATGTGCCTATGTGATTTTTAACAGATTGTGAGTTCAAATCCATTTATCAGCTGATGTATAATGAGTTTGGCAGGCCCTTACTACATTAAGTATAAGAAAAACTATGAGCATAATGATGTAGACTGAGGAGAATTTAATGAACAAATAAGTGACCTTCACGTTTATGTGTGATAAAGATTTCATGCCAAATTTTGCATAATATATGCTGGAAATAATGGAGTATTTATTAGATTTCTTCTCTCTTTTCTCCTCTTCTTCACACAACACATTTTTTGCGTAGCAGACCTGTGTCATCCATGGTATGTGATTGGGAAGAGTGGAGCTGACGTGCAGTGGCTAAACCTTTTAATTCTACCTGGGGGAATCTGAGTGTACAAAATAAAGGAATAAGTCATCCAAGGCCTGCTTCAGGGTGGCAGCTCTGCTGGAGGTGAGCACAACGGTTGCCAGAGGTACTGGGGTTCACCTTGGTGCCTCCACTGCCATAACTGCTTAACACTTCTGCAAAATTGTCATCCCTTTTGATGTTTGAATATGTATTTAGGAGCCTCATTACGGGCGCTTGTCTCTGTAAAACGCATCCCAGCATTCTGGCCTGAATCCCACTCATTTCATTGCATGGTGTTTGCTGACTAGTGACCACTAGTGACTGGCTCTAGTGCCTTTGGAGAAAGGAGGACTCTCCTTTGGCTTAGGAACTCTTGAGCTCAAGGATGTAGTTGAAGCTGGCTGGATCTGGGATTTGGTTTTAGGGCTGCTTTGAATGGTGAGGATGGAAGAGCAGGGTAAGGCTCCGAAGGTCTCCTCATCCTCCTGCCCTGTCATCTCTAGTTAAGCTCAACTGCTAACTGATATTTAAAAGTCCCCTGCTCTCTTTAAATGTCATACCCTGCCTGGTAAGATCCCAGATGTTTTATCACCCCAGGCCAGGGCCCTGACTGCGCGGGCTGCTGGACAGTAATGAAGGTTGGGAGACCCACACGTCTGGGTGGCCCTTTGCGGTCTCTACCCAGTGCCCTCCACACCCCCACTCCCGAAAAGCCCTAGTGCTCTCAGCCAGGTCCAGCTCCACCTTCTGCATCCAGACTGGGCTCCTCGAGAGCCATGTCTGGGTCCACCAGTTCAGACCAGCGGTAGCTTGTGTACAGGCGTGGGGGGTGAAGAGCTGTTAGATCAATAGGTGCTGTCTCCAAAGCTCGTCCTGCCTCCCATGGGAGCAGCCGGTGCTGTAGGTCTGTCCCAGTGCACCAACTGGAGACCAGCAAGTGTGAAGGACAACCCACACCTTTCCTTGCCCCAGCTTCCACTTTTCCACAAAGTGGCTGCTGCTGCCTGCCCACGTAAAGGCTGACAAATAGGCGACTTGCAACAATCTTGTTTGCAACAGCGAGGCAGACTGGAAGCAAAAATAATAAGCTGTTTCTTGAGGCTGCGACGTTGTACTTTCATTAAAGAGTAACCAATGCTGAGGATATTTCCACCAGAGGCAGTGGGAGTTTTTGCTGAGGCAGTCCAACTTGGTGGGAAGGAGGGAATCATAATCTGATCATTAAAAAGGGAACAGGGCAGAGGCGCAGTTTTCTGACAGAAACTGGTTGAGCCACGTGGTAGGAAAAACATTATCGTATTTATCTTTTTTCCCCATCCTTTGTTTATGCGGGAGCAGAAAAACCTGACTTCATTTTTCTGTTTGAGATGATCTGTGGCTTTGCTGTGTGTCCTGTAACTCGGCAGGTATTACAAACTGTATTTCCAACTAATGAACTGAGCGAATAATTTATTTAATGTGTCAGACATGGCAGAAGGTACTGCAGCCAGTCACTGCTCATGAAGCTAATTGCTGCACTAAGAAAACAAATCTGTGCAAGTCCTCATTTCAAAGTTATTTCCAAACATTAACTCAAAAGTTATTTCAATAACGAGGCCTCTTAACAGAAGCATCACTTTTCACAGCACATTGCGTAGCTCTGTTGACCCTCAAGCACTGCTCAGCTGGATGAAGCGTAGTTCAAACAAAACTTTAACCGTAAAACCTGGGCAAGGAGGAGGCCGTGTAAAGTCTGTGATTAATTAGCAATTAGCAATATTGAAATGCAGCGAGAAGAGAAAGAATTGGTTCTGTGCAGAGATTTTTGAACTCCTGTTTGCTCAGAAGTGTTTATGCCGAGGTTGCGGGCAGTTAGGAGGTCTGAAAGTTGGGTAGTCGAACAACCTAAGCAGGAGCAGCTTTGTGGCTATGATGAGCAATGGTTTAGAAACTTGCCTAAATACCAGGTTTTTTTCATTGCAGTTGCCAAATTTGAACATGCGGTCAAATTCACCATTGAGCTGGACTCTCCCCTCGGGCAGATGCCAGGATGTGTGTCGACCTCAGAGTGCTCTGTGTCGATCAGGGAATGGTCAGATTGCCTCTGTGAAACCTGTGCTGCCCTGACCCTCTGCAGATCCCTATTTTAAGGCATTTAAGCGGTGTTCTGGCTTTGTGTTAGTCTTCCACAGAAGGTGAGTTTCCCTGTCAGTAAGTGGGATTTGTGCTATCTCTTGTCTGATGCAAAAAAGATAAGAAGTATCATGGGATTTCTGAACCTCCTGTAAATGGAAACTGCCGGCCCTATCCCCCACTAAGCAATGTGGTCCGGATGATGAATAGCATGTATCACAGGCATAATTCCCCCTCTTTCTGTCGCATTTTCCTGAGATCTTACACAGACCTCCACCTCCTTAAAGTCACTCTTGGCTTATCTTGGAGAGATTTTAGGGGTATTTCCCAAATCATTCCTTAACCTCCTAACTTGCTGAAAGAAATACCCACTTATGGAAGGGAAATCCTGAGGTAAATCAAGCTTTTCAGGAAACGCTTAGTCAGCAGATAACAGGTAACTGGAAAAGGATGGGCTAGTAGCCTGCTCCTGCTCACCGTAACTGTTCCTGGGAAGCGAGATGGAGAGATGAGCTTAGCTGCCTCCCTTTGCTCTGCGGCCAAGGGATGTGTCAGCCTTGGTATGAGCGAGTGCAACTCCATTAATTTCCATTTGCATTTGATTACACCAAGGCTGAAGTTGGTCCATGGTGTTTTATTGTATTCCTTTATTTGATTTTGGTTTATTTCTGCTTCCTATACCATAAAGCTGACCAGCTGAACCATACAGCATGTAGCAATTTACGGTAAACCCTCCTTGTTCGACTCAGTAATGGATGGAAACAATTCTGAAGTTAATGGTATTAGTGAGGAAATACAGTCATTCTTAACCAATCTTGTAATGCCCTTTTGGAAAAATGATACTTAAGACTACTTTTATCATTCGATTTACAAGTCACAAATTTGTGCAAGAAACTTGACTTTAAGTCAGTCACACACCTTATAAACTGAGCAGGGCCGGTTCACAAATGGTTTTACAGCTCCATACACTTCCCTGGAGGAGCCATCTCCTTCCTGCTGGCCAGACACATTGCCTTGAAACGGCTGCCAACTTTTTAAGAGTTCCTTTTTGGCTATATTCTTCTTTTCATAGCAGCATTCATGGCCCCAGCCCAGGTTCATAAGGAACAAAGTGTAAAATTAATCAATGGGTTGATGCACTGTTTAGAATAAAAACAGCCCAGTTTTGGCTGCATTTTCTGCCCCTCCAGCCAAAAGAGTGCATGTGTGTACATGAAATGTAATTTAGTTTTTCCTTTGCTGCCTGTTGATTTTCCTCTAATTCATTTTCCTTTTGCCTCTTATTGAGTCTCCTCTTGTCTGGGTAAGCTTAACCCTGTAGTGCCTGGTCTGTGCAGCTCACAGCAACCCGAGGGACCCTGTAGGTGGGCCCTGGGATGGTTACAGGCTTCATTAGCCGCTGGAAGGGATATGACGATATCCAGGAAAAGGACCGTGTGAGCTCAGCAAGCCACAAGTGAAGCCTTTGGTAGGTAAAAATCTACCTGGAGTTTTAACGACTTGTAAAGCCCTGAGAAAACCTCTCACTTGATATTTATTGCCTTGAATGTCTTCCAAATGAACTTTATCTAAAACGTAGCTCAGCCTTTTTGGAAGTGTGTGTGCCTTGGTTGAAGCCATTAATACACAAAGCTGTTCCTCCCCTCCATGGACAGAAACCACAACTTCTCAGTCACAACGGGACGTAACTTGAGGCTCTGTGTTACAGAGCTTCAGTGCATAAACATGCACATTCACACTTTAAAATAACACTAGAGATTGTTAATCAAACATCTTGAAGCAGAACGCAAGCCCATGTAGTGTCTGAAGCGAGAGGAGGGTTTAAGTGGGCCACCGGATAATTGCATACATTTCACAGACGCCAATGAGCGCTTTTCAGACAGGGGAAAGTTGACAACGGCTGTGTTGGTAACCTTAATTTCAGAAGTAGCTGGTCTGGGAAAAAGTTAATCATATCGTAGGCACTGTCTACCGCCACTCAATCTTGTTTCTATCACTCTCAAAGTCATGTATTTTTAAAAATACCAAAAGCAATTTAAAAATACATCTAACAGTAATCACTTCATTGGAAACAACACACTGCAATAACATAAAACAGCAGCCACTTTCCTGTGAAGATTTATGAGACAGACTAGTTTTCTCACGACTTATGTTATTCCTGCCTTATTGTTTTGTCAGCATTGGATATGGAAAGTGGATGATATGTGAACACTCTCCAGCACTAGAAAGCTTCCGAGTTTTGATTAGGTAACAAAATTGAAAAAGTGAGTTTGCTTGCCCTGTTCAATCTCTGTGATTTAAATTTGGGTATAACAAAGATGCCAAAGCAGGGAGCTGCCCTCTCCCGAGCTCGCATGACTGTGACTGTGGCTCTCGCAGATCCGATCCGGAGCCTGATTCTGAATTTCCCCTGCTGGCTCCGGAAATCCAAATGGATTGTAAGTGTCGGAGTCAGACACTGACTTTGCAGTACGACGAGAGGTAAAACGATAGCGGTGGCGAACAAATGGAGACGTGGAGATACTTCAGGGCAGGTAAAACCACGTCGCGACA